>NC_062970.1:20011731-20070731 GCF_023119035.1 Salvia hispanica
TTGATATTCTCGGTATTGATATGTGAATTGTAAGTGTTATTTTTTAGTTGTTGACATTTTAATACGAGTTGTTGACATTCGATATTCTCGGTATTGATATGTGAATTGTAAGTGTTATTTGTTAGTTGTTGACATTTTAATACGAGTTGTTGACATTCGATATTCTCGATATTGATATGTGAATTATAAGTATTATTTGTTAGTTGTTGACATTTTAATACGAGTTGTTGACATTCGATATTCTCGGTATTGATATGTGAATTGTAAGTGTTATTTGTTAGTTGTTGACATTTTAATACGAGTTGTTGACATTCGATATTCTCGGTATTGATATGTGAATTATAAATGTTATTTGTTAGTTGTTGACATTTTAATACGAGTTGTTGACATTCGATATTCTCGATATTGATATGTGAATAGTAAGTGTTATTTGTTAGTTGTTGACATTTTAATATGAGTTCGTTGACATTCGATATTCTCGGTATTGATATGTGAATTGTAAGTGTTATTTGTCAGTTGTTGACATTTTTATACGAGTTGTTGACATTCGATATTCTCGGTATTGATATGTGAATTGTAAGTGTTATTTTTTAGTTGTTGACATTTTAATACGAGTTGTTGACATTCGATATTATCGGTATTGATATGTGAATTGTAAGTGTTATTTTTTTAGTTGTTGACATTTTAATACGAGTTGTTGACATTCGATATTCTCGGTATTGATATGTGAATTATAAGTGTTATTTTTTATTTATTGACATTTTAATAAGTGTTATTTTATTGAATGTTGAAGATTTGAAGATTTGAAGATATGAATGTTGAAGATTTAAATATTGAAGATTTGAAGATTTGAATGTTGAAGAGATTTGAAGATTTGAATGTTGAAAATTTGAAGATTTGAATGTTGAAGATTTGAAGATTTGAAGACTTTGCAGCTAGAGTTTTAGAGAGGATTTTAGAAAATGATTTCAAATACAATTTAATGAAAAGACAATTATACCCCCGTATTGACATATATATATATATATATATATATATATATATATATATACCTATATAGGAGGATGATCAAAATAAGAATGCATTTAAATCCAGAAATGCAGCCAAAATCTTTGCCCTAGGATTAGATGATCTAATGGTCAATATTTAACCAAAAACACGGAAGGTCATAATTAAGTAGTTTTAGGTCATATTATAAGATTTTGATCTTATATATATATATATAGGTAGGGTTTTGATCTATAAAGACCAGATTTAAATACAGAAACGCAGAACAAAGTCATAAGTAGGGCATTTGTAGGTCATAGTTAGTTTATTTTTAGGTCATGCTAACAAAACATGACCTAAAATGATCTTAACATGACATAAACCAAAATCTTATAATATGACCTAAAACTACTTAATTATGACCTTCCGTGTTTTTGGTTAAATATTGACCATTAGGTCATCTAATCCTAGGGCCAAGATTTGGGCTGCATTTCATATATATATATAGGGTTTTAATCTACCAAAGTAAGCCCCTAAGTAAAGAAATAAAGACCATATATGGTCCGTTAGATCTGGAGATGAATCGCCACGAGCTGGATTGGTTTTTTAATTTTCGTGGGTCATAATAGGATCGTTCTGTATCATGCAAGGGTAAAATAGGAACTAGAAATATAATGAAACGCCCTTCCGTTTTTTAAGAGCTGATTTATTGGGATAATAATTACTCCCCCCAATATTAAGTTGATCATTCGGTTCCCGCGCCATTCAATTCCCTCTCTCTCTCTCCCAAAATCACCACAAAAACCCAAAAACCCCAACAATTCCCCACGATTCATCACCTAAATCGAGTCGGAATCAAAATCACCTAACCATACAAAACATTATCGGCGAAGAGGGTCACGGCTGGGCATCGAAATCGACTTCAAATCTCAACTTGTGAAGCACGATTTGTGTACCGTCTTCTCCAACCATGGTGGAAACAAGATCTTCAGGAAACTCACCTCATGACGGAAAAGGTTTGTATGTTTTTTTACAATATGAGCGAAACTCGACTCAAATCTGACCAATAATCAAATTCATTATTTTGATGTAACCTAGTCTATAAACGGAATACTGGGAAGCAGAAGGCATCCCCATAACCTAAGGAACGGAAAGGTATGACGAATTCCTTTTACTGGATTATTATTTGAAGGAATGAAGTTTTAATTCTTTTTGATGGAAAATCAAGCTACCTGTACTAACTATTTGAATACTGGTGTATCAGTAGTACATAATTTGTAATGGTGCAATGACGATGTGGGACTAGAGATGCCCACGGTTCGTAAACCGGCGGTTCCGGTTTCGCGAAATGTGGAACCGGAACTGAACCGTGAGGCTTTTTGACGGTTCCGGTTCCGGTTCGAAAACCGGCGGTTACGGTTCCGGTTCCGAACCACCGGTTTTTGTACGGTTCCTCACGGTTCCGGTTCGGTTTGGCGGTTCTGGCGGTTTTTTTTTTTTGCTATATAATTTGGAATTTTGGATTTATACAATAAATTGGAACAAGGCAATGGATAATTTAAATTGAAATAAGACGAATAAGGTGAAAATCATATCAGTTTTATTGAATTTGAGTTGTAACTTGTAACGGACAACAATACATTACAATAATACAATTGTCAATACATTACAATAATACAACAATGTGATATAATTTACAAGTGTCGTCGGAACATAAATAAAAAAAACCATGAAATGGGGGGAAAAGGGAAAAAAATTGAAAAGGGCTTGAGCTCAACTTAAACTTTCAAAGTTAAACTTTTCAAATTTAAGTTGAGTTGCCTACGTATCCACAATTTTATTGAGGAATCAAAGCCCACGTAGTTCTCTTACCTTGCTTACCTTTTTGGCCGGCCGTGCTCGCCGTTCACCGCCCCCCCTTCATTGATATTGTTGAGCGCCTTCGCTTCCGACCTCGTCATCGGTGGAAAACTCTTCACCATCACTCTCTACACGGAAGTCGAAATCCGGCTCTTGTGCTCTCATGTCCGCCTTTGCCCAATCATCAAGTAACATAGTGGCTTCCATGTTTTTGGCGGAGAGATTGCTCCTTTTGTCGTCTAGGACACAACCGCCGACACTAAAAGCTTGCTCCACGGCGACGGTGGAAGCGGGAACGGCGAAAATCTCCTTAGCCATTATCGAGAGTATCGGAAACTCTTTGTCATGTGTTCCCCACCAATCAAGGACGTCAATTTGTTGAGTAGGGGGACCTGCATCTTGAAAAATAGAGCGCGATTCCAAATATATATCTAACTCACTAGTAGCTCTAGTCCTATTGGTTGTAGCACCGTATAGATCTTGCAATTGTGATACTACGTCGGGATCAATCATGACATTGCTATAATTCCCGCCACCAAAATCAAATGTCGAAGGACTAGGAGGAGCACGTACCTGGTGAATGGTGTTATATCTCATTTCATATTCCCCGTAGAGAGCACGAAGTGCACTATCTAACCTTAGTTTGATTTCTTCAACATTCGGAAGATTTAGTTCGAAGCCTTCTCCTCTTGTCAAGCCCATTTCGCGAAGTTGAGAAAAATCCAAATCGTGCAAACAACCATAGTACATGTCTAAAATTTTATGCACATCATGCAACTTCCACTTTGGATCCAAACATTTTGCAATCAAAAACACATTTGGAATACGCGCAAAATATTTCAACCATTTTTCAACCATATAAAACAAAATAGCCTTCAATTCAATGAATTGAGTATTTTTCGCACATGTCTTAAAACCAATTGCCACATACATGCAATGCTCCAAAACGCGGACAGAAGTAGGATAATAAACACCGGATAACTCAACAGTGGCATTTTTGAAAGCTTGGAATAATCGAAACAAATCCATGCTGTGGTCCCAACAAGAGGGTATCAAAAGCAAATCAGAAGGAAGATGCGGACAAGTTCTAAAAAAATCACATAAATACTCAATGTGGTTCAAAGTCGACTCCAACATATCGTACGTCGAGTTCCAACGAGTTGAAACATCCAAACGAAAATTGGTGTACCTGCACTGCTTGCTATGACAATATTTCTTCCAAGCTCTACTAATAGGAGCTTTGTTATGAATCAATTTAACAGCAGTTCTAATAGGATCAACATACTTTTGCCACAAATCGATCGCATCTTGAACACACAAATTCAAAATATGAGCAATACATCGCACATGAAAATATTTGCCATCAATAACAGGAGAACATGCACTGATGAGATCATCTATACTAGCACTTGCATTATCAAAACCAACAGAAAAATTTTTATTGATCAATTGAAATTCATTCAAAACTTGAATGATCAATTGAGCAATTGCTTGTGCAGTGTGTGGTGTGGGAAATTCCCGAAATGCAATCAAATGTTTGTTCAAAGTCCAACTGTGATCAACGAAATGCATAGTAATGCCCATATATGAATTTTTGCAAAAACAATCAGTCCACACATCAGAGCAAATCGAAACTTTATGACCCAAGTTAACAATAAATGTACCTAATTGCACCTTCTTTTCTATGCATTGTCTAACAACAGCTCGAGTCATAGAAGTTCGACTCAGTTTTCTTGCAGCGGCATTATAAACTTGTCGCATACTCGACTCAAAAGCATCGTTATCAAAAGCATTGAATGGAAAATGTTTCATCACAACAAATCTAGACATCACATTAAGAGCATTTTTATGATTATATTTTAAAAGAGTATTGCTACACATACCTGATGTTTGGGATGAACCCGTCCCACTCCCGGTCCCGCCTCCATGTTGAAAGTTGAGTTGAGTTTGGGTTGGAGAGATACCAAACTCGACCGGATGCGCTTTCTCCATGTGACGGGTAAATGTACCATATCCTCCACTCTTTTCGTAATGTGTATACGTTTTCACAATAGTTGCAATACACATTAAAAGTGTTCGGATCGGTACTATCTCGTACCTTCTTGAAATGTTTGACCATGATATCTGAGGTTAAAGTCCTTTCAACTGGTTTAGGAGGTTGAGGAGGGTGTCCACCACCACGACGACTCCTTGGTGGTGGTGGGGGTGGCATTTCTTGTTGTTGTTCCTCTTCCGCCTCCTCCTCCTCCTCTTCCTCCTCGTCATCATCATCATCGTCGTCATCAAGATTCACCGGGGTTGGAATTTGTTGAGAATAGGCACCGGGACCGGGAGAACCACTACCACTACCAACATAAGCATCGCCACCATATCCACGTCCGCCTTGGGATTGAGAGCGGGAGAGAGCAATAGCATTGACCATATCTTGCTCTTCTCGATTCTACAAAATAATATTTGTAGTGTAAATATCAAATAACATTATGAACAATAATGTAATTCATAATTAATAATATTAGTAGATAATAAATATTAACTTGCCACATATCCACGTTCCTTTGAGAAATCTCATCAATAACGGATTTTCGACTTGGCCTCTTGGACTTTCCTTTTCTCTTATCAATACGACCTTCTCGGGATGAAGACATCTTGATAGTTTATGGAATTATAGTAGAAATATGGATTTATAATTTTTTTTTTTGTTTTAGCAATTGAGAAAGACAACTTATAGAACTATAGATCAAGTATAACAATGCGTAATATAAGAGTAGCACTTGAATAATTCAAATGTAAGCACAAATAGCACAATGAGAAATGGGAGACAAAGAGAGAGAATTGGGAGATTGAAGAGAAAAACTCTTATTAACACAAGAGTGGGGGATAGAGGGGGGTATTTATAGATAAAAATTGGGGGGAAATCTGAAATTGAATTCAAAATTCAATTTTTAAAAAAAAATAATAATTTGAAAAATGGTCAAAAACCGCCGGAAACCACCGGTTTTACACCCGAAACCGCCGGTTTGGTCAACAAACCGTCTGACCACCTGCACTCAACCATCCCATCGAAGCTGCAACGTGTCAGCCTTGTGTTCCGCACCAAAACCGAAAACCGCCGGTTTTCACGGTTAACCGCCGGTTTTGGTCAAAAACCGCCTTAAAAAGCCGACCCATGCCTGCCAAAAGCTGACCGCCTCAAAAACCTCACCGAAACTAACCGGCGGTTCGGTGACGGTTTCGGTTCATTAAATTTGGAACCGGAACCGGCCCGCGGTTCAAATTATGACGGTTCCGGTTCAAGATTTTTGTCACGGTTCCGGTTCTGAACTGGAACCGGCGGTTCCGGTTTCACGGTTAAACCAAAAATCTTGGGCATCTCTATGTGGGACCCACGAACCGCTTGCTATGACCAACTAATCACTTATTTTTCCATGACTCGGATATGCGTTTAGCATGACCCAAACTCAGATATGCGTTTAGTATGATGTTTTTGGATATTGTTAATGTATTCTTCGGGCGTAGTAATTTTTTGTACCCATGACAAGCTTATCTGATATATGTGAACTTGCTCTTTTAGTCTGATGGATGATACTCTTTTCCAAAGAATTCTGTTACACAAACATAGTGAATCGCAGGGTGGTATCGCCAGAAGAATCGCCATGAAAGAAAGAAACAGAACTAACATAAATGAATTACAGAGTTGTTTTGGTACACCATATATTGGAGTCAACAAGGTATATCTTGTATAATAATTCTTTACGTTTATTGATTATTAATGATCTAAATAGGGTTCTACAATGGCTTCATTGTACGATATCTAGATTACATTTGTTTGCATATGAATGTCATACTTAAACCTTCATTAATATTATTGTTTTATTTAGTCTGTTTCACAGATCAGTAGTTTCATGGCTACAGGAAGAAATCAATGCTCGGACACAGAAAAATCTGTTATGAGTGTTGGTTCCGGAGCAGCACGTTTATGTGCATCGAAGGTAAATGATTATGTTATAATGTAATTCAAAAACTATATGTACTGAAATGTTTGTTGAGTTAGTGTATAGTACTTATTATCTATGACTGTTGCAGAGTGAGTATCAGGAGCGCAACCCAAATACTGGTACATCATTACATAGTGGTGGCAGTGCATCACATACGACAGGTTCAGAAAATGTACATTACGCGTTGATAAATATCGTTGTTTGCATCTATTATGACCCAAAGGATCATACAGATTGACGTTAGCCAAATATATTTTCACAGCTTATTCTGAACTGTCTTATAAATAGGGAGGATCTATGAATGTGGATGAGATTATAAAATCAGCCATGGCTGACTACATGGAAGACGGTGGTAATGATGCTGCAAACGAATTTTTCTTGGAAGCGTCAGGAACAGAATTAATAAAAAATTTGGATAATAAGCTTGGTAGCATTGATGAAACTAAGGTATGTGTGTATCCTTAGTTACATTATTAAAGAAATACTCCAATGTTGTATGCCCGTCTTTTGTTACATTATGTTAAAATTAACGTGTAGGTTAAGGAACACGATGTTGAAGGAATTATAAAGTCATCAGTGGAAGCGTACATGGAATGTGATGAAGTTGATGAGGATTTTGTCACGCTTTTCTCTAATAAGTCAGAAACAAAAGTGGGCAAAGATTTGGTCATCTATGAAAACGAACAAGTAAGTTTTGTTGTACTGATCTATTTGGTTCCAAGTAGAAGGGGCATATACTGCCTAAACTGAAGTTAGAGAGTATTTATACATCATACCAAATGACCTATAATATCTACTTGTAGTTACATGACAACCATCACAACTTGAAAATGAACGTTCGCTCTAAGGCAGAAATGAGATTTTCTAATGCATTGCGTTCGCCATTTCTTGAGAGAGCAATAACCGTGTCATGCAAGCTTACTCCGGAGGAACGGGTTATGTATTACTGGATGATGACCACTTACCACGGAAATGAGTAAGTATTATGAAATAAACCGACCTAATAAATCTTTGGACTAATAACTAATAACTAATAACTAATTTGTTGGAATGTCAGAGAAAATATTATATATATTGATCGAGTTGTTGAAGTCACACTAAAAGGCTGTTTTTCACAACCTACCCTGCTGTGAGTTCACCTAATCCACCTATATTGACACGAATATCTAGTTATGATGACATGTTTTTATATGATTTAAAGTTATGACCTAACTCAGCTGCTATAACTTGTGCAGCTGTACACGGTTGTGGAAGCAAATGGAAAAACTGATGATGCAGACAAACTAAATGAATTTGCCACAAACATTGACAAAGAGGTCAGCGAAATACCACACTTCAGATGGGGAGACATAGATATGGTATGTTGTTGTTGCATCCATGATACAAATTCAAAATTTGTTAGAGAAAACTCCACTCTTTTTTGGCAGCATGCCTAACATGTTACAAAATATAGGTTTTCTTTGCATTCTGTCTTTCAAAAAGGTACTACACTATGTGCTTCTGTTTCCATCACAAAGCAGTGGTGATAATAGACACTTCTAAAGATAGAGAAGAGCATGACTTCCGGTATACCTACGGTTCTGTTCCAGAGACGTTGGTATGTGTGACACATTAGTCCTCACAGTAATACTTAAATGTTATTTATACTGGCGCATTGCATGTTTTGCAGAGGACGTTCTTCTGTAAGTATTTAACCATGATTGGTTGCCACAATTAATGCAAGACAGTGATCAACGCACCTATTCAGAGGTTGAAGATGAGCTGGAGAACGACGGATAATATTGAGGACAGTGGTGTTTATTTGGCCAGACACCTTGAAGTCTACATGGGGAAAGAGAGGGTCGATGGAGTTGTGGACTATCGACTAAAAAAAAAGGTGTGCTTCAGTATCTAAGAGCTAAATACAATCGTGTGTTGTTGTTAGCAAGAAATAACCATAAGCATTACTGAATAAAGAGGCGGCATCCAAACACTATGCGAAGGAGAGCAAGAATACAAAGATCAACGTAGAAAAGATGATAGCAAACTATGGATCATGATCACTAGTTATGTCATAACTAAAAGTAGTGAAAATGATTGTCCATTTCTTTATAGATTACCACTATTTTAATTAAACGATGTTTAGACATTGTAATTCTGGTTTTGAGGACCATGTTATATATATCTCAGCTTGCTGTTATGTACTAGTACTAGTACTCCAGCTGATGTTGCATTGTACCAATTGATTTAAAAACAGAGATACCAACACGTCGTCTGTCCAATTTTGCTGCTGATATTTACAAATTTAAAGAGATTCACCGTATGATGATATGACCCAACAATAACATAACAATGACCCAAACTACACCTACGCCTTTTTTCATCCAATTTTCAGTCGTTTGACTTCAAATTGCACATATAATGACATGAAATTGGACTTCTGTACCCCAAAATTAGTCGGTGAGTAAAACTGTACACCGAAACACCTTGTAATGCTTCCTTCTACGAAATACAGTGTGATAATAAAACACAACACAATGAGTCATAATAAATGAATATATGAGTCATAGTATTTTATGGACAACTAGTGTCATAATAAACCAACATTTGAGTCGTGACATCACATTACTAGTACCCTTATGTCGTATAAAATTTTGATCGAAATGTTCATATCATACAAATTGAAGCAAAATAAACAGTTCTTGTTATTGGGTCATAATAAACGAATATTTGAGTCATGGTAACATATGGATTAATTAGGTAATAATAATCCACTATTCGAGTCATGACATAAAACTATTGAATATCATAATGCCTTATACAAAACAGACTTCAGAATTTCTTCTCGAGTGCCGTTTTTCTTTCTCGAGCTAACATTGAGCTGATGTTACTTCAAAAAAAAATATACATAGTATCAAACTTCAGAATTTCTTCTCGAGCGCCGTTTTTCTTTCTCTTTGTATTTGATGCAATTCCTTGAATCGTTGTGACCCCACTCCTGACATTTCTTGCATTGACGCAAAGGCTTGCTCTTAAGCTTCAAATCCTTATCCACTACTGAGGGAACTCTACTACCAGATCCCTTCGTGCTGACGACTTCAGGTGGTTGAACATCTACTTCCTGGGGTTCCTCTGCCCCATAAAATTCTTCAATTAGCTTCTTCTTCTGTGTTGTAGATTTTACTATCCGCCGGAGAAAATTTGTTGTCTTGCTTCACGAACTATAGATGTCAGCTCATGAATTTGATCAATACTGACTGATACAACCTGATACAAACCCAACATCTCTCCCAATAAAATTGCTTGGGCCTTTTTCTTGTGATCAACAAAAACATGCGTTGCTACATCTTCGAATTGGACAGCATGCACAACCTTAACTAGAGGAGATTTCAACCATCGACCTCCAATCAGATTCTCCGGAATCAAGCGCATCTTTTTGTTCTTCAACACATGAAAGATGTGGCAGCATACAAGACCGATCCTAGAAAACATCTTACATCCACATTGGAACAAAGAATCCTCCACGGAGAATGTTACATCCCATGTGTTTGAAAAATGATCTAATACCTTGTAAAGCTCGGGACTTGATTCATTTGATATAGATATAAGGCTGCAGTGGTTATACGCCTCAAGTATGTGTTCCTGAATTTCCTTGAATGCATAGTCTGTGAATATTGTTGATGTGTGCTTCTCAACAGACCACACTGTTTTCATCTTTGCGGTAGTATTCGCGTCCATATAATCCAGCTTTGCGGACTGGTTGCGTTGGGCATCAACAGCATTGTTGAAGTTCATTAAAAACATAATAAGGTTAGCTCTGGACTGAGTGTACCTCTTAAAAAATCTGTTCTGAGGTTCAGAAACAAATGTCGTCTTTATCAGAGAACTGTTAGGGAAGTCCCTAAAGTATGCCGGAACCCAGAACTCTCTAGATTCGAACATAGAAACAAACCATTCAGCGTCTTCAAGTTCATATGTCTCCATGACAGTCTTCCACTTGTCTTCAAACTCGGTAGGTTCAATCAACTCTGACCAAACACATGAATACAAATCCTTTTTGAAATCAGAATTACCAAGTAGTGATTTAGGTACCTTTTCAGCGACTTTAGCCATGCTGTGCCACATGCACCATCTATTACGTATATTTACAAGAACATTTTCAACAGCTACTTTCATTCCCAAGTCTTGATCAGTAATTATCAACTTAGGAGCTAGTCACATGCACTTGACAAACTGTTAGAAAATCCATAAAAAAGAGTCTGCACTCTCACTACAAAGCAAACCAGCTCCAAAGGACACCGCGCGCCCATGGTTGTCCTTCCCAGTGAATGGAGAAAATATCATAGAGTACCTTTATAGCAAAATAACAAAGAATTAAATCATGAACACGTGGATATCGATGTAGTATGCTAATATGTCATAATAAACTCAAAACATAACATAACAGAAAAAGGTAGGATTTTTAAGTGGACAACATTTACCTATTAGTTGAGTACGTAGTGTCAAACAAGACAATGTCACCAAATTGCATGAAATTCTTCTTAGCAATAGGATCGCACCAGAATAAATGCATCAGCCGACTACGAGAATCAACCTTATACTCGTACGTGAAGGCATCACAACTTTTCTTCTTCTTCTTCTTCTTCTTCTTCTTCTTCTTCTTCTTCTTCTTCTTCATATCGTCTATTATTATTTGAGCATCATATCCTTCAGCGTATCTTCTGATATCCCGTGTAATAGCCCGACATTTTAGGGTATAATAAATACATCGACTGCTACCTAGGCGGACTTAAATGCACCAAGAACGTAGGCTAGAGTTTCATTTAAAGAGATTTGACCCGAGTAATTAATGAACTATTAAAGCAATAAGACAACGGCTTAATCAAGAAAAACCAATGATGAATAGATATAATAAATCATGCTCAAAATCCAAGGGTATAATATAATCCAAAACGCATTTTGTCTCAATATTCTAAACAAACGGAAAGAGTTCATGTTTTCAGCGGAAGCAACCAAGAGAAAAGTGAAGTCATGTATGAAGACACAACCCCACTCAATGTTTCAAAACGATCATATTATCATTCAATATATTTGCTCAACACCGCCAACCGCTCGTCGCTGCTCAACCTGCAAATAGGGAAAACACATGCAGGGCTAAGTATTTTAAACATACTCAGTGAACTCAGAACTCATGCCAAAAATATTTTAGTAGATATGCCATCCTTACCATAGTGAACTTGAGTTTGCATTTATAAAAGAATATCATCGAGTATCACAAAATAATTTCATAGACTGGCCAGTCAAACAATTCTCTCATTTTCTCAACAACCAACAATTCCATAGTGCAACGAAAGTGTGGCCACACTTTTCAGAAAATTAACACGATCAAACCCGTTAACGAAGAAGAGAACATCATAGCCTCAACTTGGTGTAGCCGAAAGAAAAATCACTGTGCTAAAATGAAATTCACTTCTGCAATAAAGAACTGGCGAAATGAAGAGGTGAACAAAAATTCCAAAAAGAATATTATCATTTGAAGAAAACCGGTCTGGAGATGTGATCATACTGAAGGTCATAACTGTAAACAACTTTAGGATCAAAGTTCAATGACGGAAGCTCATAAAATCAAAATATCGTCCTTATGTTGAATCAAAGGAGACTACTCAATCAAGATATCCAAAGTTACCAAGGCAAACACCACTTTCGAGACAAGTGACTCATGACTCGATATAAGAAAAGAAATAATGGGTATTACATGCAAATTGTGAGTCCAACAAGGTCTTAGATAAACAAGGGCTCACTGTTAATCGAGAGGTTCCGAAAAATTTTCTAAGGATCCAAGTAAGTACTGTTGACTAAAAAGAATCGTTCATTCCAGCTACGAAGGTCGCACTCCCTCGCACAGTTTTCCCAAGCCTGAACATAGCAACATCGTTCTATGATACCGTGGATTCGAAGTTGAGATTCATCATATCATCGAAATTAATAACTATTTTTGATGGTCGCATCTTCAAAGTCTTCTTCTTACCATGTCACATAGTCATTTTCGATTGCCATTATACACGTGGTCTTAATGTGTCATAAACGTCGTCGTATTTGTGTCGCGTCGCCACTTTGGCATGGTATGCAAGACTGCATAGTTTTATTAGATCTTAGGAATGATCTCACCATTGTAAGGATACACCAAGTTCAACATATATATATTTTTTTTGTTGGTTCTATCACTCAGGAAAGTGATATTGCGGTTGTCCTCTTATAACTAAGTTCTAGCCTACTTCTTAGGCATTTGATAATTTCAAGCATAGCTTATACTTCAACATATATTCGATCATTACTTAAATGCTATTCAAGCTTCATAGGGCTTCTACGTTCACAACAAAGTTCACAAATTTCACATTTCACTCTCATAGTGATTCTATACGATACCTTGTACTTCATTGGTCATAGATTATCACCACATGAAACTTCATTCATTCATAGCACAATCAAGCATGTTTATCCCCATAAGTCATATGACGTTCCATAGCATAACATCCATCGTATATTAATATATGTAAAGATTAACACTTAGTCAATGCATCATCCACAAAATCGCATTTCCAACTTCATGCAGTTCATGTCCATCTATTTCACAATCACATAATTGCAACTACACATGCGTCATACTTTGCCTTCACATTTTCAAAATCATATAATTTCAACCAAATATGCATTAAAATTTTCGCCTTCCAAGTAATCAACATGTACGTCCTTCAAGTTAAATTTGCAGTTCGAACATGTAATAACAAACCTCAACATCAAGCAACACGTGTTCACAATCATACTTCAATATGTGATACATCATGCCTCATTATTAAACAAAAGCAATTACACATTTGCATAGTGTCTCATGTTTCATAACTTCACCACATTTTCCAAAAGCCATAGTATTTACTTCATATTTCCCATAGGAGTTGCTTCGTAGCAGCCAAGTAATCACAATCATATAGGATTTCATTCATCCAAGCACATAAAGTCTAACACATATTTGCCTATTTTCTTTAACGAGTAAAATACAAGTTCACTTGCACAACATCATTCATCATTCTTGGCATAGTCGCATTTAGCAATTTCATATCCATGCATATTCGTCATTTCATACTCCAAGAAAATCTCAAATGTCACAACAATTTCCATTCATTTCAATTTCCAACATTTCATAATTCAAATCAGTATTCATCAAGATACTTGTTACCTCATTCATCGTGGTTGAGCGGAGACGAGTCGTGGTGTTGAGCCTTCGATGATTATCACTTAATCAATTTACACATTTTTAGACTTTACTTCAAAAAGACTCTTGGGTCCAGAGCGGAAAGAACTGAGGCTCTGATACCAACTGTAACAGCCCGACATTTTAGGGTATAATAAATACGGCGACTGCTACCTAGGCGGACTTAAATGCAACAAGAACGTAGGCTAGGGTTTCATTTAAAGAGATTTGACCCGAGTAATTAATGAATTATTAAAGCAATAAGACAACGGCTTAATCAAGAAAAACCAATGATGAATAGATATCATAAATCATGCTCAAAAGCCAAGGGTATAATATAATCCAAAACGCATTTTGTCTCAATATTCTAAACAATAATGAAATAGTTCAATTCAAACAAACGGAAAGAGTTCATGTTTTCAGCGGAAGCAACCAAGAGAAAAGTGAAGTCATGTATGAAGACACAACCCCACTCAATGTTTCAAAACGATCATATTATCATTCAATTTATTTGCTCAACACCGCCAACCGCTCGTCGCTGCTCAACCTGCACATAGGGAAAACACATGCAGGGCTGAGTATTTTAAAAATACTTAGTGAACTCATGCCAAAACATTTTTAGTAGATATTCCATCCTTACCATAGTGAACTCGAGTTTGCATTTATAAAAGAATATCATCGAGTATCACAAAATAATTTCATAGACTGGCCAGTCAAACAATTCCTCCCATTTTCTCAACAACCAACAATTCCATAGTGCGACGAAAGTGTGGCCACACTATTCGCCCACGAGACCGGCCGACTAGCAAGGACGGCTCCCGATCCCAACTGTGTACACTAGCCTGATAGGGTTTGCGGCCCTACTCAGACCCGAATTCGTTTTTATAGCCCTATAGCCTAATGGAGCGGACTCACAAACTAGACATCAGACACACAACATAATCAAAACAATCACAGGCATGGCATAACATTTTAATCCACCCTTATAACACCATAATCAATATTTTGGTAATAAAAGAGTTTAGTGAATAAAGCCCACCTCGATTCCTTAGATCACAAGTATGTTCTTCCTCTTGCTATCACACCGAGAGCGCGAATTATCACCTTTAATTTATGTGTATCACAAGTAAGTCTCAATCATCTACTCAAATTCATGCATGTTCCTAACGTTTCCCTTTTTCCCCTCAATTCGTTTTATATTACCACTCGAAAATCAAGATATTATTATCATATCACTTTCTATTCACACCACAACAACTCCATATCTATCAACAAAACGTGCCACACATGAGTGTTTTTCAACACACATCACACGCACACACACAACACACATGCACGCACATCGAGGCATGCACATACACACACACACGATTCACACACACACACATGCATCCCATATTCATCAATTGTTTCCCCTTTCACTCAATCTATATGCATGAGGGTTCAAGAACACCGATTAATCGGTTAGATGAAGAAAGATTAATATATAAAAATACCTTTTTCTTGATAGAACGAACGGTAGAAACAAAGTAATAGCCTTGATTCTTCAAAGATTCTTGAGTTTCAACTTCAATTCTTCTCAAAAGATGAAGAAATATTGGAGAATAGTAGAAGAAAAATTGAGAGAGAGTGGGAGAGAGGGGAGACGTGATTTTGGGGGAGTGGGGGCGGTTTTTCTTTGATTTAGGTTTAGGGTTTTCACTCTTATTTATAGAGTTCAAGAATATAATCCCACAATTAAATAAATAAAGATTTGGAAAGATATGGGGGAGGGATTGGCGTTAATATTGGTGAGAAATAAGGGGATTTCGAATTCTTAGGCTATTTAATTAGCCTATGATTTAATTTAGATATTTCACGGAGTATAATAAAATATCACGAAGCAGAATAAAATAATAAATCTCCCAATAAAAGTAGGAAAGTGGCGTGATTTTTGAATCTCTCCACAAGGATTCAAATTAAAATCCTAATTAAAATAGGATATGGCAAGATCTTCTTAGATATGGTAAGATATGCTAGAATATTTATATTTATTCATGGAAGAGAATAAATAAGGGATCAAATAATATAATAAAATAATTTCTTCTCCCATAAATAGGATATTTTTGAAAATCTCCATATTATAAAGTGGGTTTCGAAAATTTCATAAAGGAAATAAGGAATAATCGGACTTTGGATTTAATTTGGATAAATATCCCAAGAGAATAATCAAATCCACGAAAAATAGAATTCCTCTCCAATAAATCATGAGGGTCGAAAATTCCTATAATATGTGTAGGATATTTATGAAAATCCTATTTAATCTCACTCATCCCTTAGGAAATAATTCGCCACGATATATTCTACCCCGCATCAAAATATTCACATAATCGCATCACAAAATCCACCATTTTTAATTCCACTCCATCTTCACAACACATTGACCTTTCAACGGTCACGTCATATTTTCCACACTATTGACTATTCAATAGCCACGTCATATAATCAACAAGTTTGACTATTCAACACAAACTCAACTCCATATCGCAACTAGGTCACAAAGAATCATGCAATAAATCACTTATCATTTAATCCACATACTTCATAGCATTAAAAGCATTTAATGCAAAAATTTTATGTCTCGAAAATTAGGGTTCGAAAAAGTTGGGTGTTACATTCTACCACTCTTAAAAGAAATTTCGTCCCAAAATTTGGTAGCTTCATGGAAAGAGTTCCGAGTACAGTTCCATCATCTTATCCTCGAGCTCCCACGTGGCTTCCTCGCATTCGTGGTTTCTCCAAAGTACTTTTACGCTGGCAATAGATTTGTTCCTCAATATTTGAACTTTACGGTCCAAGATCATCTGGGGTCGCTCCTCGTAACTCAAATCTGGATTCAAGGCAACTTCCTCGTAGTGAATCACGTGCTTCGGGTCGAACACGTATTTCCGCAACTGCGACACATGAAAGAAGTTGTGCACGTTCCCAAGGCTCGGCGGTAGCGCCAATCGATTAGGCTACGGGTCCTACTTCTTCAAGAATTTCATAAGGTCCGATAAAATGCGGTTTCAACTTTCCTTTAACCCCAAAACGCGTTATCCCTTTCGACGGGGATACCTTGAGAAAAACCTTATCGCCGGCTTGAAATTGTAAGTCGGTCCATTGGACGTCAGCGTAAGACTTTTGTCTGTCCTGGGCTTCCTTCATTCTCACACGAATTCGTCGAACAATTTCAATCATCTCCTCGACTGCATCGGGTCCGAGTACCATTCGTTCGCCAACTTCATCCCAGTAGAGCGGTGATATACACTTTCTTCCATATAGTGCTTCATGCGGCGCCATGTTGATCGTTGCTTGGAAACTGTTATTGTAAGCGAATTCGATTAGCGGTAGTGCGGTCTCTCAACTTTCGCCTCGGTCGAGCACCACGACTCTTAGCATATCCTCGAGAGTTTGTATCGTCCTCTTGGATTGCCCATCGGACTACGAGTGAAACGTCATGCTAAAGTTCAATCGTGTTCCAAGTTCGCGCTGTAGACTAATCCCAAATTTTGAAGTGAACTTCGGGTCACGATTAGACGTAATCGTCACTGGGACTCCATGCAATCGCGCGATTTCCTTTATGTAAATCCGAGCCAGTCTGTCCGATCCATGGGTTATAGGAATTGGTATGAAGTGCGCACACTTGGTAAGTCGATCTACAGTCACCCAAATGGCAGTGTTTCCTTTTAGGGTCTTTGGCAAGGCCATCACGAAATACTTGGTGATGTGCTCTCATTTCCACTCAGATATCTCTAGTGGTTGTAACATTCCATGTGGTCGTTGATGTAAGGCCTGTTAGGTTTGGTATACTGAAAAGCATGTTTCGAGCAAGTTTCGCTCGAATAGAATCTTGCTTGTATACGTAAAACTCTATAATCCACTTTTAACCCGATTCAATATTATTCGAGCAGTTTCGCACGAATAGAATCAGTATATTATTACATTGTGTTTGCTTGTGCATTTATAAGATGTTTTATAAACATTTAAATGTATAAGAAGCAAACAAAGTCTAAGTCTTTTGCTTAGTAGACTGGTTGTGGGCGTCGTCCACTTTAAGGTAACACAATCGGTT
The DNA here is from genome assembly GCF_023119035.1 of Salvia hispanica. Lineage (NCBI taxonomy): Eukaryota > Viridiplantae > Streptophyta > Magnoliopsida > Lamiales > Lamiaceae > Salvia > Salvia hispanica. The sequence continues at coordinate 20,029,895 of NC_062970.1, forward strand.
CTATGCAATGCTTTGCAAAAGAAAAAGAAGAATTTCACAACCCAGATAGGCTTAGACTACCTATCGTGAAAGGTTGCAATGTCAGTCCGATTATTTCTAAGCCTTACTGAAATAAGATGACGTTGGTGTGGTATAGCACTGAATGGATCTAACAGCAAGACGTGTCTTTATGCTATCTACTGAAAGACTAGGTCTTGATAAATAACTATTTCTTAATCTACATACGTTAGCATTGAGCATACGGTATTGATTATGCACTACTTTGACTTATCAAATGGTGCGGGTTTTTCGCAACCCAATAATCTTGATATATTGGGTAGTGGTGATTAATATCTAGCGGTGCTAGGATTGCTATTATGTTGAAACGTGCACGAGGTGAGTCTCGTTTGATAATGTCCTCAAGAGGAGCTTGGACAAGGTTTTATTATTCGGAAACTGGCCAGTTGGAGTTTTATTACTCTATGAATAATAAATAAGTGTTTCTTGCTAAGTCCACTCTTGGAATTAATAAGATGTTAATTAATTAAGTCCATAGCAGACTTCAATTAATTAATGGACATTTATATCTTAAGCACGGAAAATAAATAATATAAATAATGGAAACCCGGATTACTTGTAATTTCGGATTTGGATGGGGAGTCAATATTACTTCTGTAGTGGCTGCTCGTAATATTCCAATATAAGCTTGTATTAAATTGTGGGTTCAATTTAATTAGTAAAAAGCTAATTGGGATGAGCCCATATCCAAAACCTTCCATAGATCCCTGTCTGGGCCCAAAAGGAACTTAATATAAATAGGAGAATAAAGGAGACAGAATCATCACAATTTTTATTCTCAAAATTTTCGAAAATTTCGAACTCTCCAGCTGTGGAGGATTTCGAATTCTTCACCTATTCCCAAAAGAATTTCTTCTGTCTTCTTTATTCGAGTCCTAGTATTTTGATAAAATCAGTCCACCCTGATATCGAGATACAGTTCGGGAACCAGTCAGAAGATCCGTGGTCTAGTATTGAAGATCATCACGTGGAGAAGGCGCGAGCAATCGATGATTCTTTGGAGAATCAAATCGGTAACTCTAAACCGTAGTATTCATGTTTATGATTTACTTTCTATAAGCATGAATTATTTGCGTTCTAGCATGCAATTTTCTGTTTAACATGTGAATTGATTAATCGCATAATTGGTCAAATAGATCCGTATCTGATTTATTTGTTTTGTACAAGTCTTCCGCTGTGCAAAGGGGCACAAAACCCCATCAAGGCCTTCACCTGTTGGCAGGCTAAGCAACGCTCCACAAATGCCGCGATATCCCTCTTCATGCCATTCCACCAAAAGGACTTCTTCAAGTGTTGGTACATCTTCGTGCTTCCAGGGTGAGCAGTGTATGGAGTCTCATGAGCTTCACTCATGATCTCGTTCTTGAGTTCCTCGTTGTTTGGCACGCACAGTCTTCCTTCAAAGATGAGGGCATTGTCGGACTCCTCACTAAAACTTCCCGATTTGCCAGTTCTCACTTCCATTCGAATATCTTCGAGTTTCGCATCCATCCGTTGTGCTGCAACGATTCTCATTTTCAGATCTGGTTCAACTACCAAGGTGGCAATTCGTCCTTCCACTGTTTCAGGTGCCCTTACCACTTTCAATCGCAATTTACTAAACTCTCGTATCAAACTTTCCTCTTATGTCAGAAAAGTAGCTAGATGCGAATGGTCCCTCCGGCTCAAAGCATCTGCCACTATATTTGCTTTGTCGGGGTGGTAATTGATGCCACAATTGTAGTCCTTCACTAGTTCGAGCCATCTTCGTTGTCGTATGTTCAAGTCCTTCTGCTCGAAGAAATATTTCAAGTTCTTGTGGTCCGTAAAGATTTCGCATCGAACTCCGTAGAGATGATGCCTCCAAATCGTTAGGGCATGTACCACTGCCACTAACTCCAAATCGTGTGTTGGGTAGTTCAACTCGTGGGGTCTCAATTGTCGTGATGCGTATGCGATCACCTTGTTGTTTTGCATAAACACGCATCCTAGCCCAACCTTCGAAGCATCGGTGTAGACTACGTAGTTTACTCCAGGCTCTGGCACAGCTAACACTGGTGCGGTGGTCAATTTCTCCTTTAAGAGTTGAAAACTTGCTTCACACTCCGGGGTCCAATTCACTTTGATTCCCTTCTTAAGTTGTTGGTGTTGGGGTTTGTATACTAAAAGATGCTTCGAGCGTACATGCCTTTGTACAGTCAGCTTGTGCATGTATACGAGAAACGCCACGTCCACTTGTTTACCTAATTATGAGAATAAATAATATAATATAATGGTTTATTATTGAAATATGATAAACAAGTCTAAGGCTTTTTACTAAGAAGGTCAAGTAGGGAAATTCGATGAATCTCCTCATGAGTTTTCCAGTAGGGGACTTGGCCAGATCTAGTAAGAAGAAAAACGTATTCACAACCTAGATAGGCTTTGGCTACCTATTGGTACGGTTGCGGTGTTTGTGATAATTCTCTCTTACCTAAGAAGAGATTAGTAACACCGGTGTGGTAAAGCACTGAAAGGATCTAATCCGAAATGTATTCTTTATTGCTATCTACTGAAAGAATATATTTCAGAAAATTTAGTATTTTCTAGTCTATGATATTAATATCAATATTGTTTATTCAATCAAACGCCACTTTGACTTATCAATATGTGAGAGTTTGTACGTAACTCAAGTTCATGATATCTTGGGTGGTAGTAATTGAATAACATGAAGGTATTGGAATATTATTTCATAGAATTCGCGTGCCCAGTGTGGTATGATTAAATCCCTAAGGGGTGATCCCCAAGAGGTGTTTGAAAAAGGAATTTATTATTCAGAAAACTGCGCAGTTGGAATTTATTCCACGAATAATAAATAAAGTTTCAAACTAGAAAAACTCTTTGGAGAATTAATTTAATTCTAGTCACATAGCAGACAAAAGAATTAAATTGACGGATCAAGATAATCTTAAACGCGGGAAATATTATAAAATAAAATGGACCCAAGTTATTTGTAATTTGGTGATTTAAGTGGGAGTGCAATATTATTCTTTAGTGGAACAAAATAATATTCCATTGATAATATATTAAATCATGGGTCATTTGATTTAATTAGTAATTTATCTAATGGGTGAGCCCAACACTTAAGTCATTCCATGGATCCCCATCCTAGCCCAACAAGTCCATGCTTATAAATAGTGTAGAGATGGGAAACCCTAGTAAGCACTCCACACATCACAAACCCTAACCCTAGCCGCCATAACCGGCGCTCTCTCTCTCCCCTCTTGCCTCGGTTTTCGTGCCTTTGCACGAGGGAGATTAGGGTTTTGGTTTTTGTTCTTGTTCTATCCTAATTCATAGGATTAGATCAAGACAATTTCGTGTTTGTGTTGGTTTTCCCTAGATCTCATATCACTTTTATTTGGTTCTTCGAGATCCGCCCACACGGATGGAGAATCAAGGACAAGGGAATAGTACGGAAGATTCGTGGTCGATAAACCAAGGATCTCCGGGTGGTGCAGCTAGCAACGTCAATCCAATGATGGATTATGAGGTAACAATCGAATCTACATCGAATATGCATGATTATGTGTTTATTTGATGTTATATCTATAGATCTATGTTTATTGCATGAAATTGGAGTCGAATGCATAATCACCTAAATAGATCCGGTCAAGGACCTGTTTGGTTTCCGTGTCTTCCGCTGCGGTAGTCCCAACAACTGGTATCAGAGCCAATTTTTAGGCTCTGATTATGTATTTGATTAATTGAATTTTTCGAAAATTATAGTGTGGAAACTTGGGATTTTCGAAAATAATGCAATATGTGTTGGATCTATGTTTTTCTTGATTTTATTTTTGGATCTATGATATGATGTTCTAGATCGATGAAAGAATATTATGAATCTTGAATTTTATTCAAGTTTTTCACAAAAATATTCTAGATCTATGATGAACATCATTAGATCTATATATTCTAAGTAATATGTACTAGATTATATGTTTGTTGATTACATATATGTATGTGTTTAAGTGAATATATGTTTTTGAATCAAGAAATAAAGTGGTCCATGATTGAATACTTGGATCGATGAAAGAATATTATGAATCTCGAATTTTATTTGAGTTTTTCACAAGAATATTCTAGATCTAAGCAAGTATTCATTAGATCTATAGTTTTATGTTCTTAATATGCTAGATCTATTTAAATTGCTAAATGCTTGATATTTAAATGTGCATATGTGTTGAACATAAAAGATTGTTACAAACTAAGAAACGATTAATTAAGATTTAAGATCGCGGTCAAGCGAAGCGACCGCGATAAATCAAGTTAATTAGATCGGAAAACGAAAAAGGAATACAAGGGTTAAAAACCCTAGTTGTGTTTGAAACCGGGCTGTGGATCTTGCCTTGTCGGGGATCACCGATCCAGATCCGGCTGGGCGAGGCAGCCACGGTGGCTGAGGAGTCGCCGTCTTCACCGGGCAGCAGCCGTCGTCTTCGGACAAGGGCAGCTTGCTTTCCGGGCAGCCAAGGCAGCGACGAATCGCTGGCAGCGGAGTCTCCAACGCGCAGCAGCAGCAGCGGCGTCGTCTTCGGGCGGCGGCGGGCAGTGGCAGCAGCAGCGCCGTCTTCGGGCGGCAGCGGGCAGCGGCAGCAGCGGCTGCACAGTCCAGTGACAGCAGCGACTCCAGGCAGCAGCAGCAGCAGCTGCGTCGCCTTCGGGCGCCGGCGGAGGAGTTGTCCTCGTCGGACAGCAGCTTCTTCTCCGGGCAGCAGTGACGCTGCAATGGCAGCGGCGTCTGCGACGCCGGATTCTTCTTCGCTGGACTTTGGTGGCTGCTCCAGTGGGAGCGGCAGAGGAGTAGGCGGTCAGAAGCGGCGACGCTGCAGTGGGAGCAGCGCCGGCAGCCGCGAGAGGCGGCGGTGGCTAGACGCGGCAGCAGCGGCTGCTGCGTGGCCCGTGGCGGCCCAAACCCTAATTAGGGTTTTGGGTTGCATCGTCTCGTCGTCTCGTCTTTGTTTTTCGTTTTCGTGTTTTCGTTTCTTAAGGCACAAGTTATTTATAATTGTGGTTTAAAATCCTAAACCTAGAATAATTAAAATATCTTGTGGGAATTAGAATGATTTTGCAATTAAGTCAAGATTCTAATTTAAAGAGAATAATTGTCTTCTTTAATTTTGCCAATTGGAATAATTAGTCAAATAATTGATTAAATTTGTTAATTAGTTGATTTTGGTGGATTATTTCCATCTAGATAATATCATGATAATTAACATAAGGAAATTCAATATTTATTTGATCTAATTTTTGGCTTTTCCATAATAGAATGGAATTTTAAAGAATATTCTCACTATATGCTTTCATGTTTTATTTTAAGGTTTAATTGAAATAGTCTTTATTTTAATTGGTGTGTTATGGAATTATTTCCTAGATATATACCTAAGGAAAAGACATGAGTTTTTCAATTGTTTTAAACCTTCAAAATTTTCGAAAATTACATATATAATAATTGGATGGATTTTAATTGGAATCCTATTCCAAGTTTGAATTTTGTCTTTAATATGATGTAGGTGAATTTTATTTCATCTAGATAACATCGGTTTAATTAAAGAAGTGAAAAATTCATTTGGCATTAACATGCTACTTAAATCCTAAATTATTAAAGTGTTAAATGATTAATTGGATTTTAATTGGAATTCAATTCCTAGTTTAATTTGAATTTTATCTTTAATTTTGATGAAGGTGAATTTGTTTCATCTAGATAACATCAAATGTGATTTAAAGGTATGAAAATTCATAGAGCATTAATTTTGCTATTAAAATCCTTAATTATTTATTAAGTTGAATTTTGTCTTTAATTTTGATGAAGGTGAATTTTATTTCATCTAGAAAACATCATTTTGAATTAAAGATGTAATAAGATTCTTCTTGTCATGTGATTTTATTTGAAAGCTATGAGAATTTTAATTCTCGAATTTAATTGGTGTGTTTTAAATGGATTTAGTCTTGATTGGATAAATGCGGATTTATATATCCAAGTGGGCATTTAAAATTAAGACTTAGCTAATCTTTTATGATATACACCTAGACATTAATTTTAGGATAAGGATGAATTAATTCTATCTAAGTAAATCCTAATAGTATTAAAAGGTAATTCTAATAATCAAGATACGTTATTTTAACTAATAATGTATGATTGTTTAAGATTGGACTTAATGTCTAGATAATCTTGTTTATGTGAAGATAGAATTTTAATTCTATCTATTTATTTTAGATGCTTAATTAAATGATCAAGTTTCGTCATTATGTTTATGTGAACCTTTTGTAAATGTGTTTACATGTTTTATTGATGAAAGATGGATATTTAATTTGAGTTATGATTTTATTTGTTAAAATCTAGTTTAACTCGTGCATCGCCTATGTACTTATTGTCTTGCATGCATAGCTAGTACATGTTTAATTATTCTTTGAATGTGGATATCTGCCTTATCTGCTTAAGTGATAATTAAACTATTAAAACCACCAACAAGAAAATATGAAGCGATAATTACAACACGTTTGTATATGGCCTCCATAAAATTGGTCTTAGTGCGAAGTAGTGACCGGCCTGTCTTTACGGGAGGAACATTACCAGTTCGTAAGTTTGGACTTCTCTAGATAAAGGTTATTAAAATCGTAAAATTAGTTTTTCAGTAATATCGCGACTGGTCTTTACCGGAGCAATATTGCTGCGAAATTATAAGGATTGTATTTTAATAATGCTTAGAGGGAGCTATAGGAGGAGGTGCTTGTCCGGTTCGACCTTTCTTTAGAGGAGTTCACGCACAAGTAAAGAATCCTTAGTGCTTAATTTTATGGTTATACGCTTTAGCATTGTTAGTCAGCCATGCCATTCTTATGGTCTCTGGACTATCTGTCGACATTGTGGCCAGTAAAAATAATGGATTTCTTGCATGAATATGACACGGCTTCCTAGTAGAAGAACGTTTGTGCTTGATTTTTGTGGATGTAAAATTGATGAATTGTTTTGTGGTTATTTGCAATTCTTTGAAATTTTACATGTTTATATTATTGGTATTTGTTCTCAGCTTGAACGAAAGATGATTGATACTTGGGATATTTACTATGCCATACTTAGTTCAAGGAAGCGTGACTCTGAATTGTTTAAGGAATGGAAAAGTAAGCTTGATGTTGATCGTTTGATCAATGACTTGAGGTTGATTCTCAGCAAGAATCGTCCGCCCACATACCATCTACAAGGAGAGGACAAGGAGTTTCGTGATCAGTGGCATACCGCGGAATGTCATCTCAAGGGCTTCCTTTTAGCCGGTGTTGGCAATGCCCTTGAGAGGTTTGACAAACCCAAAAGGCCGTTGGTCAACAAGCCCACGTGGTTTGAAGAAAAGTCCTCTAAGGTAAGAGCTGGTATCGCTGTGAAGCATTTAAGGCATGATGTATTTGAAGAGGGCCAAGACGTGGGGGTATATGCCCTAGTCATGCTTGGCTACTTCAATAAACTTCACTTGTCGGGGGGGAAAGTTGACCCAGAAACCCAACAGATAATGATCCTTGATGGGCTTCCAGATAGCTTTAATGAAGTCAGAAATGAAATTTTGTTTAGCGACAAAAAGTTTTCGTTTTTGGAGCTTTATAATAAGCTTGTGATTGCTCAAACAAAGATGAAAAGAAGGGGTGGACTTTCGAGATGACCATGTTCAAGTCAGAAGAGTTTATTTTTGCTTTTATGTTTACATTGTTGAATTTTGAGAGTTTTTGATATTGTTTGGTTTTGATATCATATGGATTATTGATATGGAATTTTATTCCTAGTTTATCAATTGTGTTTTTGGATTATCGATGTCATTTTATAATGCTTGCATTATTAGATAAATGAAGTTTTGATTATCCAATTATTTATGACATCAAATGTAACATGGTTAATATCAAAATGTTTACTTGTGATTAAATTTGTTGATTCAATTATTATGAAGTTTTCTTCTAGAAATATTGATTATTAAGTTTCTTTAATCCTTAAGTCTTTTGAACCATTATTTTGTTGAAGAGTCAATAGAACATTAATGTTCGACATGGATTCAATACAAAATAAAATGATCTTATGATCGCGTTTGTTCAAATAAAGGTGTAAGGATAATACCAAGAGTTGGTATTATATAATTAAAGTTTTGGGAATCATATTCGACATGATTAAAACTTTATATATTGCTATAAGTATTCTACTTTAATTAGTAGAAATTCAGAAGGATCAAAATAATGGATTTTGATAGAGGAATATGTATAAGTGCACTTGAGAAAGGCACATAAAATTATTCCACTGGATCAAATGGCCTAGAAATATTTTGATCAAATAATCGTGCTCCTTAGCAAGAATTAAGGTTATAAATTACAAGTATATTTTCGTTTTATGTACTCTAGCAAACTATGTTGGTAGATTCTTTTAAAGAATTATAGTTTTGAGTACATAGTGGCCAAAGCCTGCTTTGAGTATAAGTGGGAGAAAATGTGTGTGAATGTGTAGCACAAGGCCAATAAAGCGGTTGGTATACTCGAAAGCATTCTTTGAGTATAAGTGGGAGATTGTTGGGGTTTGTATACTAAAAGATGCTTCGAGCGTACATGCCTTTGTACAGTCAGCTTGTGCATGTATACGAGAAACGCCACGTCCACTTGTTTACCTAATTATGAGAATAAATAATATAATATAATGGTTTATTATTGAAATATGATAAACAAGTCTAAGGCTTTTTACTAAGAAGGTCAAGTAGGGAAATTCGATGAATCTCCTCATGAGTTTTCCAGTAGGGGACTTGGCCAGATCTAGTAAGAAGAAAAACGTATTCACAACCTAGATAGGCTTTGGCTACCTATTGGTACGGTTGCGGTGTTTGTGATAATTCTCTCTTACCTAAGAAGAGATTAGTAACACCGGTGTGGTAAAGCACTGAAAGGATCTAATCCGAAATGTATTCTTTATTGCTATCTACTGAAAGAATATATTTCAGAAAATTTAGTATTTTCTAGTCTATGATATTAATATCAATATTGTTTATTCAATCAAACGCCACTTTGACTTATCAATATGTGAGAGTTTGTACGTAACTCAAGTTCATGATATCTTGGGTGGTAGTAATTGAATAACATGAAGGTATTGGAATATTATTTCATAGAATTCGCGTGCCCAGTGTGGTATGATTAAATCCCTAAGGGGTGATCCCCAAGAGGTGTTTGAAAAAGGAATTTATTATTCAGAAAACTGCGCAGTTGGAATTTATTCCACGAATAATAAATAAAGTTTCAAACTAGAAAAACTCTTTGGAGAATTAATTTAATTCTAGTCACATAGCAGACAAAAGAATTAAATTGACGGATCAAGATAATCTTAAACGCGGGAAATATTATAAAATAAAATGGACCCAAGTTATTTGTAATTTGGTGATTTAAGTGTGAGTGCAATATTATTCTTTAGTGGAACAAAATAATATTCCATTGATAATATATTAAATCATGGGTCATTTGATTTAATTAGTAATTTATCTAATGGGTGAGCCCAACACTTAAGTCATTCCATGGATCCCCATCCTAGCCCAACAAGTCCATGCTTATAAATAGTGTAGAGATGGGAAACCCTAGTAAGCACTCCACACATCACAAACCCTAACCCTAGCCGCCATAACCGGCGCTCTCTCTCTCCCCTCTTGCCTCGGTTTTCGTGCCTTTGCACGAGGGAGATTAGGGTTTTGGTTTTTGTTCTTGTTCTATCCTAATTCATAGGATTAGATCAAGACGATTTCGTGTTTGTGTTGGTTTTCCCTAGATCTCATATCACTTTTATTTGGTTCTTCGAGATCCGCCCACAAGGGAATAGTACGGAAGATTCGTGGTCGATAAACCAAGGATCTCCGGGTGGTGCAGCTAGCAACGTCAATCCAATGATGGATTATGAGGTAACAATCGAATCTACATCGAATATGCATGATTATGTGCTAATTTGATGTTGTATCTATAGATCTATGTTTGTTGCATGAAATTGGGGTCGAATGCATAATCACCTAAACAGATCCGGTCAAGGACCTGTTTGGTTTCCGTGTCTTCCGCTGCGGTAGTCCCAACAGTTGGGTCATTGGTCTCGCTATCTTGGAGAACCCTTCTATGAACCTTCGGTAGTATCCTGCCAAACCTAGGAAACTCTGAATCTCGTTTGGTGTCGATGGTGACTTCCATTGTTGCACGGCTTCAACTTTGGCGGGGTCCACTCTGATTCCTTCTGCCGATACAATGTGTCCAAGAAAGTTTACTTCTTTCAGCCAAAATTCACACTTGCTGAATTTGGCGTATAGCTTCTCGGTCCTCAAGGTCTCCAAAGCAATTCGTAGATGCTCCTCGTGCTCCTTCTCGTTCCTCGAGTAGACTAGAACGTCATTAATGAATACTAAGACGGATTTATCCAAGTATGGGTGAAAAACCCGGTTCATCAAGTCCATGAATACCGCTGGGGCATTCGTTAGACCGAACGGCATTACAACGAACTCGTAGTGTTCATATCTCGTGCGGAACGCAGTCTTCGGTATGTCCTCCCTTCGAACTCTTAGTTGGTGATATCCGGACCTCAAGTCTATCTTTGAAAACACGCCGGCTCCTCGAAGTTGATCGAACATGTCATCTATCCTCGGCAGCGGGTACTTGTTCTTGAGGGTCAATTTATTCAACTCTCTATAGTCGATACACATTCTCATCGACTCATCCTTCTTCTTCACGAAAAGTACCGGTGTGCCCCACGGCGAGACACTAGGCCTAACGAAACCTAGGTCCATGAGCTCCTGGAGTTGTATCTTGAGTTCCTCCAACTCTTTAGGCGCCATTCGATATGGTGCTTTGGATACGGGTGAGGCTCCCGGCTCGAGGTCGATCGTGAACTCCAATTATCGATCTGGCGGCGGTCCAGGTAACACTTCGGGAAAAACGTCTGGAAATTCCCGCACGATAGCGACGTCTTCCATCTTCTTTTCCTCCTTCTCCTCTCCATGGAGATAGACGTGATATGCGGGACGCCCCTTCCTCATCATCGTGGTAGCTTGGAGCGCGGAGATTATGGCGGTTCGCCGGTTCCTCGAGATTCCATGGTACACGGTGGGTTCCTTTCCCAGAGCTTGTAGGTATATTTGTCTCTCCTTACAACGAATCGTCGCAAAGTTCGCGGTCAACCAATCCATTCCTAGGATTACATCGATATCTCCCATCGCCATTACTTGCAGGTCGTGAGCGACTAATTTAAGATCTCGTAATAGAATTTCTACGTTCGAGCATGCTCGAGAGATTTCTATCGTCCCACCCACTGGTGAAGACACCATCATCTTATCGATAACCAATTATCACATTAATAGTCATGCCTTGATCATCAGCTATTCGTACACATATTTCCTTTCTCAAGAGATTATTGTTTAAGTTCGATCTTCTAGCAGCTTGTGACAGGTAGTTCGTTGTTGCAGAATATCTAACGTCTCGTTTATTGGTTATGTCGACGCTTTTAGTTGGTGTAAAAATTTCCGCGCGTGATTGGCCATAGGAACTTATTCCTCGTGTGTATCCGAAAGCACAACTCTAACATTTCCTTGAGTCTAGTATCAATAATTCGAAAATTGATCAAACAGTCTTACTTGGATAGAAACTGATTTCAACTCGAAAAAAAACACCACAAAATGTCTTTCATCGGAAGGCTCCAAACTTAATCAAGGAAACAAGAATAATATTTCTAGCTCGACACTTTCAAATCTCATCATTGACAATTGGTTTGAAACAAAGCAAGGACTAAGTTCCATTGAACTTAACTCGTCCATTCTGAGAATTTAAATGGTTTTAGAGGGATCAAGTAAAACCCATAGAGCTTGAGAATTTACTTCTGACGAGAGTTCGAAAGAACATGAGGTAGGTCATGGAAACAGGATGAAACTGCAATAAATCTCAAATTCCATAGCAGACTGCCCAAAATTTGCAAAAATTCCGGACAGCAATGAATGATATCGTTCAAACATGTCAAAGCCTAAAACAATCAGTCGCGGCAGAATTTAGAAACATAGACAAATGTCATGAAGTAGCACTAACAATGGTTCAATGACATCATGTTATTGAAAAATGAAATCACATCAATGGATTCACGGGTTTGTTGAGGGCAACTCAAAGTGATTGGAACCTTTCAGAAAATTAACACGATCAAACCCGTTAACGAAGAAGTGAACATCATAGCCTCAACTTGGTGTAGCCAAAAGAAATATCATTGTGCTAAAATGAATTTCACTTCTGCAATAAAGAACTGGCGAAATGAAGAGGTGAACAAAAATTCCAAGAAGAATATTCCTTCATTTGAAGAAAACAGGTCTGGAGATGTGATCATACTGAAGGTCATAACTGTAAACAACTTTAGGATCAAAGTTCAATGACGGAAGCTCATAAAATCAAAATATCGTCCTTATGTTGAATCAAAGGAGACTACTCAATCAAGATATCCAAAGTTACCAAGGCAAACACCACTTTCGAGACAAGTGACTCATGACTCGATATAAGAAAAGAAATAATGGGTATTACATGCAAATTGTGAGTCCAATAAGGTCTTAGATAAACAAGAGCAATGTGATACACATAAAACAGCAACTACTACAAACTATACTAAACAGAATCAGAATCAGCAGAAATAGAGTATTGCCATGAAATCATAGGTTAATACTCTGCATTACGCTTTATGAAAACGAACATTACTCCTCTATCAATATTGAACAGAAGTAGAAACATACTCTACTAAACAAGTATTCATCGAAAACTACTCTTCAACCAGTATTGAACATAAATAGAAGCATAATTCGTCAAACAAAAGATCAATAATCGTCAAAACAGTAAACAAATTCGTCATCACAATCGTCCAATAATTGACAATTATTTTCCAGCTAAACATGTCGATACTCACCTTCAGGAAAAACATCCAAATCAAAATTGATGATCGAGTCGCTCATAATCTCATGAATTTCAGAAACCTATGAAGAGAGACAACGATTTGGAGATTTCTCGGTTCTCAAATTAGGACTGAAATTGAAGATTCGGAATCCAATTGCAGAAAAGATTGTGGAGAAATTGAATTGCTGAATATGGATCAGAATCAAATTGGATTTAGGATTGAAAAATGATTTCCAGCGTGAAATTGAAAATTGAAAATATGGAGAATTCATCGATCAATTATGGAGAATTCATCGATCAATTCAGCGTAAAATTGAAAATTTCCATTGTCAGATCATAATTCAGCCGTGACATTGTTAAGGAATAGAGAATTCCTATTTTACCCTTCAGAGTTTTTAATGGGTTCAACATAATTAAAATAAGCTGCCACGTGGCAGCTTAATAAGCCTAGGATTTCCAGATCCAAGGGACTAGAATTGTTGTATGATGTCATTATAATAAGTGTTGTCATCTTAACACAACCCTATATATATATATATATATATATTACTTTTCTGAGTGCTATCCCAAGTGATTAGTTATAATCATTGAATCAATTTACTTATATACTCTATATATCTACTCAAATATTTGAAACAAAACTAAACAGAGTGTTTGTAATATTTTATAATATGTTAAAATGAATACTTATGTATATCTGATTATTTTATTTTTAATTTAATTTTCAGATTGTAAATTATAAAATCGTATACATGTATGTATAGTATCACCTAATTAATTGATGATCATTAAATCTATTTCATTATATACACTACATCTTCACGTAAAAATCATGAAACAAAATTAAACATGAAATAAAAATAGTGAAAAGTAAATTAAATTCATAATAGTTCGTGTCCAATTATTTTATTTTTAAGTAAATCTTAAGATTGTAAATTATAAAAATTACTATATGTATGTATATTTATTTTCTCAGTAGGTATCACTCAACTAATTGATGATAATTAATTCGATTTCATCTCATACTCTACATCTTCTTCACGCAAAAACCATAAAAGAAATTAAATTGATAATAGTAATTCGCGTCCAATTATTTTATTTTTAAATAAATTTTAAGGTTGTAAATTATAAAAATGACTATTGTATATAGGATTGTATTAAAATGACAATCATATTTAAAATGACAACATACCACCAATTAAGACCTTTAGATTTAGAAGCAAATTAAATCTTAGTCTGCCATATATAGAGTTGTTTGCCTGTGTATCATAGATTGATTGCCTATGTATATCAGATTGTTTGTCTAGATTGTCATTTTAAGTCATTTCTTTATATACTCTATATCTTTCCGCAAAAATCATGAAACTGAAGTAGATAGATACGGTGTAGTGCTTAATTTCTCAGGGCCAATTCAATTAAGTCATTAATGATCACCCAATTAATTGATTATCATTAAATCTATTCATTCCATACTCATGCCAAAAGCATGAAAAAAAAATTAGATATGATAATATAATAGTTAAAAATAAATTAAATTCATAATATTCATGTACGTATAATTATTTTATTATTAATGAGTAATTCTTAAAATTGTAAATTATAAAAACGGTTACACGTATATAGTACTATCACTCAAACAATTGATGATTATTAATTCGATTTCTTTATATACTCTATACCTTCGCGCATAAGTCTAAAAATAAATTAGAAAAGATGTAAAATAAATAAAATAAATTAAAATTAAAATTTTTATTCACGTCTAATTATTTTATTTTTAAATTATGATTGATTATAAATATAATGACTACATAGATATATACTTACTTCCTTAATATAAGATCATTTAACTAACTAATGATCATTAAGTCAATTTCTAGTATACTATACATTTCCATGTAACAATCTTGAAACGATATTATATATGATGTATAATATTAAAAAATAAATGAATTGATAATAGTCATTCTTGTTTAAATATTTTATTATTAAATCATTTTTAAGTTTATAAATTAAAAAAATGACTACATGCATATATACTTTATTTCTCAATGTTATTACCCAACTAACGGTTGATCATTATGTCAATTTTTCTTGTATATACTCTACAACTTTACACAAAATTCGTAAAAAGAAATTAGCTATTATATATATAGTTATTTGAGTCCAATTTATTTAACTATTAAATAATTTTTATGTTATTTAATTATTAAATAATTTTTATATGAATAAATTATAAAAATGACTACATGTATATAAAGTAGATTTTCTTATATTCTACATCTTCATGCAAAAAAGTACGAAACAAAATTAGATACTATGATAACAATAGTACTCCCTCCGTCCCAGAAAGATTGTCCCAGTTTATTTTTTGCACTCATTTTGCAAAAATAATAATAAATAGTTAAAGTAGAGAGAAAATAAAGTAAAAGAGAGAATAATGTAGAGAATAGTCTTACCTACATTATTCTTTCTCTTATTTTACTCTCCTTCAACTTTACCTATTTATTATTATTTTTATAAAACGAGTGTAAAAAATGAACTGGGATAATCTTTTTGGGACGGAGAGAGTAATAAATATATTAAAATGATTATAGTACGCCTACAACTATTTTATTTTAAATGATTCTCAAATTGTAAATTAGAAAAATGACTACATGTACATATAGTACTACTTATTCTTTTAGTGTTATCACTTAATCTAATTAAGTTGATTTTCTTGTATAGAATAATTTATCTTCACGCTAAAATCTTTAAAGGAGATTAGTATTAGTATAGAATAATTTATTGATGATTGTTAAATCGTATTTTCTTCTGTACGCTATATTTTCTCGCGTAAATAATGAAATAAAATTTATATGATATAGTATAAATGAAAAAGTAAATTAAAATGATAGTAGTTAGAAATTTAAGAAATTTAATGATATTACTTCCATTTTTAAATGATAATATTAGTTAGATAGAAATTTTAGAAGTCAAAACATATGGAACGTTTTTATTGCCATATAAAAAATTTAGTTTATGAAACTTGCTATATTAATGTTACGTTTTAATTGCCATGATTGTTTATAATTTCATATTACCATATATATTTCTTGTAATTTAGTAGTGATTTGACTTACAATATAATAATAAAAGGATAATATAGTACATAAATACTACTAATAGTTAATGAAAAAATCAGTTTAGATAAAAACCGATTTAAAATTTGTGGGTATTTTATATACAAAAATTTTGTTAATTTATATTTTCTCTGTCTTAATTATGTTTCATCCGATTGAATAACAGAAAAGAATTAGTGTTTTATTTCAATCTATCTCTGCGATATTGAAGCCAACTTCCATCTAAATTGACTTCAATTCTGTGTTACATGTTATGCTCTGTAAAAAAATATACATTCAAAAAGAATATGTTGACAAAATGTAAATAAAAAGCAAACAAGAAACAAAATTTAAGCACAATGTTGAAAAAATTCCACCAACTTCTTCTCTCTGCTCTCACCATGATAATACACTATACTATACATATGCATTGTGTTGGAATACATTAAAAATAAATTTCAAAATAAGTTTAGCAAAACTAACTACGAATCAAAATTTTAAGTTTAAATACTCTCAAATCAAAACTATGAATCAAAAATTTGAGTTGCAAGTCTCAAATCAAAACTACGAATTGAAATCCCTCTTAAATTTTGTGTGCTGAAACATAATATATTCAAATCCCACCAATATATTTAGACAAAAATCAAAGTTTACCTGTTAATTAGAGAAAAAAGTGATCCAGAATTTTTGGAGCGGCTAAAAGCTAATGGCAGTTCATCTTCTTGAGGTAAAATTCTAGCATTTCTTTTATTACTCTCCTGATATGTTGGATGAATTATTGAATAGTTAAGAAAACTAACGGTGTTAAAGTTATTTAGACTGAATGTATTAATTTGGAAAATTAATGAAATATTTTGTACAGTACGATATATGTGAATTTAATATTTTGTACAGTACGATATATGTGAATTTAATATTTTGTACAGTACGATTGGATAATCAATTGTTAAGACGGATGGTTAGGTTCGATGACCCCCAAGATGAATGACGAGTGTGATCCGAAAAATGGAAATAAAAAGATGGCACGGTCTGGAAAGAAGCTGCACCAGCCCTCCCTAGAAAAGATAAATGGCGAAGAGTTATTCTTGGAATACATGACAGGGATTGGGTTTGAATGGCTCCCGGAATTGGATATGCCACACGTTCTGGTGGAGTTGGCAAAAGAATTTTTCACTTCATTCCGCTTTAAGGGTACGACCGATCTAGAGGAACAGTCAGTAAGCTTCAGAATGTTCACGAGGGAGATGATGATGAGCATTCGAGAGTGGTGTGTGAGGCTTGGCCTATAAACTGCAGATCATGAAGGTGAGTGGTTTGGGAGAGATATTGGTCAACCCAGGATTCGAGCAGCAGGCGGCCTGGAAGTTGCTCGTTCCAAAGCACACTTCAGATTTTCAACCAACAATATCTAGAGCAGACTGCATCCAGGACCCCATTCTCCGCTTGGCCCAGGTATTCTTAGGCTACACTCTATTGCGCCAAGCCAATACCTCCAGCACCGTTACAGAAGCGGAACTGTACTTCATGTGGTGCATGAAGGAACAGAGGAAAGTGCACTTGGGGTATTGGATTGCTCGAACTTGCCATGCAATAGCCATCCGCGCCTCCCGCAACCTGAATATCTGTCATATCCTGGGTTCTCGTCAGAAATTATTTTGAAGTAAAAGTGGAAAAAGGGATATCCAACCTGACTTTCTGCCCGGATCCAGAGCTGTTCAATACAACATTCTTCATTAATATACAGATCCTAAAGCGGAGAAACGGGAAGCTGTGTTTCTACAGAGTAACCAAGCCTAAATTGCAGTTGGCAAATATGGCTGAGTAGAAGAAGGAGAAAGAAGTCCAGACCGAAACTGTAACACCTCACTTTTTCGAACCCTAATTTCAGAGCCAAAAATTTAATTCCCTAATTTATGACTTAGGAGACGAGAATTAATTGAGGAACGAAATTATGACCGAGTCGAGTTTAGGGTTTGCGTTGGAAGTTTGAAAAGTCAAACTTGTTGAGTATATGACGTGGCATGCGAATATTTGAATTTAAGGAATTATGTGATGAATTATGTGATGAATTATGTGCTTATGGGTGAGTGAGATTATTAGGATATTTTTCCATAACCTTATTCTCTTGAATTTTCGAAAATCCCTAGCTCTATTGGAGAAAATCTTATTTTCTGGATTTAATTTAATTCTTGGGATATTTATCCAAATTAAATCCAAAACCCAATTGTTCCTTATTTTAATGGGAGAAAAATCGAGGCCCCCCCCCCCCCTTATTTCTTGGTGATTTTCGAAAATCACCTATGTTGGGAAGGAGATATTATTTTACTTGTTTAATTGATGCCTTATTGATTTCCTTCCATACCTAAAATCAAATATTCTATCAAATCTTACCTTACCTCAAGAAGATCTTGTCATATTCTATTTTAGTTAATATTCAAAATCCATCCCTTATTTAAACCCTGGACTACACGCCTATTTCTATACCAATGGGGAGAATTTTTATTTTATTTTGCTCCGTGATATTTCATTCTACTCCGTAAAATATACCAAAACAAAATCTTGGCTATTTAAAAGCCATATTTTTCGAAAATTTCATGCTTGAGCCCTAGAGCTTATTTTTGGTATTCCTTCTTCTCTACTCCACAATATTTGTTTTAATAAATTGTGGAGAATAAGATCTTTCCAAATATTCTATTTAATTACCTAAAGATTTTATTGAACCCTATAAATAGGAGAACTCCTAAACCTAACCCTAAAATTTTCGCCCCCCACCCATTATACACGCCCCCTCCCTCTTTTCCCTCACTCTCAAGTTTCTTCTACTTTTCTTCAATATTCCTTCATCCTTTGAGAAGAATTAGAGTTTGAGCCTCAAGATTTTTGAAGAACCAAGTCTCTATTTTGTTTCTACCGTTCGTTTTTCTCCAAAAAGGTATTCTTATATTAATTCTTCTTCATCTAACCGATTAATCTGTATTCTTGAACCCTCATGCATCTTGATCGAGTGGAAGTGGGATAAATGGGATATGGAATATATGTGTGCATGTGTGTGTGTGTGTGCGACGTGTGTGTGTGCTTTGCGTGTGTGTGTGTTCGTGTTGCGTGTGTGTGTGTTGTGTGTGTATGTTGGCAAAATACTCTTGTGTGACATATGTTGATGATAGATCTAGAGTTAAGATGCAAATGAAATTTATATGATGAACATGACTTGATCTTGATTGGTGATATTAAGATAAACCGATGGGAAAAGAGAGAAACGTGAGGCATGCATGATTTAGGAATACATGTTATGTACATGTGTGGTAAAAAGGTGAAACATCGGTTGCAAAGCAGGATAGCAAAGGGAAAGAACATACTTGAAATCTAAGCAGTCGAGGTGGGCTTTACTCTTAAACTCTCTTATTTCTTGCAAAAAAAATATTGATTGGTATTATAAGGGTGGTTTGAAACGTTATGCCATGCCTGTGATTGTTTTTTATGATAATGTGTGCCTGATGCCTAGCTTGTGAGTACGCTCCATTAGGCTATAGTGGCTATGGATATGTATAAACGAATTCGGGTTTGAGTACGGGCCGCAAACACTACCAGGCTGTGTACACGGTGGGATCGGGAGTCGTCCTTGCTAGTCGGCCGGTCTCCTGGGCGAAAAGTGTGGCCACACTTTCATCGCACCATGGAAAGATTGAGATTGTGATAATTGATGAGAAAAGCGGGAGAGATATTTGACTGGCCAGTCTAAGAAATATTTTTGTGATACTCGTGATATTCTTTTATAACTGCTTAAAACTCGAGTTCACTATGGTAAGGGTGGCATAACTTCTTAAATAAAATGTTTTGGCAACGAGTTCACTGGGTATTTTAAAATACTCAGCCCTGCATGTGTTTTCCTTATGTGCAGGTTGAATGGCGACGAGCGTTGGCGGGTGTTGAGCAAACTTAATTAATAATATGGATATTTTGAACTTCGAGTGTAGTCGTGTCTCCATACATGGCTTCACTTTCTCTTGGATGCTTCCGCTAAATTTTGAAACACATTTTTATTATCACTTGGTCATTTTGAACTTATTTTCTCCTTTGGCTTAGACGATTGAGACATGTCGTGGATTTTGTTGAGCTTATGTCAAACCCTTGTTTTGGAACGTAGTTTATGATATCTTTTCTCCTTTGACTTTCTTGTTAAACCCTTGACTTTGATCGTCATTTATGTTATCCACTCTTCATTGATTTTCTTGATTAAACTGTTGTCTTATTGCTTCAATAGCTCGTTAAATGCCTAGGTCAAATCTCTTTAAATGAAACCCTAACCTTGTTCTTGTTGCATTTATGTGGTCTAGGTAGCGACCGCAGAATTTATTGTACCCTAGGAGGGCGGGTCATTACAGAAACTGCCACGCCTACCACGCATACCGAACCAGTGGAGCAAGTGTATGAATGGAGAGGAAGGATGGAGGGGCTGGTAGAAAGACTAGCCCAAAATGATGATGCTCAGACATGGTTATTGACCGCCCAGACAGAGATGCAAATGAACCAGCAAGGGGAGATGCGGGCGGTTATCATCTCAATCCAGCAGATGGTAGTCCTGATGACCAGGCACCTAAGTGCACCCCCATCCACGGCACAAGGCATTGGCGGCAGAAGGCAGCAGGGAATAGATAAAGCGAGCCCTAGGATCACTGACTCTAGGAAGAGTCAGCCAAAGAAGTGACCACCACCCCTGACCAAGTACTTTTAATTTTCTGTTTTTAATCTCTATCAATATGTGTGTCTGTACATTCTGATAGACAATGATAGTCAAAGTCTGTTTATCTTCATCACACTTAGCCTGGTTCACAGTCTAAGTGTGAGAGGTTTGTCTTTGTTTATATGTTTTCTTTGGTATGTGTTAGTGTCTTCTCCCACTTAGCCCGATATTCAATCTAAGTGTGAGAAGTTTGTGATTGTCAATATGGTTTTGAATGTTTGCAAGTGCATCACTTACTACTCTTTTCCACTTCATCGTGTTAGCTTGAGGGCAAGCTGAGATGAAGTAAGAGGGGAGGAGTAGTGTGGAGTATATGTACAGAAGCATGATAAAAGGTTAGCTTGACTTTATTATGCATGTTGCCTGCTGAACCTGTTGAGCGAGCATTTTTTTTTCTTAATCATCTGGATCAAATTGAACGAAGCATGTCGAATCATAAATTGATCAATTGATAGGTCAGTTGGCAAGATAGTGAAGTCAGTCAAGTGTGTTTATTCAGGTTGTGATAGGAAAACATGAATGAACTGGCAACAATGAAAGACATAGAACCCTTAGCAAGAGTGAATGAAGAGAAAATTGCATGTTGATTTGTGGCCCCTATTTCTAAATAGGTTGAAGTTAGTCTGAATGAAGTGAGAACGATGGAAGAGCCCAAACTTTAAACCAATTGTGAAGCCCTCTAAATGTGAGTTAAAAGCCAGAGTAGAACACTTTCTACTATATAGAGAAATAGAGTGGCTGCCACTTGATGCTAAGAGGGAAATGACATAGGCTAGTGAGGCCTACAGGCAATAGGGATAACCAGTTGAGCCTACTTCTTTCGAACTATATGAACCTGACTCATTGTAAGAGCACCCCATAGTAACCCAATTGAGCCTACACTGAAGTTCCCTTCTTTTGAAACCATGAGCCTTCATACCATGTGAATAGGGGGATAGAATGGAACAACTCACCAATTGGGGTAGAGGGGATAGTATTGAAGAAGTTGAAGCCAAGCAGGCAAGAAAAAGAAAAACATATACATGTATTAGTAAAGGAAAAGAGAAAATCTGGTGAAAAAAGAAGAAGAAAATATAGGGTAAGAGAAAATTGTAACCTAACCCGAGAAAAAAAAAGTATACACTATAGCCTGAGAAAATTGTAGCCTGACCTTGAGAATAAGGTCAAAATGGCCAAGGAATATCTCCAAATTTTGGAAATTTTTGAGTTGTAAATAGGGAGGTTGTTCCAATTTTGTCTCTAAGTTCACTTGTCCTTCATACTTTTACTTAAACTTTTTAACTTAGAACCCCTAGGACCCTCACCTATATACACTATAACCCCCAACCCCATTACAACCTAAAGAAAGACCTTTAGGAACTAGCCTGTGCCAATAGAACTCAAGCATCAGTGGTATGACAAAATGAATGAGTGAATAGTCCCAACATTTCTTGTGAGGAATAAGAAACTGAGTGAATCTAACAATTGGCTAGAGTAGGGGCTATCTTGACAAACTAACAGACTGATCAAACTGAACAAAGAGGAGGGAGGAATCTGAGACTGCAGAATAATTGGAATGACCTTAAGCTTGTGGGGAATGTTGTCATAAATTGAGCCAGTTTCAGACATGAGAATGTGATTATTTGTTTAAATGTGTCTGTGTTTTTGAGTTTCTTCTGTGTTGAGTACTGTAGAGTCATTATAGGTTGTTTTCCTTTGGTGTCGGTCAACGAAACCATGCATGTAACTTGCCCCTCTCTTTTTGTTCTTTCATCCTCGAAGACAAGTATGATTTTCCAATCCCTTGCCAATTTATTGATATTATATAATTTTATAAGATATTAGTTGAAACGGATATGTCTTGAGTATAGGTGTTATGGGATGCAAGGCACAACACAAATGTGGTGCATGAGTTCATTAGTAGAAACTAATACAAACTCTTGTACTTCTGCACAAAACGCATTAGACCAATTGTGACAGGGCTCGTTCCAAGTGGGGATACTTAAGGCACTAATGTTAGAAAAAAAGTGAATATTTAAGTGTGCAGGAGTTGAGAAGCAACAAAGTGGCTAAGTGTTGGGGCGACTTGATCAAGTGGGGATAAAAGTGGAAAAATTGCGCAGCATTGGAGCAAACTGATCAGGAGAAAGCAAACGGAGCGATTGGACTTGGTAGCTACGCGAGTTGATCAAGAGAAGTCGACATCGGGAAGCAGCAAAGGGATGAGTCAGAAGAGAGAGAAAGAAGAGTGCCTTCCTACCCAAGGGCATTAATGACAAATCATGAGGATCTTACCATCCATAGGGATTGGTGCCCCAAGCCGGCCTATAAATAGGAGAAGAAATGTGGAAGAAATCATCACTTTTTCTACCACTCATTGATCATCACTTATCTCACACACCACAGAGGTAGAAGCATGGAGCCAGGAGGTTAGCAACAATTGGAGTTAGAGTTCTACCACTACAACACTCTCTTCTTCCTCGTCTTGGAGGAAGAGAGCTTAGTTTAGAAAAAAACATTGTTTTTTCATGTTTTTCCTAAATTCCGAGGGGTTGATACATTTGTCTACTTAGTTTTTCGTTTATTTTGTGGTGCTCTGTTGAATCCACCGTTACTTTTAAGTTTTCCTTCAATTAGATCGTAACTTTCAAGTTTGTTTGCGCTTTCTTTTGCATCTGAAGTTTGATTGTTGTTTGAGTTGAATTGCTTGAGTTTTTGTTGATTGAATGGAGTTTGTGATGGATGTTGGTTTGGATCTGGAGTTTTTGGAGTTGGATTTTGTTCTGATTATGTTCGATTGTGTTTGATTGTCGTCGATTGCTTAGATCTAGTGTCATAATGTTCTGATTGTTGTTTGTTGTTCTAGATTTAGTCATTTTTAGTTAGATTTATGTCGATCTGAGTTTTGTGTACGTCAGTTGCATGAATTTAGGATAGGTACTGTTGATATGCTTTTATTTCGTTCAAATTGCATGAATCTAGTCCTAATTTATTTTGTTTCCTGTTTTACATTAGATGCTCTGTGCATATCTGTCGTAGTTTCTTAGCTAGCTTATTTTGTTTGTTTGGAGAAGAAGAAGATCGTAGTTAGTTAGAGTAGCAGTCTCTGTCACCTTTTCACGCATTTCAGCTTTACTGTAGTGCGTCGCTCTGAGTCAGTGGTCCTTATTTACTTTGTGCAGTGTACTGTTAGGATGTCGAGTTCAGTTGATCAATTCGAAGTAGGAATGGAGTCGTTAGTCTGAGTCTAATTTTGTTTGAGTTGATCCGTTTAGAAGAGTTCACTTAACCCCCTTTGAAGTGTGGCAGCAGCCAATTCCTAAATATCCCAAATACATTTAAGACACCTTCATCCCTGTGGGATCGACCCTCCCTTGCTTCCCTTTACTAGTTAATAGTATTGTGGGTTAAGGTCTTGAAGGAGAGTTTAGTTTTTTTTTTCACACCCAACGACAGGTAGATTGTCTAGGAGTTGTCTTGATCCGTTAATCAACGTCTCTTGGTCAGTCTATTCTATTTTCACATTTCTGAATTGCGTAAACAACACACAGAACTACCGTGCTTTTCAAATTGAAGAAGTCAAAAAGTAGATCAATCATAAATATAGAGATATTGCTTTTAAGGATACCTCTATGTTCATATATTGCTCTATCCTCTTTGCGTTCCTTTGCTCGTCTGATTCTCCTTCTCTTGAGTATACCTCTTCCCTCTTCTCTACTTTCCTCTATGTTCTGTTCTCCTTCTTCTCTCCTTTTCTTTCTCTTGGATATATCCAGATAATTTGTTGATGAAGCTGAAAAGTAATCATGTCGGTGTATACTCCCTCCATCCCAGAAAAGTATGAACAACTTCCTAATTAGTCCGTTCTTGAAAATTATAAATATTCTAATTTTGGAAAGTCTTTTCTATCTAAAGAGGTGAGACATATTATCCCACCAACAATACTTTAATTACTTTTCCTCTCTATGGGACATATTATCCCACCAACAATACTTTAATTACTTTTCCTCTCTATCTCTCTCTTATTTTACCAATTATGCATTAAAATCCACGTCAAACCAAATGTTTATACTTTTCAAGGTCGGAGGGAGTAAGGTTTTCAATGCATGAAATTAACTTAGGATATATATACATTTATGTTACTGTATAAATTGAATCTGACATACCACGAGCGGTAGATGGCAAGCAAATAAATAGATCCGCAAAGTAATCGAAATAGGTTCCAATGAGGTGATATCTCTATTGCCTCTGAGAGAGGGGATGACTGAGGGAAGACCGTTTTGTGTTACCGATAATTGAATGGAATCAATTTTATAACAAACATTACTACCACTCCTCACATCTCGATGCCCACGTTTCATTGTTAATGTAAGGTGATTCTATTATTATTACACAAATTCCTAATAGGTTAAACAAAGTAAACACATAAGTAATGGTATATAGCCAAAAAAATCCACTAATTTTGGTCAAATTCTGATTTATTCTATAATTTTAAAAAATGGTCGATTAAATCATAACTTTGACAATTTTCTAAATTGTCCTATGGACTTAAATTTGGGAAGAATTGAGAGTGACACGAACGCCGAGAACATATGACATGGACGTCAGGAATGTATGACGTGGAATAAATTACTCTCTCCGTCCCCAAAGAGTATGACCTATTTTCTTTTTCGCCCGTCCCTGAAAAGTATTCCTATGAACTTTCTAGTTTTGGAAAATTCAAACAACATATTACGCATCATTTATTTACACTTATACTATTACCATTAACAACTTATATCACTACAATAGTGTGAACCCCATTCTCCACTAATATTATTTCCACTACCCTTTCTTTCTTTCTCTTACTTTTTCCCTTATTTATTAAAACACGTGCCGAACTCATTTGATAACTTTTGAGCCGGGAGTAAATAACGTACTCTCTCCGTTCTAAGGAAGATGACCTCTTCTTTCAGCGACATGATAATTTATGCAATTTTATTTTGTGAGTGAAGTGGAAAAAATAAAGTAAGAGAGTGAGAATAAAATAGAAAGAAATGAGTTTCCATTTTTAGTAATTAGTTGTCTTGATTGGGCCAAACCATAAAAAAAGATAGATCATTATTAATGATATAAATCATATTAGTTACCAACAAATATTAGTTGACAGCATAAAACATATCAGTTGCATTAGTTGACAGCATAAAACATATTAGTTGGCGCAACTAATATGTTTACGATGCCGACTAATATTTTTTTTATGCCCTCAACCGATAAGTTTTTTTAAGAGAATTTTTAATTGCACCACTCACTATATTTGCAGACAATTTCTTTTATAGGTTATAAATTATTTACATACAATAAAAGAGTAGTGGTCCAACTGTAGAGCAATTTTTATAAATGCCCCTTTTTTAAAAAAATAAAAAACCTTTGAAACATCATGATTTTTAAGACACACTTGGTAAAGTAAGAGAGAAATAAAAAATTCAAAACGTGATTGTAGTATTGTTAGTGAAGAATTAGGCTAACCTCATTAGAGAAAAAAAGTTTTCTAAATAGAATTGATATATTTTTAAAGGACATCCTGAAATGGCGAATGTGGCCAATTTTTAAGGGACGAAGGGTAGAAAATTATACTCCCATTGTCCGTCAATAGATGTTCTATTTTTTACCGGCTTGAGCTTTCAAAAATTGTTTGGTTTTATAAAAGAAAGTGATAGAAAAAATTAGTAGAGTCTTATTTTACACTCCATCCGTCTCTTAAAAATAGACCACATTTGTCATTTAGGATGTGCCTTAAAAATAGACCAAATTTATTTAGGGAAACTTTTTTTCTCTCGAATGAGATGAGTCTCATTATCCACTAACAATACTCCAGTCACTTTTTCTTTCTATTCATCTCTTACTTTACTAATTGTGCATTAAAATTCGTGTGTTAAAAAAATTTTATTTTGAGGAGAGAGAGAGAGTATATGACTAAAATAATTCTTTTAACATTTCGATTGGATATTTGGTTATTATATTCATGGGTTGCGTTAGTGTGCTAACTAATTTACATAATAACTAATAACTTTCAATTCTGTGTATTAAAATTATCAACACAAAGACATAATTACATCAATATAACATGTAAATTTAAATATCAACACAAACACATAAGTTTATCAACATAAGAATATTGATAAATTTATGTCTTTGTGTTAATATTTTTAACATACAAAATTGATATTAATTATTAGTTATTACTATAACTTAGTTAGTATTTGATCACACACCTTACATTTATAGCTTTTTTCCAACTGAATTCTCAATTAAGAACTACTCCTAGTTGAATAACCTGACATTGGCGAGTTCGATTGATGAGTTAAATAATGCACAATTAGTAAAGTAATTATAGTATTATTATTAGTGGAGACAGGACCACCTTATTAAAAAGAAAAAAGTTATCAAAAATAAAAGAAAATATTTTTATGGAACGACTCAAAATAGAAAATGTCATTATTTGTATGGAACAAGGGAGTATGTAATTTTTTCTACACACCCAAGCAATGAAATCATGGAGTACAAGTATTTCTTATTCTACATTCTTTAAACTATGGCATTTTTCAATTGAATTCTGAATGGCAGTTTTCCGATCATCGACGATCCTAATTCCTAAGCTTCTAGCTCGAACAATAAATGTTGCAAATGCATCACCATGATAATCCTACAGTATCTTTTCTTCAGTTGTTAGTTCCTCCTATTCCAACTAGTATAAAATTAGAATAAAAACATTTATTAATTTTTTATACTTCCTCCGTTTTTAAAAAATAAGAACTTTGAAAATGACACAGGTTTTAATGCAAAGTTGATAAAGTAAGAAAGAATAAGAGAAAAAAGAGTAATGTAAGAGAGAAAAGAAGATAAAATACTGAAATAATGTTAGTGTATTGTCGGGTTCATTTCCTTAAAATGAGAAATTTTTATTTTTAGGTAATAGAAAAAAAAAGAAAGAATTTCAAATAAAAATAAAAATAATAAAGAATTTCTTTTTTTTTTTTAAATGGAGCGAGTATGTAATTAAGATGCAATTAGAAATTTGACCTCTTATATTATATTATTAAAAAAACAAAACATTTAAAGTAAATTTAAAAATAAGAAGACAAGTTGGAATTTCGTGAGACATGCCTTCTTGAATAATAGACTGGTTAATTCAATTGTAGAAGAAAAGAGCTAGGTGGTCAAACTTTTACATGATGGTTTCCACGACCACGAGCTTCTCTGTCAATATTTTTGTTAATTGAGCACTTTGATCCATAACAATATAGCTTAAGTCAAATATTTTTGTTAAATAGGGAATAGTAATTATATAACTGCTACTAATCATTGTATGTATACATGAATTTCACTGGGTATTCCAAAAAATAATAAAAAAATTAATGTATCCTTTTTGTACAAGTTCTTCAAATCTTGATGTCGTGTACAACACGGCTACTATCTCGGGTCCCTGAAAATTTGTCACCTATTTCTTTTTTCGTCCGTTCCTAAAAATTTATCATATTTCACTTTTATCATTTTTGGTAGTGGACCTCCTACATTCCACTAACTCATTCCTACTCACATATTATTTTAAAACAAACATATAAAAGTAGGACCCACGTGCCACTAACTTTTTCAACTCACTTTTTATTATTCTCTCCGTCTCCCATTAGGAGTCACACTTCCGTTTCTACACTCGTTTTATAAAAATGATAATAAATAGTTAAAGTGGAGAAATGATAAAGTAAGAGAGAGAATAATGCAGACAAGACTTTTTTCTGCATTATTCTCTCTCTTACTTTACCATTTCTCCACCTTAACTATTTATCATCATAAATTTTATAAAACGTGTGTAGAAACGGAAGTGTGACTCCTAATAAAGGACGGAGGGTAAATGGTGACAAAATTTGAGAGATGGAAGGAGTACTATATATAATATGTCATTCATAATGTAGAAAATGAACACATATATTATATGATTTCTAGGACCCCACCTGTTGAATTTTTCAATATATATATATATATATATATATATGCTGCCGTTTTTGACATTTCATTTCTGTCATATCAAAAAACCATCTTTCTTTCTTCCTCCAAAATTAGTTGGCTTAAGTTTTCAAACTTTCTTGGAGAGCTTTCATGTTTTATGCCCACAAAAATTGCTATTCAGTTTTGATCAAGTTAATTTCTCCACCTCAGCATGCCTACTACCCTCCAAGATTGGCTCCAAACCCTCTATGTGCTTCTCACCTTCTCTGCAGTCCTCTGCTTTGGCGCCCTTAAAAGTTTGTTTTCTTTGCCCCAATTCCACAATTCTTTTGTAATTTTCCTAGCTCATGACTTTCTTGATTAACTGCTTCAGGTGTACTGGTGGGCCCTATTGCCGGTTTGCTTCTGATTTTGGGGAATTTAGGGGTGATTTTAGGCCTTTTCCCTGCCCATGTTGCCTGGACTGTTTACACCCTTCTCAAGTAATTTTCAAGTATATTCATTTTTAGTGTCCACTTCTTGATTGCCCATTTGTTGGGACGAATTTAATGTTTTTATTGTTTTTAATAATAGAACACATAAGTTTGATGCCCCCCTCAAAGTTGCAATCTTGTTGGGATTGCCTGCTCTGTTTGGTCTTTGGTTGGGGCTTAGCATAGCTGGTAGTTGCCTTGTGGGAGTAGGGTATGGCTTCTTCACTCCTTGGGTTTCGTCTTTCGAGGCCTTTCGACTCGAGGATGAATCGAAGAAATTCTACCACTGCCTTGTGGTATGCTTATAGCTGAATGATGAATGAATATGATATGTTTTGTCATTGTTTTGATATGGTATTGCATATTTTAGGATGGTACATGGGGAGTTGTCAAGGGAAGTTGCACCGTTGTTCGTGATTTTGCTGACTTGTGTTACTATTCTTACCCGAACTACTTGAAGGAGCTGCGAGAAACTCCTGTTTCTAATGAACTGCAGCCTCTGAGGTAACATA
The DNA here is from genome assembly GCF_023119035.1 of Salvia hispanica. Lineage (NCBI taxonomy): Eukaryota > Viridiplantae > Streptophyta > Magnoliopsida > Lamiales > Lamiaceae > Salvia > Salvia hispanica. The sequence goes on from NC_062970.1 coordinate 20,059,662, forward strand.
CTTTTTCCACTGATTTTGCAATTGAGCTAGCTTCTTTGGTTCGCGTGCTAGGGAGATTCGTGTTAGATGCACATCGTCTAGCTAAGTGAACTTGCTTTTACGAGTTGTCAGTGGCAATTTCTTGCTTCATTGATGATTTGCTACAGAACTCTGCATAGTTAACTATTATGTGAATGTTTTATTATGGAAAGTTACCATGAATTCGATGTATTAGGTTGTTAAGTTCGTTTTCTAGGAAGTTGGATGCTGGTAGTAATCGATGATGTGCTCTTATGAAACTATCGTCCAGGTTCATTCATGTACCCGCATGCATCATTGTTGGCCTAATGGGCCTTATAGTTGAAATCCCTCTTTACACGGCTATTGCCATAGTAAAGAGTCCGTATATGCTGTTCAAGGGGTGGCATCGGCTACTACATGATCTGATCAGCCGGGAAGGCCCTTTTCTTGAAACGGCTTGCATCCCCGTTGCTGGTTTGGCGATCATCATGTGGCCACTCGTTGTTGTAGGGAGCATCTTGCTGGCCATATTCACTAGCTTTTTCGTCGGGTTATATGCATCTGTAGTAGTATACCAGGTTTGTGCTCCACCTTAACAGGATTGTCATCGCTCGTGTTGCATTTTACCAGTGACTCTATGTATATACTGTTGCAGGAAAGGTCGTTCAGACGAGGTGTTGCCTATGTGATTGCTATGGTGGCAGAGTTCGATGAGTACACCAACGACTGGCTTTATCTTCGCGAGGGCTCAATACTTCCAAAGTAATTGATACAGTTCACTTCCTTTTCTTTAGGTTTGTGTGTTTTTAAGTCCATTAGTCGGACTAATAGTGTCGTTAACAACCAGGCCCCGGTATAGGAAGAGGAAGCCATCCAGTGCATCAGAACCTTCTGTTGGGCGTAATCAGTCAATACACGAGAGGTTTAGGTCGATATTCCCTGAAGCTCATGGAGTGCTCGTTCCGACCCTAACTGCATCGAGATCTGTTAGAGAGACGATAAAAGAAGTGAAGATGGTTCAGGTAAGGCTTCTCTGAAACGATATTCTTTCATGTTTGTCGCTAATTCCGTTGTCTATGCTCTTAGATATGGGGAAGCATAATGAAGGCGTGCGAAGTGAGGGGAATGAAACTAGTGGAAGCAGGCGTGATAACACAATCCGACCTCTCAGACTGGTTGAAGGCAAAACACTCAACTGATGGATCGGTCGTGGGGATTGGATTGCCTTGTTTCTCGTTGCTGCACACTCTTCTCGACTCCATTCAATCTGGATCAAATGGGCTGATTCTATTCGATGGCACGGAGGTGAACCATCTGAACCGACCACAGGACCGACTACTTGACTGGTTTTTCCACCCGGTCATGATCCTGAAAGAGCAGATACGAGCGATGCAGTTAGAAGAAGGCGAGATAAGGTACCTCGAGAAAGTGCTGCTCTTCGGTGATAAAATGGGCCGCGCTAAATCCTGGGAAAACGGAAGCTTTGTCCCTCATGATTCCCTCCGAGCTGCACAAATCGAGGGTATCAGTCGCAGGTAACAACTAACAACCATCGTACATGAAAGGCCATTTTTCGTGTGATTGATTCGAGTCCATTGTCGATGAATTACAGGATGATGGGGATGAATAGAAGTGTGGCCAAGTTTCCGACTTATAGAAGGAGATACCGTCATGTTGTGAAGGAACTAATGGCTCATGCCGGTGGGAAAGGGAGCTCGATGATGTCAGTTACCCGTCCTTTAGTGAAAGACGGGTCCATAAACTCGTCTATGGGGAAGGATGGCTCGATGGGATCGATGTCCTCGAGATCAGTTGCTTCCATTGATATTGTTTGAGTGAGAATTATGCCTTCTTGCAATTGATATTGTTTGAGTGAGAATTATGCCTTCTTCTTGCAATTCTGCCTCTCTAGAACCAACTGTGCTGCCTCTGCGGGCAATTAGCATAGTCCTCATTTACATAGGATGCACAGTCTCTTTAGTGTGTATGTATATTATCAGTTGGTTGTTTTACACTGCATTGTTAAATTATGTATATGTAAAAAAGGTAGAGAAGTATAGAAATCTTTTGTATACTTATTCTTTTGAATGTCTATATGACAATATTTATTCTATTCTTTTTGCCCCTTTATTTTAATGTTTATTAAGTTTGGTATGATTTCAATGCATTTTCTTTTCTCTTCTAGCTTTTTCTCCTGGTTTCGTAGACACCTCGTATCACTCACATTTTATCCATTTACCTATTTCTTGTAATTTAAGTTTTAGTTGTCTATATTCTTATTTATTCTAATACTTATAGCACCCTAATCCAAAATTAAGACTAAATCTCCACCCTTGAATTTTAAAATGAGTGGATGAGATTAAAGCTCATAAATCTCAATAAATAGTAGACAAAATATCAACAAAAGGTTAATATCGTCATTATGTTATCATATGATAATTTTCGTGGGTGTTTTTTTATATCAACATTGTGTATTACAAATATCAACAATATGACATTAGAATATCAATACAAGGACAAGAAAATATCAACACATTTTTATTGAGATTGAACATGCATAATATTGAGATTTTGCTTACAATATATTGAGATTTTGTTGCATTTGTTGATAAAAGCTGCTTATCAACATGTACGAAAATTGAAATATAATTTATCAAATTTCATCACCCGAACATCGTCGGAACATATGCAATTGAGATCTCGTTGGAATCCTTATTAAATTATCTTTAATTTGATATATTTTTTGCGAAAAAATAATTTAAATTGATAGAGTTACGTAAATTTAAAGATTTGAGATGATTTTGAGGAGAGAGAAAATAGTTAGTTATAATTACTACATATAGGATTTGACATTAATACCCTTTTAATTTAATTAATAATTATTTAAATTTAAAATATATTACACTTGGCATTATATTAACCATAAAATTTTCTAATCTAATGGTTGAAAATTGATCTCAATTTGAGATTGATAATTATTTAGTAATTGATTATATCCCTATTCCTGCTTAATTATGATATCTATTTAGGGCGTAGTATTGCAAGAGATAGTGTGGAATTTAAATTTATAATTATGTTGGTGTAATTTTATGGAATTTACCATGTCTGCTTTAATTTTTTATATAAGGAAAAAATAAGTAAAATGTACTCATGTTTTGTAATAAAATAATAAGGCGTAAGAAAGAAAAATGCCGAGAGTTTGTGTATTTATGTGCAAATAACTCAATGAGAAATGTCTTACTCTCTGTGTTTCTAATTAGGAGTCCATTTTTGATCAGTCTCATAACAAAAGTCCATTTTCCCTTTTATTATAAATAGTAAGTACACCTCAAATTCCACTAATTTTTATTCACATTTTATTATAAAAATTAATACTTCATTCATCTCGCCATAAGTGAGGCGCTTCTTTTGGACACGAAATTTAAAAACTTAATATTTAAGAGTTGGTACATAAAAAATGAAGCACGAGAGAAAACAAGCAGAGGAATGAAGAGATAATAAAAAAAGGTTAGAAAATAAAGTAATGAAGTATATAGGAAATGTATTAGATTTTGCTAAAAAAAGAAAATGACTCATTTATGATGGGACACTCCAAAAAATGAAAATGACTGACCTGCTTACGATGGAACGGAGTAACATATAAAAATGTGACTCGTATTAAATTAATTTTTTCAACTTACTTTCCTTGACGTTTTTTAAAACTCAATTCAAGTGAAATGTGGACTCTTAATGTGAAATGGAGGGAGTATTATTATCTAAGTCGTGTTTTGTCGTTCTAGTTCCCAGGTCTTAGTTTAGTCATAGCCCTAGACTAGGTGCAGTCTAATGTGTAGACAAGAACTAGAGTTTTCATTGATATTTACTATCCATTCCACGTTAAAAACTTTATTCATTTCGTTTTTTTAAAATATGAACTGTTTCCATATTAGTTCATACCTTAAACGTTTTATTTAGGGAAAACTTTTTGTTGAAACTCATTCTTTCTTAAATACTTGGATTATTTTTTTTTCTAGGTTTCTCATACTATATCAATTGTGTATTAAAATTTCTGTCACTTAAAAACTTATATCTTTAAAGGAGGAAATATATAATGCATATATTTTTATGAGACGGAAAGAATATGCAATATGTATTAGCACTTTCTCATTGTAATGCTTGATTTAACATTGGATTTCCACATATGTTCTACATATTAACAGAAAATTGAATAAACATAACATATGGTATTGGTTTGATGGCTTTGACTTTGAGATGTTGATCAAATGATAGACTTCAAGTTTTAGAGTGTATGTTAACAAAACTAAAATTGACGCATTTTATTTTACTCCATATTTTATCTCCAAGTTATAGCCAATTGCTGATGGAACAAATTACAAAATTATTCTCTGCAATAGATGTGTATTCTTTTCTTTGGATAAAGTCTTTCAATTATAATAATCAAATAGGTAAAAAAAATTTTTTCTGCACCTAATTTAGATGGCAATTTCCAAACCTGGCCATCCCTGATTCGCATAAAAGATACTCCCTCCGTCCCGACTAAGATGACACATTTCTTAGCTGGCACGGGGTTTTAGGAGTTATTGGTTAAAGTATTTAATTGGAGAGAGAGAAGGTGGGTGTAAGTATTAAAGTAGAGAGATAAAGAAAGATGTATATTTTAATAGGAGTGAGAAAAAGTAGTTGAGTGTATTAATTGGAGAGAGAAAGTTACCAAAAAAGGAAATATGTCATCTTAGTTGGGACAAACTAAAAAGGAAAACGTGTCATCTTAAGCGGGACGGAGGGAGTAATAAAAATAATTAGAACTCTTGATTAAAATAAAATAATTAGAGTTGATTTTTGATCGAGCTCAATACATGCATGGTTTTATTAGGTTTATTACACTAACATGGCTAATAATGTGCAAAAAGAGTGACAAATTTGAGTGTGCAGAAGCCAGAGAACAAAGAAATAAAGAGTGCAGGGTCAACCGGATCAACTCTACTCAAGAAAGGAGTGAAAACAGCATGAAAAAGAGCCAAGTTGATCCGTTGAAGTGGTTGAACTGATCCAGTGGAATCATGCATCTGCGATGATGAGTCACATGAGAGAGAAAGAGCAAGGGCCATTCTAGAAGGGGAAGAAATGTCAAAAGCAAAATGGGCTTAATCTAGGGATTTGAGCTCAACATGCGCTCTATAAATATGGAGAGATTGCATGGATTCCACATCGCTCATCACTCACCATCTTCGCTCACTCAAGTTTAGCTTAGTTATGGAGTAAATTAGTAGCTGCTGAGGAGTCACCATTCCACTTTCAAGCTCTCAGCTCTTCTTCCTCACCAAGGGAGACGAGGCCAGATCCGTGAAGAAGTCTTTTGAGGATTTTGAACAATTTACCTTCTTTTATTTTCATCTCTTTCGCAGTTCTAAAGTTTAAACATGTTTTTCTTTTAGTCACTACTTAGTTATTTCAGATCGCTTTTAAATTGCGCAAGAATTTTGTTCCTTTTGTTTTTACCGAAGATCTTGAATGAAATGGAGTTTTTGATGCAAGCTTGGTTAGATCTAGTGTTTTCAGTGTTGATTACTTTTATTTGCTTTGGATATGCTCTTTTACTGCTTTCCCGTAGGTGGATTTACTTTTCTGTTCTTCAGCTTGCATGATTTACCTTCCTTAGCTTAGATCTGCTTTCATTCTGCTCGTTCTCATGTTTTATGTTGATGCTCTGTTTTGATTTACGCTTATACTTTCCATTCAGTAACTTAGATTAGAAGTAGAAGATAGTTAGTTAAAAACCATTGCCGTCGTCACCTTTTTCTTTATTGTCAGCTTTTCCGAGTGCGCGCGCGGATGTGTCAGTGGTCCCGCGTACTTTTTGTTCTTGCCATTTTTAGTTTGGTTGATCCAGTCGCGTCTGCAGTTTTGAAGGTGTTTTCATTTAGTTGATCAGTTCACTCTAGTTAGTCTAAAATCCCAAAATTAAAGCGTGGTCGTAGCCGACCCTTCCAAATGTCTCGTTCTCAACCCCGACCGCATCCATCTCTGAGGGATTCGACACTTGCTTCCCTGTGCTAGCTTAATAGTGTAGTGGGGTTTAGGTTTTGAACACTCTCTTCGTCTTTGTTCACACACAACGATCGTAGTAGTCGCCCAGCTTGAACAGGTCCCAGTCTAACTTGATCAGGTTGTGTGCTTGTGTATTTTGAATTTACTTGTGAACTGAGTGATGCACTTTTTTTTAGCACTAAAAATACCTGCAAGTATACAGGGTAGATCTAGTATAGCTAAAGGTCAGTACCGAGATATCGAACACGGGGAATAAATTTACAAACTGTCTACCACGTACTAAGTCTCAAATACTATTTGGACACACAGTTGAGATTTGATTAAACTAAGAAAAACAGAAAATAAAAGCAAGTAAAGAAAGCAATTAAATGAGAACAGTGAAACAACTTCACAGTTCACAGTTAACTTGGTTTGAGAAGCAGATGAGATAAGGGAATCCTAGGGTAGTGATTTCATCAACTCATTAGTAATTCTAATTATTTAGTTCTATGCTCATCCGACTCAAGCTCTACTAGGAGTTATTCCTATCGTGTATCAACACTCATGTCACAAATATTGCATTGACACATAAAATATAAACCACTCAAAGTCATCACCGATAAGAGATTAACAATCATCAAAGTAACAACCAAGCAGTTAAAGATAAACCAAGGAATAATTAAAGTAAAACGAGTTATGAACATTAAACAAAATAAAAAGAACTACATAGAGTCAATTACTTTCATCCCCTAGGATTCTATAAATTTAGTTATCCATAGACAGATGATCTAAATAAATATAAGCAAAATATCACATGTTCAATCTAACAAAAACTAGATAAAACCCGGTAGATTCGTGCCCTATTGGTTAAGGAAAAGATTTGGTTTCACAAGTTAAATATATTCTTTCCTTCCTTAAATTTCCGCCTAGACTGCAGTTGGCAGCTTTGTGCGACTTTTGTAGAATGGCCATAACTTTCTCCACAGAACTCCGATTGAGGTGATTCTTATACCATCTTGAAGCTCTTTTCAAGAAAAAGAGAATGGTGTGTATAACGCTCCAATCGAACTTCAGGATCATCGTAAAATTAAGTTTGAAGACAGCTGTCGCGCGCCGCGTTTTTGTGGCTGGCCGCCGCACCTTGGCCGGCGGTCGCCGCGCGCAGTCCAGAAGCTTCTGACTCTATGTGGCGGTCGCCACGCACTTCCCGGCAGTCGTCGGAGAAGCTCCAGATTTCCTACATCGCGTTTTTATTCCCTTTTTAGGCTCAAATATACACATTTCTCACAAAACATGTCAAAATACCAAAATGGATAAAATATACAAATAATGGACATGTAATGAAACTTTGACATTAAAAACGGACCACAAAATGGCCTTAAAATAGTGCAAAATGCGAGCGTATCATACCCCCAAACTTGAATATTTGTTTGTCCTCAAATAAAACAAGAAAGAAACATAAAATAGACGCACAGATTGCACAAGGACTAGACGTCGTCATTGTCTCAAAAGATGAAAGAATAGATTAAGCATGTATTAACACAATCAAATCAAGCAAGGCTTATTAGTGCACTTTCATTACTAACTCGTGGAACACCTTGAAATCAAGCACTCACATGTGGCAAACTTCCAAAGATGGGAAGTGTTCTCTCACTCTCAAAGTGTATAAGGGTAATGTGTATATAAGCACTCAAATCATGCATCATGCAAAGTTTACCATAGGCTTGCTCAAAGTCTAATCCCTCCTCTACTAGATGTGATTAAGCATCAAAAGTCCGAAAGGTCTTTATCTTTGGTTGTAATGTAGGCTCTTTGGTAGGTGAGGAATATTTGGCTAAAGAGTGACTAAACCCAATAATAGCAAAAATGATCAATTTCTACCACATCAAACTTAGTACTCAGCGCTTCTTAATTCTTCTCTTAGTCATGACTTAACCCTGCTTACTATCCTTAGGGCATCCGCAGCGCATCTCGCCGCGGTCTCGATCTCGTCTCGGAGAGACGAGACCGCATAGAGACGGCAATGCAGCCTCCATCTCGTCGCTTGGCTCGTCCCGGAGAGGCGTCTCGCGAGACAGCTCGCCACGCGCCTTGGCAACGTTGCCGGTTCGTGCGTGACGCCCACTCGCCGGCCTGCGAGTGGGCGTCGTTTATATGCGTTGAAAATGTTTTTTTTAAATTTTTTTTTAAAAATTCAAGAAAATTCAAAAATAAAAAAAAAATCCCAAAAATATACTAGCCGTTTATAGCCATTTTTTTCAATTTATTTTATTTTATTTTTAATTGTTTTTAATCCCCCAATCATTTCTATAAATATCAAATCATTCCCACAAATTATCTACCATAAAAAAAACTCTCTATTCTCACTCAAACACTCTAGTATTTTGAATTTCAGTGTGCAATTTTTAATTTCTAATATTTTATATTACGTCTTTTTTATTTTTTTAGGATTTTAAATTGTAATTTTATTTTATTTAATAAAGTGTGGTTTTATTAATTGAATTTTTTGGAAATAAAAATAAAAAATGAAATTGAATGTATAGTTAAGGGATGAGATGGTTAAGAGATCGAGGGATGCAGGTGTTGTCTGTTAGTTAAGAGATGGGGTGAAAAGTACAGTAGGGCCCATGAATAGTGAAGAAATGAGATGGATAAGAGACATGGATGTGGATGGCCTTAGTAAGGGCGGTCGTGACACATTCATATCAAGAAACAAAAAATTTTTGGGTTCAGTTTAATCATTGAGCGTGTTAAGAAAGTAGAACTATCCGATACAAACATAACCTGTGTTATATAAGTCTCGTATATCAATTCAAAAGTGAAACAATGAATGGTGCAAATTAATGTGAGAGGTGTGTGGAGAGGGTGTCCATTATATGGTTGTTACGGCCTGATGCGGAAAAATATAAAAATGATGACCTGACTGGGGTTGGCACGGTACGGTATACCGTACCGAAATAGGCATACCGCATACCGTACCGAAAAGTATGGTATGAGAAAATTCGATACCGTACCGTGCCGATTTTTTCTGTATACCGCATTTCGGTATACCAAAAAGTCGGTATATCAAAATATGAAAATCGTTACCTTACCTATTTTTCGGTATACCGTACCGTACCGCGGTATACCGCGAATCATACCAGTTTGATATATAAAATATTGAAAATAAGATTTTATCTATCTAGAAAATGTCTAAAATGATAAAATTCCATTCAAAATTCATATAACTTCCAAAGGGATAATAATGTTGTAATGACATGTTAATATCAATGTTCATACAACTTCCAAATGGTTAACCATAACATAGTTTGGGCAGAGAAAGTGACTGTAGAGCATCAAAGAAGATGCCACCAATTCCATTATGCATCAATCATCAATTCATCACCAACACCTGAGATGAAAAAAAAAATTGAATTTCTGCACATTATGTTCGATATCACAAACAACAAACATGGAAAGCTCATATCAGAAAGATAAATACCAAAGTGTTGATAGAAAACATGAATCATAACAGACTACTCTTCTCAAACTCATTCAAGACCTATCTCTTCACTTCCACAATTATTATCCCTTAGCTTCCAAAGATCATCACACATCTAATTGCAAGCTGATTTCAGATTGTAACAACTCACAAAGGCTGATTTCAAATTTCACAAAAACTGATTTAAGATCATCACAAATTATAATTGCAATCTGATTTCACAAAAACTGATTTAAGGTTTCACAAAAACTGATTTAAGATCATCACAAATTATAATTGCAATCTGATTTCACAAAAACTGATTTAAGGTTTCACAAAAACTGATTTCAGATCATCACATATCATCTTTGCAATTTGATTTCAGTTACTAATCAAAATCATCAGATTTTAGTTGTGATTTAAAATTGCAGAAATATCTTGACAAACCATAAGTGCTTGTGAATTGTGATAGGCAAAGGAATGAAGGATTAGCTCAAGTAGGAGGTATTCCTTGAGAAGCAAACAGTGGACTTAACTTGCACCTATTGACTAAGTGGTTTTTCAAGCCACTAGTACTTCTACAAGCAGCTGGTATTTCAGTTTTGCAGTAATTACATACCCCTATTTGTATCTTGCCGCCCCTCGTATCCTTTGTCCCTTTTTGGCAATGCTCCCGATATGGACTTATGTTTCTTTTTGTAGGAGGTAGAGAAGGTTTGTCTTCTACACCTTCTATTGATCATTTTTTACTAGAACCATCATCAATTGTTGAACTATTTAGTGATTCTAAAATAGGCGGACTGATACGCTCGGATTTTGCACTGTTTTAAGGCCATTATTTGGTCTATTTTTAATATCAAAGTTGCATTACGTGTCCATTATTTGCATATTTTATCTATTTTGGTGTTTTGACATGTTTTGTGAGCAATGTGCATATTTGAGCCTAAAAAGGGAGTTAAAACGCGAAGTAGAAAATCTGGAGAGGTGGCGTCCGGCGACCGCCGCAACAATTCCAGCGACCGCCGGCGCTTAGCGGAGACAAAGACACGCCCGACGACCGCCGGCAAGTGCGTGGCGACCGCCAAAAGGAGTCAGAAGCTTCTGGACAACGCGCGGTGACTGCCGACCAAGGTGCGGCTGTTGGAACTACCGCAGCGGAAGACACGGAAACCAAACAGGTCCTAGAACGGATCTATTTAGGTGATTATGCATTCGACTCCAATTTCATGCAATAAACCTAGATCTATAGATATAACATCAAATAAACACATAATCATGCATATTCGATGTAGATTCGATTGTTACCTCATAATCCATCATTGGATTGACGTTGCTAGCTGCACCACCCGGAGATCCTTGGTTTATCGACCACGAATCTTCCGTACTATTCCCTTGTCCTTGATTCTCCATCCGTGTGGGCGGATCTTAGATAATCAATTAAATAACTTTGAATGGATCTAGGGAAAACCAATACAAACACCAAATTGTCTAGATCTAATCCTATGAATTAGGATAGATCAAGAACAATAATCAAAACCCTAATTCTCCACGTGCTAGGCACGAAAATCGAGACCAAGTGAGAG
>NC_062970.1:20070831-20144652 GCF_023119035.1 Salvia hispanica
TTTTTATTTTTTACTTTTGGAGTTAATGTGTTTAAATGTATAAGTTAACTTAACAAAGTCTAAGTCTTTGTTTTAGTAGACCGGTTGTGGCGTCGTCCACTTTAAGGTAATACGGTCGTTCTAAACAAAGAAAAATATGAATTTCACAACCTAGATGGAATTAGACTACCCATCGAGAAAGGTTGCAATGTCGTCCGTATATTTCTAAGCCTTACTGAAATAAGATGACATTGGTGTGGTATAACAGAACGGATCTATGAAAGACTTGCCTTGGGCTATCTAACGAAAGGCGAGGTCTTGATAAATATTTATTTCTTAATCAATGTAGGTTAGCATTGAGCATACGGTATTGATTATGCATTGCTTTGACTTATCAAATGGTGCGGGTTTTCGTAGCCCAATTATCTGATATATTGGGCGTGGTGATCGATATCTAGCGGTGCTAGGATTGCTATTATATTGAATCGTGCACGAGGTGAGTCTCGTTTGATAATGTCCTCAAGAGGAGCGCGAAACTAAGTTTTATTATTCGGAACCTAGCTAGTTGGAGTATGATTACTCTATGAATAATAAATGAGTGTTTCATGCTAAGTCCACTCTTGGAATTAATAAGAAGTTAATTATAATTAACATGGACATATTAATCTTAAGCACGGGAAATGAAAGATAAACGGAAACCCGGATTACTTATAATTTCGGATTTGGATGGGGAGAGTTCAATATTACTTACAGTAGTGGTCTCGTAATATTCCAATTATAACTTATATTAACCGTAGAAAAGCATGTTTTAGGTTTTCAATATTCTTAAAGCATGATTAATTCAAGTTATGAGCATGATACATGTGATAATTACGCGAATAGATTTTGTCTAAATAATCTGCTAAATAGATCTGCATGAGCATAAGCTAGGTGACTCGTCCTATCAAAGTCATAATTGTGCTAGGGTATTGCAATTTGGAATTTGTATAACCATAACTGTGAACGCACATCCCTGGAATTCCTCTGATCTCTATCGTTTATCTCTTTGTTTTATTTGCATCTAGTTGTTATTTGCTTTCTATTATTTCTGTTTTCAAAAATATCCAAAACTTTCGATTCTTCAAGATAGTAATTGAGTCCTAGTAGAAGATCGACAGATGCATGTTATTTGTTTTCCTCGTGTTCGATATCCCGGTACCGACCTTTAGCTATACTATATACTTGTCTGTATACTTGCGGGTTTATTTAGTGCTTTAAAAAATAGTGCATCAAGTTATTGGCGCCGTTTGATGCACTTTTTATTTGCACTATAAATACCTGCAAATATATCTGAGTAGTTATAGTATGGCAAAAGGTTAATTGCCGAAGATATCAAACTACTTAACTTTGTCTGTAATGTCTATACTAGAACACGATTCTTACTCATTTTGGAGAAACAAAATTTTTTTTTGAAAATTTTTAAAAACAGAAAATATTAAAAAGCAGTAAACAACTAAATGCAAGCAAATCACGGAGAGAAAAGTATAGAGATAAGGGAATTCCAGGGATGTGCTTTCACTTTTATGGTTATACAAATTCCAAGCTACAATACCTCTAGCACGGTTAATACTTTGAAAGGACGAGTCACCTAGCTTATGCTCATGCGTCTAGAAACGTTGATTACTAACATTAGGGTTGTCAATCCTAATACGTAACTCCAAAAAGCTCCTAAGACCCTTGAAAAGTCCTCTCAATTAACGGTGCCGTTTTAAAGAGCTAGTTGTTAGTGTCTACTAAGTGGATCTAACTCGCTAGAACTCTATCACAGTTATGAAGCAAGTTATATTAAATCATACATAATTGTGTCACTCAATTACGAAGCATCATGATTAACTTAGGGAAGAAACAAAGTAAAAACAAAACGGATATTAAATAGAAAACGGAATTGTATAACCAAAGTTGCTACTAACACATCCCTAGAATCCTATGAGTTTAGTTACACATAATTGAATAAACTAAAAACATAGATTGAAGGGAAAACAATTTGAACATAAAACTAAAGCAAATAAAACCCGTAGGTAGAATCCTTGTCGTTCTTGATGTTCTTGAAATCCTTCTCCAACTCCTTGCACAATTGAAATACTCTAGCTTTTGATCTCTATGAATATTGCAAGTAGTAACTCTCTTTCTCTATGAATGTGTTCTCCCTCTTTTGATGAAGCTTGAGGTCCTATTTATAGGGGAAAATTATTCCTCATCATAGAAGGAAAAGATCTTCAAAATTTGGTAAGTCTTGGAGCAAATCTAGGGCTGGTCGGATTCGCCGCCTTTCTCCGGGCGGTCGCCGCGTTGGAGTCCAGAGACTACGACCCTTCGGTGGCGGACCGCCACATGTCCTCCGGCGGTCGCCGGAGCGAGACTCTTCTCCTAGCGTAAATTTCCGAGGCGGACCGCCGCATAGCTCCCTGACCGCCGGGCGCCGTGATCGCCGTACAACTTCGCGGCGGTCGCTGGTCGCCGTCGACTCCAGTTTCCGGACTATGCGTTTTTACTCCCCTTTTCGGCTCAAATATGCACATTTCTCACAAAACACGTCAAAATACCAAAATGTATAAAATATGCAAATAATGGACATGTTGAGTGATTTTGATAGTAAAAACGGACCAAATAATGGCCTTAAAACAGTGCAAAATCCGAGCGTATCACCGTTGTCGGGGAAGAGGAGTGATATCTTCAAACGGACAATTTTACTACTTGAGGAAGGCAAGGAGCGCAAGGAAGACATTTAGTTTATTTTTATTTTTATTTTCTTTCAGGTACTTGAGGAAGGCAAGGAGCGCAACAATGACTTTGTCCCATTTTAGTAAACTTATGATATGGGCAAGGACATGGGAATACGAGAGTCTTGAAGACTTGATGAGTGGGCTCTTAGAAAGAAGCAGGAGACGTGCAGAGGAGATGTCTGGAAGCTTTGACACTTCAATGGAAACATGGGAAAAGTGGGAGAAGAAACACGATATGATACTTGAACTAAGTTCTAATATGCTTGAAAAATTGGTGAATTCTTTCAAACCTTCTCTCTCTTTAATTTTAATTCCTTGTATTGCTGACGAAACTAATTTTGATGAAGATCCGCAATTAAGTCATGCAAGGGGGGAAAGTAGAAGCAAAGCAAAAAAATCCAAATTGAGGAATCATCTGAGGTACAATCTGTGTGGGTTCAATCTTATGTATCCTTTGTCAAATTCTGTGTTTGCACAATCTTCTGCTGCAACACTTGATAAGCTCCGTAGAGCGTGGGTGAGATATAAAGTTCCATGTTGATTGCTTTCTAGTTTTTTTGTTAATTTTCTAGTTTAGTTTATTTTTTCTCCGTAGAGCTGAAGTTTTCCTCCGTAGAACTAAAGCTAGTAGTTTTTTTTATTATTTTATTTTTTGCACCCTTCGTTTTAATTTTCATTTTTTTTAAAAAAAAATTTAAAAATATTTATTTTCGTTTTTCCTAAAAAAATTAAAAAAAAAAATTTGGAGCAAGGTTGGCGGTCGTCGCGTTAATTGCGGTGGCCCGCCGAAAGAAGAGCAGTAAGGACAGACCATCCACGGCGGTCCGCTGAGCTGCAGTCAGCGGCCGCTAGAGCGTGTTAGACGCGAGATTTTTGTCACGACCGCACTTTCTAAGGATAGAAAGCCCAGTTGATCGCGACTAGGGGAGGATGGAAGAAGCGGGGAAGAAAGGGGAAAACTGTGGCACAACTGATCTTGAACTGAAATAACTTGGAATATATATAAAAATCAGAGTGCATGGTACAAGAGAATGAAATCTCGACTTTTACATTGCAGCGAAAGAGTCAAGAGCAGATGACATCGTGTATGGAGACACGACGCATCCAAGTACTATTCTATCGAAGGATCTTCATCGTCTATGCTCAACACCGCCCGCTGTCATCACTGCTCAACCTGCACATTTTTAAAACATATGCAGGGCTGAGTACTTGGTGTACTCAGTGGACACGTGCCGAAATATATTTTTCTAAAAACTGATTTTGTCAAGTCACTCCTAAGTAAACTCGGGATTTTAAGTGAAAGATCCGAGAACACTAAATCATTTTCCTTGTCATTATCAAAAGCGATCTGCTGTTCTATTTTCCTAAAACTTATGCCATATCTGAACTAACTTCTGGTGAAACGAAGTCACAACTCCTGGTGAAATAAATTCACAAACTCCTGGTGAAACGAATTCACAACTCCTGGTGAAATGAATTCACAACTCCTGGTGAAACGAATTCACAAACTCCTGGTGAAACCAATTCACAACTCCTGGTGAAACTAAATTCACAAACCCCCGATGAAACTATTTCACAAACTCTGGTCTAGTAGGACCCCCTTTGCAGAAACTATGGAAAGCAAAATAAACAGGTTTTGACATAACTTTAAAAAAACTTCCTTTCCTCATAAACATTTTCGACTAAACTCATTTCTACCCAAAAGCCGAACAAAATATCAACGACAACCCACAAGCCCCGTCCACATTGTCAATAACTAAAAAAACATCACTTTCTTGATGTAAAAGCACTCTCATAAAATATTGTTCATGAAAGTAAATTTAAACGTACTTTTCATATCACCTTGGCACTCTTCAAAAAAACCATATTTTAAACATAAAGACAACAATCGATCTTAAATAGAAAGCCCCCTCTTTCCCCTTTAAAACTCCTTAAATTGTTTTTTCCTCACTCCCCGGATATACCCTTTTTGAAAGCAAACAACGACTAATAAGATTAAAGGGTTCTCATACTTAAAAGAAGCATCCCCCTAATTAATTCTCTTATCCTTCGTTCACTTCTGGAAATTTTTAGAAACTCGCATATTAATTAAAGGGGAAATTTAATTAATACATTTTTTATTAAACTTAATTATTTTCGTGGTCAGAAGGGCCCCTTTTCCCCCTTTTTCCCTTGGGCCCCCGGGGGTCGGGCGGCTTTTTCCCTTCATTGAGTTAAATATCTTCCATCTTCGGAAACTTAGTAAATTAATCAATTGAGCTCCGACTCAAGTCCTTAAATTAACTATCAACAAATAACTTTCTAAGCCCAAAATTAAGAGTTCCCCCCCAAATAGTAAATCTTTTGGCCCACTAATTAAATAGCAACCCCTCAATTAAAACTAAGCCCAATATTTTATAATATCTGGCCCAAGTCTCCTTTTATTTAAAACTTACCCCAAACTTAATTAAATAGGACCCCAACACTCTTTTCTTTGGCCCAACATTTTAATCAATTACTAACCCCAAACATAATATTAAAAGTCCAAATCTAGGCTCCCTTCCATCCATCGGCAAACTCTCCCTTTTTCTCCTACATTTCTCGAAATCAAGAATTGGGGGAAAAACCCCGACGGAGAAGAAATGGCGGTGCCTCCCTTCCGCCCCCCGACCTCCCAAAAAACGCCTTCCCCGGGGTTTCCGACTCCTTCTTCTTTAAAACCCTTTCTTCTCATCATTTAACCCCACGGGGAAACCCCAAAAAAATCACATCGGAAAACCCCCGGGGGTCTCCTCCCCGTGCCGCCGCTGCCCCGGGCCGGGGTCTCTTCGCTGGGGGGCCCCATGCCACCGCCCCTGCTCCATCGTCTTCTTCCATCCCTTTACCCCGGGGGAACGCCTCCCCCGGCACGGGGAAAACCCCAGTTCCGAGGCGCCTCCGTCCGCCCCGGCCTCCCCGGGGGAACCCACAAAAAGAGGGGGCACGCCCTTTTTTCTCTCTCGCCCCGCCCCCCGCCCCGGAAATTTTTTACCGCGGCCGCTTTTTCGCCGCAGCCCTCCGCCTAAGCTAAGCTTCCTCCCTTCCCCCTTTTACTCAATTTTTTTCAATAAAAACAAAGTTTGGGGGCTCTCAGGCTTATTGATTGAACTTGGGTTCTTAATCCTGGAAGGAGCTTTTATTTTTTTGCTACACTTAGTCTTGTTTCTATGATTGCATACTTATGGCATTAATCTAAGCTCCCCCCTTCTTCTCCTAAAACCCTTTCTCTTCTCATCATTTAACCCCCAAAATCCCCAAAATTTAAAAACACATCGAAGAACCCGGGGCGTTCTCCTCGTGCTCGCGCCCCGCCGGGGGCCCCTTCCCGCTCGCCGGGGGGCCCCCTGCCGCCCGCCCGCTCCATCGTCTTCTCTCCCATCCCTTACTTCCTGGCGGGAAACGCCTCCCGCGTCCCGGCGAACTCGCCCCCGGCCCGGGGGCCCGTCCGCGCGGCGGCCCCGGGGAACCAGAGAGAGGAGGCACGCCTCCTTCTCTCTCTCGCCGTCCGCGGGCCCTGGTTTACTCCCTGACGCCCGCGCCCGAGCCCCCCCCCTAAGCTGCTTCCTCCCCTTCCCTTCTACTCAATTTTTACAATAAAAACAAAGCTTTGGGGCACTCTAGGCTTATTGATTGAAGTTGGCTGTACTTAATCCCAAGGGGTTCATTTTTTTTGCTACACTTAGTCTTGTTTCTATGATTGTCATATTATTTTTTGATTTTGGGGTATCCCATACTTGTAAGATTGGTCCCCTCGGGTGTTTGGTTCTTTATGCTTGCTCCGTTATGAATATTCTATTTATCTTCTAAGAATCTAAGTTATTGGCTATCTATTGTGGTTGATCTACATGATGCGTGGAGATGGTTGTTAGGCTTTTCCTCATTTTGATGAATCCTCTCGGGTGGGACCGATGTCCGGCCTCAAAATCTCCTTTGTCCCCCCTCCCCCCTTGCATATTCCGACTTATTTAGTGAAATTATAGTGTTGAGAATGAGGGGAGGAGAAGGAATTGGGGGTTTTTATAGGCTTCCATTTTGGGGTTTTTGCTTGAGACTTGGGGCAAAGGTCTATTTTTTGGGGGGCCCTTTTTCCCCTTTGAGCTTCTGTTCATGTTATTCTTACTCTTTAGTGTATGTGTGTGCTCTCTCTTGGCTGTTTCCCCCTTGATCATGGGAAAAAAGAATCTTGCTCATGTCTATATTGGGGGAAGGCCATTTACTATGCTCTCTTGTCTTTTCCTTTTTTTTCTAGTTGAGAATGTGCCCAAAAAGGTACCTCGGCTCTATACCAGCCTCTTTTCCTACTACTTCTCTTTCCTAATTAAGTTGTGTCTCCTTCCTTTTTATTTGGGTCTCTTCTAACCCCATTCTTTTGCTAATTTCAAAAAATGAAAATTTGGGGTCTTTTGGTAAGAAATCGAGAAGGATGGGGAAAGAAGAAGAGAGAATCTTATCCCCACTATGTCGATTCTCATTCTTACTCAGATTGGAGCCAAAATCTTAGGTCTTGAGACCATTGGATGTATAGTTGTCATTATTATTCTTGACCCAAAAAAAGAGTATTTTTAAATACTTTATTCTCAAATTTCATCCCATGCATTTCTATTTCTCCAACATTTTTTCCCAATAAGAATATCTCTTCTACTTTTAAAATTAAAGTAGAAATTTCCTTGCATTTTAAATTTCCCAAATTTGGTCTTTTGAAAATTTTTTTATATCAAAATTAGTCCCAAAAATTGGGGTGTTTTTTTCTTAAAAAGGTATTTTTTCTTTTCCCCTTTTTTCATTCTTTTTTTTTTCTAACCCTAGCACCCACTTTCCCCACTCTCTTTCTTATTTTCTCCATATTATTCACACCCCAACCCAAATTCACATCATTCTTAAATTCTTTGTTTTCAAAATTGTTCTTGTGTAAAGTGTCGCCCAAAGAAAGGGTATGTTCTTTTTTTGTAATTTATGATTTTGGGATCTTGAATACTTTTTTTGGGATGACTTTTTTTGGTATATTTTTTGGGTAAGTTTCCGAGGTTTGTTGGGGATATACTTTTGATATTTTTTTGGTTGAATTGTGAGTTGGATTATTAAAAGATTATTGTTGGGTGTCTGGAATTAGCTTTTCTTGTGGATGAAATTTGAATACCTCGTTGATTTGATTGTTGATACGCATAGTTCATGATCATAGCATTGGATTTTTTATCTTGCATGACTTGTGATATGCTTGAGTTATTTTTTTTTTAATGATCTTGGTCTATTGTTGAAAATTCTTGCAAATTATTGGGGGATAGAGATCTTGATGGGGGATGTTTTTTTGGCAAGGTAGATTAATAGGTCTTGCATGTGATTATTTTTACACCTTGTTTTGGGTTGAATTTTTGGGGGGATTGCCGGATATTATGTGTTGCATCCTACTAAAATTTTTCTTCTTTTTATGCTCACATTCCCGAACATGTAGGTACAAAGGCATCCCGAAAAAATTTCCAGAGGGGGCGATAACTCACGAATTTCCCAAAGAACGTAAAATAAAGGGGGGAAAAAGCGCTTTTTTGGGGGCGCAACCCAACTATTTTTTTCCCAAATTTTTTGGAGTATTTTTTGGTTTTTGTTTCGTTTTCATTTTTTTTAAAAAATTTTCGTGGGTTTCCCACCCCTTACGGGGGCGCCCCGGCCGCATCCCACCCGGGGGGGGTCCGCCAGGGGGCCCTAGAATAATCTGGACGTTGTGCGGGGGCCGCCGGGGGGTCCCGGGACCCCAAGGGGGAAAATTTTTTTAGCGATTTTTTGAAATTTTTCATAGTTTAAACTCCGTCAAAGCCTCTCGTGAAATTTTTCAAGGTATGTTTTTTTTTGGGAGTTCACTCACGTCCCTACGTTTCAAACTTTTTTTACACTTTGTTGTAAATAAGTTCGGGTGATGAAGTGGTGAGTTTAGGTTTTTGTTTTTGGGTTTTTTTTTTTTGTTTTAAGTTTTTGCTATTAAAAAATTTAAAAAAAAAAAAACCTGGGAAAAATTTTTGGGGTTCAAAAATGTTTTCTTGAATCCATACCCCATGAACTTAACATTAAAAAAACTTAGAAACCCCGCTTTTTAGGGACACCTTTAGCCCCAAAGTTGCCAATGATATTACATTCCATTTTGTTTAAGTGTGGCTTGTCTTTTTTGATTTAATTTTTTGGGGAAAAAGGGGCATAATTAGGAATTGTTTTTCGCCCTTTAATCATGCTTTTTTTACCTTGGGGATTTGAGCCTTAATTTCTTTCTTATGTGATTTATCTGTATTTGAAATGTTTCTAGAACTTGCTCCAGTCTTTTCTAAGTTTACATAGTGTTTAAGTTTATTTAGGAGGAGGTGACCATCTTTTCTTTCCTTATTTTATCCAAAATTTCAACCTCTCAAATTTTCAAAGTTTTCCCCTTTGGGTCCAATTTTGAGCCTTTAAGCCTATTCTTTGGAAGCCAACATAATGGGGGCAATTCCTTGGGAGTTAGTTTTTGCTATCTTATTTTGTAAAAAATTGGAGAGATAAGGAGGAAAAGTATAAAAAGATTGTTAAATTAAAAAAAAGACAAGTTGAAAAGTGAAAAAACCAAATTATGTTTTTGATTTTAAAAGGGTTTCTTATGAAAAAAAAGAGAAAAGAAAAGAAAAGAAAAGAAAAAAAGAAAAAAAAAAAATGAAAGTTGTGAAAGGTTGTGAAAAAAAAAAAAAATAATCAAAAAATTGGAAATAGGGTTGAAGGAGAAAAATAAAGTGTTAAAAAGTATCTTGGGGTTTTTAGAAAAGTGGGGGGGTTTTTAAATCTACTTGGGATATTTTTTATTTTAAGTCACTTTTTTCCAAATATTCTACCCAAAAGAGCCTACATTACAACTAAATATAAAGACCCCTTTTGGACTTTTGATGCTTAATCACATCTAGTAAAAGGAGGAATTAACTTTTTAGCAATCCATGGTAAACTTTTCATGATGCATGATTTGAGTGTTTATACATATTACCTTTTTACACTTTGAGAATAGAGAACACTTCCCATCTTTAGAAGTTTGCCACATGTGAAAAGTTGATTTCAAATTTCCCCAAAATTAGTAATAAAGTGCACCCAAAAAGCCTTGTTTAGGGTTGGTTAATTTATGCTTAATCTATTTTTTTTCCCCTCTTTTGGGGGCAATTACGAAGTCTAGTCCTTGTGCATTTCTGGGCTATTATTGTGTCTTTCTTTGCTTTGTTGAGGACAAACAAAAATGTAAGTTTGGGGGGGTTTATAATTTTGGATTTTTATGCTTTTTGGCCCCTTTTTTTTGTTTTTTAATGTCAAAGTTGCATTACATGTCCATTATTTGCATATTTTATCTATTTTGGCATTTTGACATGTTTTGTGAGAAATGTGCATATTTGGGCCTAAAAAGGAGTTAAAATGCGAAGTAGAAAATCTGGAGAGCTTCAGGTGGCGTCCGGGCGCACCGCGCAACACCTCCGGTAACCACCGATAAAAGTGAAGTGGCGACCACTTGTGTCAAGCATGATTTAATATAACTTGCTTCATAACCGTGAGAGAGTTCTAGCAAATTATATCCACTTAGTAGTGATGTCCTCCTATTTGCACTATAAATACCTGGGTAAGTATACAGAGTAGGTATAGTATAGCAAAAGCATTAGTAACTGGAGCGTCGAACACGGGGAAGACGTACACAAAGTGCTCTATCTCCTACTAGAACTCAATTACTATCCGAGAAACAAGAATTTTTTTTTTGAAAATTTTTGAAAACGTAAAATATTAAAAGCAAGAAACAACTAAATGCAAGCAAATCACGGAGAGAAAAGTATAGAGATAAGGAATTCCTGTGATGTGCTTTCACTTTTATGGTTATACAAATTCCAAACTACAATTCTGAAGACGTTAACACTTTGAAAGGATCGAGTCACTAGCTTATGCTCATGCGATACAAACGTTGATTACTAACATTAGGGTTGTCAATCCTAATACGTAACTCCAAAAAGCTCCTAAGACCCTTGAAAAGTCCTCACTCTCAATTAACAAGGCCGTTTAAAGTTTAAGCTAACCGTAAGGTTCGGTTGTAAGTGATCTAACTCGCAACTCGTCACAGCTTATGAAGCAAGTTATATTAAATCATACATACTGTGTCACTCAATTACGAAGCATCATGATTAACTTAGGGAAGAAACAAAGTTAAAAACAAAACGGATATTAAATAGAAAACGAATTGTATAACCAAAGTCGTTACTAACATATCCCTAGAATCCTAGCGAGTTTAGTTACACATAATTGAATAAACTAAAAACATAGATTGAAGGGAAAACAATTTGAACATAAAACTAAAGCAAATAAAACCCGTAGGTAGAATCCTTTGTCGTTCTTGATGTTCTTGAAATCCTTCTCCAACTCCTTGCACAATTGAAGTACTCTAGCTTTTGATCTCTATGAATATTGCAAGAAGAATCCTCTTCTCTATGAATGTGTTCTCCCTCTTTGATGAAGCTTTCGAGGTCCTATTTATAAAGGGAAAATTATTCCTCATCATAGAAGGAAAAGATCTTCAAAATTTGGTAAGTCTTGGAGCAAATCTGTGGCTGGCCGGATTCGTCATTTTTCGCCGGCGGGTCACAGACTTTACGGCGAAGCCGTCGTTGGAGTCCGTGAGACTCTCGACCCTTCGGTGGCGGACCGCCACATGTCCTCCGGCGGCCGCCGGGCGGTAGACTTTTCTCCACAGAATTCTCCGAGGCGGACCGCCACATGGTTTCCGACGCTGGCGCCGGCGGGTCAGCGGGCCGTCTCGACTCCAGATTTCCGTACTGCGTTTTACTCTCCCTTTTCAGCTCAAATATGCACATTTCTCACAAACACGTCAAAATACCAAAATGTATAAAATACGCAAATAATGGACATGTAGAGTGATTTTGATAGTAAAAACGGACCAAATAATGGCTTCCTAAAACAAGGCAAAATCCGAGCGCATCAACTCCCCCAAACTTACATTTTTGTTTGTCCTCGAACAAAACACTAAAGACACAAGAATACGCACGAATGCACAAGGACTAGACGTCACACCGCTTCAAAAGAGCACAGATTAAGATGAATTAACACAATCAAATCAAGCAAGGCTTAATAGTGCACTTTCATTACTAACTCGTGGAACACCTGAATTCAAGCACTCACATGTGGCAAACTTCCAAAGATGGAAGTGTTCTTCTCACTCTCAAAGTGTATAAAGGTAAAGTGTATATCACTCAAATCATGATCATGCAAAGTAAACCATAGGCTTGCTCAAAGTCTAATCCCTCCTCTACTCAATGTGATTACATCAAAAGTCCAAAGGTCTTTTCGGTTGTAACGTAGGCCTTTTGGTAGGTGAGGAATATTTAAGGTAAGTGACTCAAATACAAAAATATCCCAAGTGGAAGCAGATTGACCTCCACTTTTCTAAAACTTAAGTAATCTCTAACACTTTATTTTTCTCCTTCAACTTACTTTCAATCCTTCTGAAATTTTTTTTTTTTTTCACAACCTTTCTTTCTTTTTTATAAGCATCCTTTCTAATCAAGCACATATTTTGAATTTTTTTTTAGCTATTTCACAACTTGTACTTTCAACATTTAAGCACACACTACTTTTTCTAATTTTTCTCCTTATCTCTCCAATTCCTTTACAAAAGAAGATAACAAAAACTATACCAACCCAAGGAATTGTCCCCATTTATTTTGGTTTCCAAAGAAAAGGCTTAAAGGCTCAAAAATTGGCTCCAAAGGAAAAATTTGAGAGGGTCGAAATTTGATATAAAAGTAGCTAAGAAAGACGCCTAACATCCTCCTAAATCAACTTAAACACTATGTAAACTTAGGCGACTAGGAGCAAGTTCTAGAAACATATACATGCATACAAACATAAATCACACAAGAAAGAATTTATGCTCAAATCTCACAAGTGTATAAAGACGATCTCACAGCGAACAAGCAATTCACTAATTATGCACCTTTTCACCAAACCATCATATCAAAACGTTAAGCCACACTTAAACATAAATGGAATATAATATCATTGGCAACCTGCCCAATGTGTCCCTAAGCATGCGTGTTTCTAAGTTCTTCATGTTATGTCTATGATAATGGATTCAAGAAAACATTTTTAGAACACAAAAATCTCCTACGGATTTTGAAAAATTAAAGCAAAACAAAACAAAAGAAACCCTAAACTCACGGTCCACCACTTCATCCCCCCAAACTTATTTACAACAAAGTGTAGCAAGTTTGCAGGTGAGTCGGTAGGGACGCGAGTATACTAACAAAAAAAAAACGACCCTAAAAATTTCGCGTAGAGGTTGAGCGGGGCGAAAAATTCAAGAATTTCGAAAAATCGCTACTGAAAATTGTGCCCAGTGGCGGTCCGCGTGTTCTGCTCTGGCTGTCGCCAGACAAAGATGCTTTCATTGCTTACAGTGGGCGGACCGCTGCAGCGCTGCGGCGGCCGCCACCATGAGGTCGATCTCATAAAATTTCTGAAAAAGACAAAATTAAACCAAAACCAAAAATACTTAAAATTAAAGCAAAATTGTTGGGTTGCCTCCCAACAAGCGCTCCTTTAAAGTCATTAGCTTGACTTTACCCCTTTTCACTCCTCTTTGGTCAGGGCTCTTTCGAGACCAACCTCTTCATCTTCAACACTTTGTCTCCGCACCGTAATACTTCTTAACACGGTGACCATTTGCTTGAAACAACTGTCCATCCGGGGCTAGTAACTCAACTGTTCCACTATCATAAATTTTCTTGATCATGTATGGACCAGTCCACTTGGACTTCAACTTCCTGAACAAAGATAGTCTCGAGTTATGCAACAAAACCACATCCCCCAAGGTGAGCTCTCGGACCGATCATCCTATCATGATAAGCCTTCATTCGCCCTCAGATGGATGAACTATCATAAGCCTCCATTCGAAATCGTCCATCTCAAGAAAAAGACGCCTTTCCTCACCGGCCTTTGAAAATCTTGATTCAACTTCGATTGCCCAACACGACTGCATTCCATCTCAAGAGGCAAAATGGCATGACTTCAACACAGCTGGATAAGGAGACATGCCTTGCGGACCCTTGTAGGCAAGGCGGCAGCCCATAACGCATCTTCTAACCGAAGTGCCCAATCTTTCTGTTCACACTCACCGTCTTTTGAAGAACCGACTTTTTTGATCTCTCCCGTTGCTAACTCCGCTTCCATTCCGCCTCGCGGATGGTATGGAGAAGTGACCCTCATGCTTGACTCCATATTTGTCCAACACGCTATTCAACCATCTATTGTTGAAGTGAGATCCTCCATCACTAATGAGGGCACGAGGAGTACCAAACCCGCAAAAATACTCTTTCTAACAAAAGCAAGAACCACTTTAGAATCGTTAGTTCGGGTTGGAATTGCTTCCACCCATCTAGAAACATATTCTACCTAAGTAAGATATATTGGTATTCTCCTCGATTTTGGGAATGGTCCCATAACCCATCCCCCATACATCAAACAATTCCACCTCAATAATGGTATTCATAGGCATCTCCTTCTTCTTAGTGATTCCCCAGTATAAACACATTCATTACATTGAAGAACAAAACTAGCGTAGTCGCTGAATATGGTGGGCCAATAGAAAACCGCTTGCAAATCTTTATTGGGCGTCTCAGACACCAAAATGTCCTCCAAGAGGGATGAATGACACTTCTCAACAATGGCCGCCCAATCCTCTTTGAGGTACACCTCCTAAGTATAGTATCTCGGTACATCTTAAAACAAGTAGGGCTCATCCCAAAATAAGATCGTACATCTCTATAAAATTTCTTTTCTCGATAAGGAGGATATCAGAGATGTACCTGGCTGGCCAAATAATTGACAATATCAGCTGCATCATGGGAAAGTGGCTTGAGTGAAAAAATGTGATGTTCATCGGGAAACTGCTGATTTCATGTGATAAGTCTTCTCCTTCCACCGGATGTTCCAATCGCGACAACATGACTCAGCCACAACATTTCATTAATCTCTTTCTGTCTCTTATCTCAACACGACTCCTCAAGTAACAAAATCCATCGAATGAGCTCCGGGTTTTGCTTCTTTCTTTGCGAATGATGTCTTATAGTCGATGGTCAAGATAAACAATAAGCTTAAATTCCCACAAGATAAGCTCTAAATTTATCAAAGAATACACGATAGCAAGCATCTCCCTTTTGGTAGTCGTATAATTAGCTTGAGCAGTAATCTAAAGTTCTACTAGCATAATAAATGACTCTAAAAATCTTGTTCTTTCTTTTGTCCCAAAGCCGAGCTAACCGTGCAACATCACTTGCATCACACATAATCTCGAATGGTCAATCTAATCCTGTAACGTGGATCGGGAGCGCTCACTCAGAGCTTTCTTCAAGGTCTCAAAAGCCTGCAAGCACCTAATCACCACCTCTTTCTCAAGCAATTTACAAAGAGGTTCGTAGATTTTGAAAATCCTTTGATGAATTTGGTAGGCTTTCAAAGATGTCCTAAAAAACTTCTTACTCCCTTCTCATCGACTTGAGTGGAGCTTTTCAATGGCTGCAATTTTTGCCCGTCGACTTCTAAGGATTTGCCATATACCGAAAAATCATCCATAAAAACCTCCATTACTTTCTCAATTAAATCATGAAATATAGCCATCATACATCTCTGAAAAGTAGCGGGAGCATTACATAGTCCAAAAGACATTTTTCTATACGCATAAATACCATAAGGACATGTAAAAGCAGAATTTATGCCGATCCCTGGGAGTTAGCAATTTGATTATAAACTTAATAACCATCAAGAAAAATGTAAGTAATAATCATATCCCCCTAATCTATCAAGCATTTGATCAATAAAAGGTAAAGGAAAATGATCTTTCCTAGTGGTCGATTTAACATCCTATAATCAATGCATACTCTCCATCCGTAGCCTACTCTAGCGGCTATCATCTCCTCCATTCCGCCAGGCACTACAGTCATCCCCTCTTCTTAGCTACTACCCGTGAGACTTACCCATTCACTATCGGGATATTGCATAGATAATCCCCGCATCTAGTAACTTTATTACCTCTTTTCTGCATTCTTTACATCTCGCATGATGATTAAGTCTACGCTGTTTTCGTACACGAGGTTTATGCCCTTCCTCGAAGTAAATTCTATGCATGCATGTGGTCGGGCTAACTCCCTTAAATCACTAATAGACCATCCTATATGCATTCCATACTTATTTAACACACACAAAAGCTTTTCACACTTCTTCATTCAATGCAAATGCGGGATGGCACTGGCCAACCGGAAAAATGTTACTCGGCCCTAAGAATGCATACCCGAGACGTTCGGGGAGCGCTTTAGGCCCACCATTGGTGGTCCCGTGGGTTTTCCCACCGCTAGCCTTCTTTCTTCCTCTTCTAGTACGCAATGGCAAAATGCATTTCCCTTTTGAGGAATTCCTCCTAAGTAGGCCGCCTATTTCCGTCACCACCGCACAAACATTGCATCACAAGATGATAAATCAAAGACAGGAGTAAATGAATTTATGAGACAAGATTCAAGAGGATCCCGGGTTTGATGATAAGTGACTTCTACTTCTCCCACACGGTCGGTAACGATTTGTATGACACTCTATTTCGATACCCCTTCTCAGCTCTCCTTTCCATGGAATTTCGTGCACCGTAGATGCTAAATGTGATGCTTTCATCGTTCAACTTCAATGTCAGCTCTCCCTTTGTACATCTATCATGGCTCCGCCGCTGGCTAAGAATGGTCTTCCAAGGATCAAAGGCATCCTTCTGTCTTCCCGCATATCCAACACAACGAAGTCGCCAGAAAAAAATAAACTCTCCCACTCTTACCAAGACATCTTCCACTATCCCCATTGGTGTTGTTGTGCTACGATCTGCCATTTGCAACGTGATTGAGGTGGGACGGATACCATCAACGTCGAAGCTTCGTAAATGATAAAGGCATCAAATTAATACTCGGATCCTAAATCACATAACGCCTTACCTTTCACATCATTCCCTAAAACACAAGATAATGTAAACTCCCTGGATCTTTGTGCTTGGTGGGTAATCCTTTTGAATGATAGCACCCACAGCCTTCCGCTAAAGCCCACCGCTCCGTACTTCCACTTTCTCTTCTTTCGCCACCACATCTTTCAAAATTTGGTGTAATCGGGCATTTGTCAAGGGCTTCTACCAAAGGAATGTTGATGTGGACTTTGCTCATCGCTTCCAAGAACTTCTGGTAAACTGAGCGTCAAGCTTCTGCTCTTCAATCGTTGAGGATATGGAATGGTGACACTCAGTTTGTAGAGACCGCTGGCTGCTTATCGGCCGGCCGGATCAAGCCGCGATGCGGCGTGGCGACCGCCGGGTCTTCGCAATCTCACCTGCACCTTCTCGTCCTCGTTGGTGTACGCTGCGGGTCGCTCGTGCTGGAATGCGGCGGGCCGCGCACATCATCGATGCATAGCGTACTGTGTGGTTTTTCTCGTTTCTCTTCCTCTCCCCGACTGCCCCACCGGAGGCTGATATGCAGTCCCGTCGCGTAGCTGCACCGTGACATTTTCCTTTCGGATTTACTGGCAGCGT
The DNA here is from genome assembly GCF_023119035.1 of Salvia hispanica. Classification (NCBI taxonomy): domain Eukaryota; kingdom Viridiplantae; phylum Streptophyta; class Magnoliopsida; order Lamiales; family Lamiaceae; genus Salvia; species Salvia hispanica. Next base: position 20,088,193 of record NC_062970.1, read on the forward strand.
GCCTGCACTCGAGTGTGTCTGCTTTCCTATGGTTGTGGCCAAGATCCCAAAGGCTGAATTCCAACATCCCTACTCAGTGGCGAGGTTTGCCAACCCTCTTTCCAAGGCCGTATTTCTTTCCAAATTCTCCAACCTTTTGTTCGCTACCTTTCTATGGTTGAGAACCTCGCACTGCAAACTTAATTGCACCTCCCAATTGGAGCTGGGTTGATCCTCCTCCATACCGCATGTTTCATAATCATTGCACAAGATTTCATGCATCATAGGAAAGAATCGTAACGGGGCCTGGGACATACCACGATCCCCCATGCCGCCATCAAATAACTACGGATTTCTACGCTCATAGAAAATCCATTAAAACAAAGAAAATAAAACAAAAAATGAAATGTATTAAAATCCAAAGTAGTAAAATTATCTGCTCAAGATATCACTCCAAAGTGAATTGTCTTCCCGGCAACTACGTCAAAACTTGATGCACTTTTTATTTGCACTATAAATACCCGCAAGTATACAAAGTAAGTATAGTATAGCAAAAGGTTATACTGATACGAACACGGGTGACGTAACACAAAGTGTCTATCTCCTACTAGAACTCAATTACTATCTCGAGAAACAAGAATTTTTTTTTTCAAAAAATTTTTGAAAACAGAAAATATTAAAAAGCAGTAAACAACTAAATGCAAGCAAATCACGGAGAGAAAAGTATATGTATATAAGGGGAATTCCAGGGATGTGCTTTCACTTTTATGGTTATGCTAAATCATGAAACTACAATACCCTAGCACAGTTAATACTTTGAGTGACGAGTCACCTAGCTTATGCTCATGCGATACAAACGTTGATTACTAACATTAGGGTTGTCAACTTAATACGTAACTCCAAAAGCTCCTAAGACCCTTGAAAAGTCATCACTCTCAATTAACAATGCCGTTTAAAGGAAGCTAACCGTGTCTACTAAGTGGATCTAACCCGCTAGAACTCGTCACGCTATGAAGCAAGTTATATTAAATCATACATAATTGTGTCACTCAATTACGAAGCATCATGATTAACTTAGGGAAGAACAAAGTAAAAACAAACGGATATTAAATAGAAAACGGAATTGTATAACCAAAGTTGCTACTAACACATCCCTAGAATCATATGAGTTTAGTTACACATAATTGAATAAACTAAAACATAGATTGAAGGGAAACAATTTGAACATAAAACTAAAAGCAAATAAAACCCGAGAGGGTAGAACTTGTCGTTCTTGATGTTCTTGAAATCCTTCTCCAACTCCTTGCACAATTGAAGTACTCTAGCTTTTGATCTCTATGAATATTGCAAGTAGATTCCATCATGAAAAGACAATATATTTTAATATTAGTACTACTTAATAGTTAATGAAGTTTCCTACTAAAGCCATTACAATACCAAAATACAAGAAAAGAGACATTAGATCAATAGTTATACCAAAATATATTAGCCGAATAAGTATTGCTCCTAATTCTACAACCACATACACTATATTTTTCTCATTTTGCTTAATTATTTTTCTGTTTCCTATTTTAGCTACTGTCTCATTGCTCCTATTTTAGCTATTGTACAATATATTAGCTGAATAAGTATGGCACCATTAGTCATCAATCAAATAGTTAAAAACCCCTTCATGTAAATATGGCAGTAAGTTCAATGCTTTTTTTTTCTGCACATCACAAAAAGTTTTCTCATCATCATATCCTAAAATAAGCAAAATAGAAATAAAAACTAGCATACATAGTACTCAAAGTGTGGATACACAAAATTGCAGAATTATTAAATCAACTACAAAAAAATATAAAAGTTTTTTCTCTTCCATTCAATAAACCTTGTCTAAAAAACTGAAGAATCATTAAATCAAGTTCAAAAGGAGAACTTTTGTACTCCTTCTGTCCCATAAAAGATGTCACACTTGTGGGACGGCACGGCATTTTAGGAGGTTTTATTTTGTGTGTTAAATGGAGAGAAAAAATATATTTTTTATAATAATGTTAGAGAAAACTTTTTTCAAAAATGGAAACGTGACATCTTTTGTGGGACAAACTAAAAAGGAAAGTGTGACATCTTTTGTGGGACGGAGGGAGTACAAGTTTATAGCAGCAACAGCCAACAACACATACCCACTTCACACCCATTAATTCATTCCTAAATCCGCACAAACAACCCAATGAATTAGACAAAATTGCCAAAAAAGATAAAAATTAAATTCACTACCAATTATGTATAATACTTACCAATATTATACGAGAAAGAGAGAGATTCTATGAATCTGCTGCGGCGGGCGGCGGTGGAGGAATGTTGCGGCGGACGGCGGTGGTGGAGTGAATCAGCTGTGAGTCGGCCGGTGGTGGAGTGCTGCGGAGAAGTGGTGGTGGATACGTAGAGTGCTGCTGCGGCGGAGTGGAGAATTGAGATTTAGAATTAAGGTTATTGGCTGCTTTACGCCTTTACTCTTTAGTTTTGAAAATATATGTTAAATAAATTTTAAGCCTAAACCCATTAGTATAATTTTAAAAATAAAATACTTTAAATATATATAATTATTAACGGTATATACCGCAAAATTACCGTAATTTTGCGGTATATACCGTAATTGCGGTATGATGCGTTATAATGCGGTATACCGCGGTATGTGCAAAATTCATACCTTTGTTGTGCCTTAATCTATCGGTAAGGTATCATACCGTACCGAAAAGTGCGGTATACAGAAAATTAGGTATTTTCGGTATTTTTTTGATACGGTAAGTGTGGTATTTCGGTATTTTGGTATATTTTGCCAGCCCTAGACCTGACTGAAATTGTGGCATGGCCAAAGGGTATTCAATGTAAATACCCTAAAATAAACTATGTGTGTTATTTTTTACCCAAAAATATTGTAACTGTAATGAAATGGCCCAAAAATAATTACTACGACCTAAGATTAATCGGAGGAATGAAGTAATTCTTACGAGATCAAGAGCTCTACTAACATTGCTTACCATTGAGATATGTTGAATGAGGTCAGCGACAGGTCAATAAGAGCATCTCCAATAGCGGCTAGACGATTCGCGTCGCTAGCCGGTCGGCTAGCCGAACTATTGGAAACGGCCAGCCGCGAATCGGCGAAAAAATCGGCGTGGGCTAGCCGATTTGAGGGCGCTGGCCGCCATTGTGGCGAGCCGATCGGCCAGCGCTATTTTTTAATTTTTTTATGCATTTTTTTTAATTTATTGCATTTTTTTAATGTATTTTTTATGCATTTTTGTTATTGCATTTTTAATATATTTTTTTTATGAATATTTTTAATTATGTAATTTTAAAATAGGCACACAGAAGACGGGCTAGACCCAAAACAAAATTAAGACCTAAAACAGAAACATGTCATAACGTCGGGCAGCGAGACCCCCGTTCGGCTAGCGGCAAAGTATAACGGATTCAAGGCATACTAACCTTTTTTAATGTATTTTTTTAATAAATTAATGAGGAGTAGAGTGGGGCGGTGGCTCGTGTGTGGAAGCCCAAATTTTTTTTATTATGTAATTTTTTTGATTTTTAGTTAATGTACTTTTTTTATTTAAATAAAATTAACGAATTTTTCCCGTATATGTGTCATAAATTTAATTCCGTATTTTGTGTTTAATTCCATAAATGTAGTTGTTTTTTAATTATTTTTATTGCAGCTGGCCTAAGGCTAGCCTATTTGAGTAAAATGCTGATGTGACAGGTGAATTTTTAGTACTGATGACGTGGCAGAAAAAGAGAGTGGCTGACCTATGGCTGACTATTATACTTAAAAAAACAAATCTTTTTTATTTTGACATAGATTTTGAAATTACTAGACTTTTTCGCCTCAAATATGTTGTATTCGAATCCAACATGCTCAATGCAAAAGATAGTCCAACATATACCTAAAACTCTAAATTCCATAACACACTTGGATTGAAATTGGACTCAAAAACTTGTTTCAGTAACGAATCAAACATTTCCTTATTTCCATTTTCCAAATAAGTACTCCCTCTGTCCCATTAAAAATGCAACGTTTTCCTTTTTTGGTTGTCCCATTAAAAATGAAACGTTTCCTTAAATGGAAACAACTCTATCTCTACTTTTTCATCTCTCTTACTTTACTCTCTTTTCATTAACTCACAAAACAACACTACATAAAATCCCGTGCCGATTCTCAAATGTTACATTTTAAGTGGGACGGAGGGAGTACAAGTTACATAAAATGTAGCCTCGTAATTTTTGAAGAATGAAATTTGAAAACCTTTCAAATTGTACATTGTTTTAGTTTTTTTTTTTTTGTTTTTTTTTTTTACTATTTTCAATAGGAATCATAGTCTCAACTCTCAATCGAAATCCAGTTGCTGTGTACTAAATCATTTCTTTGTAATGAAGTTTGGCAGCAATTAAATTCCAAATAAATTGATGTTATTGTTAAAAAATACTAGTACTCCATATTAATGTGGGAGGAGAGAGTTTGCCAGGCCCTGGAATGGTGCGCCCTGTAATTGAAGATCCTGAATCCCAAATCTCCATCGCCTTCTTCTCCAAAATAATATCTGTATATTTATTGATTCCAGTTTATTGTATCACTCTCTTTATTAGTATAAAAAATATAAGGATAAAGATAATGATATATTACCTGAAAATTGAAGGAGAAGAGTGAGAGAGAGCGAAGAGGTGTTTACTTTAAAGCCCTGGATAGTTGAAAAAAGTTGACTTGTGGAGGAAATGAAGCTCAAAATAGTCCACCAGAATCAGGACAGCCGCGTCGGAGGTGAGGACCAGGAGATGAAGAAGGAAGCGGTGGAGACGGCGCAGATTCGCGAGGATCGGGTTCCTCATTTTGATCCGCTCCTTGTTACCGTGAGTTTTCCCAACTTTATGCTGCTGTCGATGTTTTTGCTCCTGTTAATGTATCAGATCTGGTGATGTTTGTTTGATTTAGGGCAAGAGGAAGAGGAAGCCGAAGGAGCTGATCGACGAGATTTCGCCCAATTTTGTGCGGAGGAGGAAGAGTTTCTCTTCGTCGAAACCGAAAGATGTGAGAGTCCCCCCCGTTTTCATATGGTAGAGTGGTTTGAAGTTCAATTGCAGATTCGGAGTGAATTGGTTTTGCTGATTAATAGTTTTAGGGTTTTCTGTTGATTTACAGCTTTTAATTTCACCTGTTTTGATCAGAGAAGATGATATTTTAGCAGACTTTGTTATAGCCTCTGAAGATAGTAAAGGAACTCAATTTTCTAATATTAGGAACTCCAATTGTGATTTGTGATAACTCCATGCTAATAATAGTTCATTATGATGATGCATCTTGCTCTACCCTTTGCACATTATGTGCTATGAAAATTTAGCTGTCAGAGGCGAATGCATTATTCTTGAAATTTTGATCTCGTGGGATGTGAATTCTGTTCGCTAATCTCTGAACTTACGTGGAAATTGTTGAGCAGGGTGTTCCTGAAAGTGGAAGATCATCGCGGAGGTTAGTTCAATACATGAAAACTGCACAAATCTTCTAAAGAAAGTGCTTGCTAACACTCATCTTCTCTTTTGGGGCAGTAAAGGAGATGGTGATGGGTCAAACAGTGCTGTCCAAATCAAGTCGCCTACCATGATCCGAGCTGAGGAATTCCTGTTGAGTTTGAGTAGTGACCAGCCTTCTTTCATGAAATCATTAGTGAGATCACATGTTGCCAGCTGTTTCTGGATGGTATGTCTGGAGCTGTGTCGTCGTTAGGCCTTGAATGTTTTTGTTCATTAGCATTTTACACCTTCTATTTGCATTACCATTTCTGTGCAGGGTCTTCCTGGGCCATTCTGTAAGATACATTTACCTGGCAATGACATTGAAGTTATTATTGAAGATGAAAATGGTGAAGAGTTTCCAATTAAGTATATCGCAAACAAGACAGGTCTAAGTGCTGGATGGAGAAAGTTTGTTGCTGGAAACAAATTGGTCGAAGGAGATGTTTTGATCTTCCAACTTATTGGGCCCTGCCGGTTTAAGGTGATGCAGTCAGGCACTGTTTCATTGCAATTTAGCTTTTATATTCTCATATCCCTACTATGTATGTGACATTTATCACTCAACTGCTGCCAATTGTTGCTAGGTACCCTTTCCTAACTGAGTCAGTTATTCTATTCCTTTATTTTGAAGCTGCGCCCCACTACTGTTACAATATCTTCATATCCAAAAGAGCAACTTTAACATTTTTCCTTTTATGAACAAGCATACCAATAATGTTCTCAAATTGTCTCACCTTTAAATTGTGACTGCTGTCTAGAATAAAGCAATATTCCTCTAGGTGTTTAAAGTAAGTGTACCATACAGGGTTGATGAATTCCAATTAATATAAATAAGTCCATTAGCAGAAACTATTATAGTTGAACATTTGTTGTCCTAAAACTGATCTATCTACTGCAGAATGAGAAATGTATTCCGATTACCGTGGCAGGTGGTCAATACTATTTGTTGTATTCTCATAGATCCTTTTGTCTTTGCATATTCTCTACTAAATATTTCCTCCCTGGTGCTATTAATAATCCAACTTCAGCATTTTGGTAGTTATTATGATTCTAATATTGTCTTCTCATCTTGTAGGTATACGTAATAAGAGCAAATGATATGAATGAAGTTGATGGTGCTCTTAGCCTTCTAATTTTGGATTCACAAACAAAGCAAAATGATGCAGGTTTGCGGTTAATTTTCTTTTTTTGTTTCGTTTAAATTATCTTCCTATGGTGGCTCTTATTCTTTTCTTGTGAGCTGGATGTTAAAATAATCTGAACTTCAAATACTGAAGCAGCTGTGGATGCTCAAAGCAAGACCAAGAGACGTCCAAAATCTCTTCCCATAATGGTCGTGCAGAAGAAGAAGCAAAAGGCAGGTCCGGTAGGACCCCAAAATGGTCTGCTAGAGGAACATTCTGGAAACGATAGTGATGAGGTTGCTTCTGAAGTCTTAGAGGGTGCCAAGTTATCCGGATCTTTTCATTTCAAAGATGTAAAAACTATCGAGGAATTTCACATTGTGGTGAATGGAGTATGCATCGACTCTGACCTTCCAGAAGACATTCACAGAAAATACTACGAACTCTGCTGCAGCAAGAATTCATTTCTTCACGACCGACTTCTTCCAGGCCTCTACAGCAAGCTAGCTGCTGGTATGATTGTCGAAACTATAAACATTATTGATTCCATACGCGGGTGCAATCCGAACACCCCAAGGAAGGATTTTGAAGTATGGGAAAAGTCTCTGAGGTCCTTCGAGCTTCTGGGCTTGAACGTGGGATTCATACGATCTCGTCTACGTGAATTGCAAAAGTTGGCTTTCGAGACGGAAGACAGCTCAGAGATAAGAAGGTTCTTGGAAGTGCAGAAGGAGCAAAGCAGAATCAAAGATGAGATTCAGGAGCATGAAGCAAAGATTGTGGAACTGAGAGAAGTTTCTGCGAAATGTGATGAGGAAATAGAGAAGTTAAGGAGTAAGAAAGAGAGCTTTGAGCTCAAGTTTCAAGTAGAGGTTGACGCACCTTGGTAATATTGTATTAGGCGGCGTGTAAATTAGCAACTTTGCTTCTGAGACAGACTAGTACAGTATATTAGTTAGCATTGCTATTTGCTCGCTCTCTAATATAGATTAAATCTTTTTGTTCTTCTAGTTATCTAGTACATCCAGTTATATAGTAGTATAAAAATATGACTCAAAATTTAGTCTTGGTATTGTTTTAATTAGTTATTGGTGGGTTATTTGTTTTTGTGTATCTTTAGGTGCAAATGTTTCTAATTGCACTTAGTATTACTCTCTCCATCTTCGTCTGATTGGATGTATTAATTGAAGAGAGACGGTTATTAAAAATAGAAATGTGTCACTTTGATTGAGATATTAGTACTTAAAAGTTAAAAGAAAAGTGTCACGGAGGGAGTATTTGTTATTTTAGCCATTTTTAGAGCTAAGATTCCTTGTATGAACTTGCAAACTACTCCACTACATATAAATTTCCATCGATCTCGAGTAAAGTGATGCATGCTTTTTGGACACGTAAATTAAGAAAATAATAAGATCACATTCCATGAATTTAAGCTTGAAAAGAACCGATTTTTTTGGCGCCTTGGTGTATGGATGAGAGGATGGTACTTGGAGCTCCCATTTTCACCTGGACAGGTGATGGATTGCTTCAATGATGTTAGAAGTTGGCCAAACTTAAGGGCTATTTATGGAGGTTAACTGTTTTGATCTGCTTTGTTGACGAGTTGAAGCAAGACTTGCTTTTTCTACGCTCTCTCCCTGGACTGAAGTGGTACCCTTTTCTGCCTCTAGTTTACTACTTGTTGCTTGCTTGATTGCATGTTCAATGGCTGCCCCCTTCTTTCTTGTTTTTTGTGTTGCTTGGCTACACTTTTTTTTTTATGTTTCTTTTGGGTGTTGTGTTGTGTCGTGTCCTTGTATGCCTTGGTTGTTTTTTTTGTTTTGTTTCGTTCTGTTTAAGTACACTGTGTTGTCTGGAGTAGCTTGTTTGGGGGCAGGTTTTTTTTTGTCGTTGTTTCTCTTTAGCTCGTCATTAATAGTTAATTTTTGCTAAGAAAATGTATCATTTATAATGGGATGTTTCAATAAAGAATGTGAATCAATTATCTTATAATGAGTGTAGTAATAAAACTTATACTAGTATAAAAGATCATCGCCTTTATCTTATGCCGTTGCTTCGCCGAGTGGCGTTCTAACGCCGGATTATCGCCGAGCGATCGCCGGCCACTGTGGCGACGCTCGGCGATAATCGGCGATAATTAAAATTTTTTTTTTTTTTTTTTGAACCCAACGGCTATTTTACATTCCACCCCTATAAATATTTCCTCCACTTCCTCCATTCATCACCCACAATCTTCATTCTCTCCATTTTCAATCTCTTCTCCCAATCTTCAATTTTCATCAAAATTATGAGCTTTTGGAAGAAAAGTTCCCGATCGGGTAAGGATAAGGGTAAGGGGAAAGAGTCGAGTTCACAAATTCCCAACACGGATGAAGCAAACGAGCAGTGGATGCACTCGTTGTTGGCGATGGGTTCTCCTCCCGGCCAACTTCCATACGGGGGTCCGTCTCCTTTGCAGACTCCTCCGGCGCGGAGACTTTCTCCGTACTTCAACTCGCCGGCAGAATGCCCTTTCCAAATGACGATGTGTATCGGCCCTGCCGACACCCCGGATCAACCCCAGCGACCAAGAATCTCAGTGCCGCGACACCGAGCGCGGAGGACTTCGAGGTGGAAGAAACGCCCACCGAGCCGCCTTCTAGGAGCGGGAGGGGAAGGCGCCGGCGTCGTCGGCCGCGACCGATACGGGTTCCGATGAGAGGCCGAAGCGGGTAAGGACTACTTACACTCGCAAGAGTCCGAGCCGATAGCCGATCACCGGGCGGACACGTCACAGACGCGGAGCGCAGCAACTACCGTGACCGAGATCATATTCGGGGAGCGGATTGCCGCGAAGTACAGGAGCCACAAGACTGCCTCAATGAAGGACCATGGCAGCGAGGCGATCCGTCGGCATTGGGAGCGCCTCATGAGGGACTGCGGGCACTTCAACGGTATTTATTCTAACTTGATGACTCACATGACGAGTGGCCAGAACGAGCACATGGTCCGAGATGAGGCCATCCGGATGTATAGTAGCCAGTACTTGTCGACGAAGGGCTTCAAGTATTGGAACATCTACGATAAGCTGAAGGATCTCCCCAAATTCCGGACGGGAATGCACGACGCGCTGCACGGGAAATCGGTGCGCTCGCGACTTAGCGTTTCGGAGAGCGAGGGGAGCGCGGCCCACATCGACTTGAGTGGGGATGGTCCGCACGAGCGCCCGGAGGGAGTGAAGAAGGCGAAGGGGAGGCGGAAGGGGAAGGGCGCAACGTCGGAAGTCGCGTCGGAATCCGTCATCGACTTAGAAAAAGCCACTTATTCGAGCAATGTCGCCAATCTGACCCAGATGTACACGCTGTACTTCACCGGCGGCGGGACCCCTGAAGAAAAGGCGGCCCTCTGGAAATGCATCCAACACCTGCAGAGTACGCTGGGGCTCGATCCCGACGCCCCTCCGGCCCCTCCGTCTTAGATTTTTTTTTTTTAAATCTTTGTTTATTTGCGTTTTTTATTTGTAGTTTTTTTTTTCTCGTTGTATTATATTTTCCAATGATTAATACAACGATGAATTGTTCATTATTAGTCTATTTATTAAATACATTTGTAGGGAAAATTAAATAATATAAAAAATAATGATGTAAAAATGAAATGTTGAGTTAGGGAGAAATAAGGGAGAAATAAGGGAGAAACCAATGTAGCACTTGGCTAAAAACTGGGGATAAATTTTGGTGCTGATGTCCATATCTGACAAACATGAATGACTCTTAGTTTTTGGGTACATTTATGCTTAGTTTTAAATGGTAAGTTATGCATTTGGTCTTAATTCTTTATTTCGGTGAGATTGTCATGCTTGGTTATCTATCTACTTTGATGATGCTATAGGAAAATTACTAATAGAACAAGCATAAAATGAAAAATAAATGGGTGGGACCTTGTTTTAACTCAGGAATAAATACGCTTAAAGACGACTTTAATTATTCGAACTCACTTAAACTGAATTATTTACTGTGCTAATTTTAGTGATTTATAAAACTTCAGGGCTACTTTTTGCTTTTGTTTCATAGAAGTGTTCGGTTTAATTTGTCTGCATGTTAAATATTCCAAAATTATCTTATACTATTGAATTGATCCATATTTAATTGAGATAAGAATACAAAACTCAAAAACGAATCATGGCAATGGATATCTCGATTCTCGCGTCGATGAAGAACGTAGTGAAATGTGATACTTGATATGAATTGCATAATCCCGTGAACCATCGAGTCTTTTAACGCAAGTTGCGCCCGAAGCCATTTGGGGTGAGGGTACATATGCATGAGCGTCACACATCGTGTAAATAATAATACAGTAATAAAAGAAGAATCCAAAATTCAAATACAAATTTTTTATGTGTGACCGATTCCACCAACACCAAACCAAATAATTATACTAACAAAAAAACCGTTAAGGATATTTTTAATGCAATTAAGGATGCTAATTTTTGGTTCTAAATATATAACCAATGCTTCAAAAAGCGTCCTTATTGTTGGTATCCTAACTAAAATTAGATGACGCAAATAAAAGCATCCTACAAGAGAGAAAAAAATAAGTTAATTTATTCTTAATTTAAAGACGATTATTTTTGCAAACTTTCTTATACAAGTAATTGCATTTTAGTTTTTTTATCCTTTTTACTTTTTTTTTTTAGTGTTAGTATGTGAAAGTATATATCCCATATATATAATATACCAAAATAATTTGATTGGTGTGGTCCAGTTTGATTGCCATGTCTTTGAATAGTGATTAAAGAAAGAGCTGGAATTCAGTCAAAATGCTGCCACTGCTCTATATATATGCAATTGCCACCCAATTCTAGTCCTCTTCATTTGTTTGGTATTGAAAATTGTTTGAATTTGAAATCTTATTTTGTAATTTTCCTTTTCTGCTATGTGTTTTCTTATTTAGGGTTTGGTTTTCCTAAAAGGATAAATAGTTTATGTACATTACTTAATCCTTTTTTTGAAAGAATTGGATTTTATTTGTAAAACAGAAAACAAGATAAACTAAAATTAAGGTCTATGATCTCATGTGATTAACCAGTGATTCTTTATTTCTGTTGAATATATAGTCAAAATTTGAATTAACTTGGGTGTCTAACAGTGGAAGCTATTGCTTTTCCTATTCCTATGAACATAAAAGGTACTGATGCGTTTCTTTTTTCCAGTACTTTTGAAAAATGATAGTAATAAATAATTAAAATGAAGAGAAAATAAAATAAGATAAAGAATAATATAGAGTAAATAAGATAGAAAATAATATTGATGTAAATGAGTGTGTATAACCGTGTAAATAATAGCCAAAGGAGTAGTATTTCTAACGTCGAAGAATGTTTTCTAGTTTGGAATCCTTGTGATGGAAATGGATAGATGCACACAATGTCCAACACAATGCACTATATATGACTCAGTCAAGTGGCAAATTGGCTTCATTAATTCCCACAAACTAGTCCAAGATATGGTCTTGAGATCCTACATTCTACGACAAAATTACATGTGTTCACAAAATCCCATCATATTTTCATATAATAATATGCCTATAACCCTGCACTTTGTACTAGTCAAAACTTTACACTTTGACTCCCTTTTGACTAGTCCAAACTAATACTCCGTGGCATTTGATGATTTTGTTTGATTCATAACTTAATTACTAAAAGCCAAAAGGTAAGATTTTGAGAAATACTCTCTTGGTCACACGTCACATTTGATACAGAAACCAGTTTTAAAAAGTATAAAGAATAATAAGATAAAAAAGTTAGTGAAATATGTGGTCCATTTTTTTATTTTGATTTTATAATAAAATGTGAGTGAAGTGAGTTAATATAATATGGGACCTACTTATCGTTTATGATAAAAAATGAAATGTGACTCTTATAGTTGGACGGACTGAAATGGTAAATATGGAGTAACTTTATTGTGGGACACGGAGAGTATTTAAAAGGGAATCATTCTCTTCATAAGCTATCAATGTTTAATGTGAATGAAAAGATGGGATCTCAATAAATTCAAATACCAGGAAGGGGAATCTTGAATCTAGCATCTAGCAACATACATATAAATCATATATCCAATTTAAAAATGTGCACATATATACATGAATTTGACCAACAGTTTAACAGTAAAATATAAAAAAAGATAGTAGATGGAGAAAAGGGTCCCCCTCCCTCATCTATCTGATATAAATACAAGCAGTGCAACAGTGGTGGAGGGTCCCTTCCCTCTCCTGTGAAATTAAATACTTACAATTAATTTGAGAAATAGGGTTGGCAGCAATCATATGTTAGTGTTGGTGTTGGTGTGGATGGGCATGATTAGATTTAGATTTTACTAAGAGCAAGCAAGGCATGTATAACAACAACAATAACAATGAAGAGCACAACAAGCAAGCTCCTCCAAGAATCTCCTTCTCCAATGATTTGGTGGAATCTTCAAGATCCCATTCACACTACCGCGACGCCCCGGTGTCGTCGGACTTTGAGTTCTCCGTCAGCAGCTACTCCATGATGCCGGCGGATGAGCTCTTCTTCAAGGGGAGGCTCCTTCCGTTCCCCTTGAAAGAAGAGAATAATATTAAAAAAAGCAGCAGCACCAGCGCCGCCGTCAAGATCAAGAATAATGAGAGCCCCCCAAAGAATCCCACTAGGTGGAGGGCCTTTCTTGGCCTTACCAAGTCCAAGCAAATCCCTTGATCTTCATTATTCAAAACATGCATGCATACTACTATTATTATGATGCCAAATTTTGGAGGTTTGTGTTTCTCATCTTCATTCATTGTATTTCCAGAACAAAATTCTTAAATATCTCTAATCTCTCTTCCTGTTTCATATTAATCTACTAAAATTCCTGATTTTTCCACTTTTTGGTTAGCTGAATTTATTAGTAATAATCATACACTTTTAAAAGTGTGCAATTTTTTCAATCGGGCTAGCCGTAAAGTATATGTGTGTCTTACTATGAATTATTGTACATCTGAAACGGCGTCATCTCAACGCCCTAATTCTTGAATTCGATGTTGAGTATGTGCCTAATATGACTCGTAAATCTGTCTGAGTTTAAAGAATGATGTAGCTCTTAAAGATCACTTTAAATTTGATAAGAAATGGAGTACCAAAATTTGTTCAAAAATTTATCTCTACCTATATCCAGCAGATTCAACATTTCATGGTTACCTGTTTTTTTTTTTTTTATTTGACCTTTAATCCGGTATGATTCTTTATTATATGGACTATCAATATTTAATACGGAGTTCTAGTAGTTACATCATTCGAACTTATCATATCTTTCATTTTTGGGGACAAAATCCTAAAGAACTTAATACTATTTGATGTTTATCTTAATGTGATCTTCTTATTTATTGGCTTATTGCATATTTGCATGCTGGAAATAACCAGTAAGTACATTAGTATTTCATTAATTATGAAATGGATCCATTATCATTGTAAAAAAGAGAGAGAGTCAAGGGTCAAAATGACAGCTAATATCACACACAGGCCACAGCTGGTTCGTGTCGCAGAGCATCACGTTGAGGGTTGAGAAAAAAAAAAGAAAAAAAAAAGGGAATTGAAGAGTAGATTTAAATTAAAAAGAAAAAAGAAATAAAAAACATCTGACAAAGTGGAAATGGGTATTCTTACATAAATGTAGAGCGGTGGCAGTAAAGTACTCTCGGCGAATCCAGTTACCCTTTTTGTTCAGAAATTCCCTCACATCTAACAAATCTATCTTCTCTCTATACATCATTCTTCCAACTACTTTTAAACCACCTCTTCTCTCTCTCTCAACCACCATTCTTCATTGGAGTAATCATTTGTAGAGAAATACTCCATCTGGCATGGAAATTAAGACAAAGCTTTGTCAAATTATAGATTGTTTTCTTTGTTGAAACTCCATATCAATAAATTGATGATCATGAGTCCATGACTCTTCTACAAATTAATGGATAAAACTTCTTCTATAAATGAGTGGATAGTTCTTTATTTTAAAGGAGTGAGCGACTCATTTCTAACAAGAAAGAGTCTTGAGAAGAGGACGCACTCATAAGTTTGCAATATAAAGTTAGGTTGGATATTTTGTTGCATTATTGTATGATATCTCGCTTTGTGTATACGGAGTACTATTGTCATGTTTGAGATGAAATTATAAGTTCTATGTTGGCAAGATTAGAGAAACACTGTAACAGTTCGGATTTCTAGGGTATAATAAATATGGCGACTGCTACCAAAACGGACTTAAAAGCAATAAAAACATAGGCTAGGGTTTCATTTAAAGAGATTTGACCAAGGTTAAACGAACTATCAAAGCAATAAGTCAACGGTTTAACCTAGAAAATCAATGAAGAATAGACACCATAAACTATGATAAAAAATCAAGGGTTCGACATAAATTCAACAAAAACCACAACATGTCTCAATCTTCTAAACCAAAGGGAACAAGTTCAAAATAGCTAAATAATACTAATAAGTTTCAAAAATTCAGCGGAAATGACCAAGAGAAAGTGAAGCCATGTATGAAGACACAACTACACTCGAAGTTCAAAACATCTATCTTATTTAATTAATGTGCTTAACACCCGCCACCGCTCGTTGCCGTTCAACCTGCACATAAGGAAAACACATGCAGGGCTGAGTATTTTGAAATACCCAGTGAACTCGTTGCCAAAACATTTTAATAGTTATGCCACCCTTACCATAGTGAACTCGAGTTTTACAATTATCAAAAATAAATATCATCGAGTATCACAAAAATATTTTCATAGACTGGCCAGTCAAACAACTCCCCACTTTTTTCATCAATTTCCACAATCACAACATTTCCATGATGCGACGAAAGTGTGGCCACACTTTTCGCCCACGAGACCGGCCGACTAGCAAGGACGGCTCCCGATCCCACCGTGTACACTAGCCTGGTAGGGTTTGCGGCCCTACTCAGACCCGAATTCGTTTATACATATCCGTAGCCCTATAGCCCAATGGAGCGAACTCTCAAACTGGGCATCAGGCGCACAACATCATCACAAATAATCACAGGCATGGCATAACAGTTTAAACCACCCTTATCTCTCCACATTTATAAATTTGCAACATAAAAGAGTTTAAGAATAAAGTCCACCTCGACTGCTTAGATTTCAAGTACGTTTCTCTCTTTCGTTATCCGGCTTCGCAACCGAGGTTTCACCTTTTAATCACATAGGCACATATCACAAATCAGTTTCAACATCAACTCCTAAATCATGCATGTCTCAACGCTTCCCCTTTTACCCACCGATCCAGTTTACGTTTATCAATCAAAACAAGACATATTCATCATATATGTTTATTCACTCATCAATCTTAGATCTAACATCAACTTATGCCAAAAAAGGGTCATCCGCAAGTCACACATACACACACACACACACGCACGCGCGCATACACACGCACACGCACACATATTTTCCATATACCATATAACCCACTTTCACTCAATCTAGATGCATGGGGGGTTCAAGAATACCGATTAATCGGTTAGATGAAGAAAGATTAATATGTAGGTACCTTTTCTTGTCAAAACGAACGGTAGAAACAAAGTAGAGACTTGATTCTTCAAAAATCTTGAGGTTCAAACTCTAACTCTTCTCACAAGATGAAGAATTATTGGAGAAAAGTAGAAGAAAATTGAGAGAGAGGGAAAAAGGGAGGGAGGCGTGTATTTGGGGTGGGGGGCGATTTTTTTGATGGCTAGGGTTATGTGTTTCTCTTATTTATAGGGTTAAATAAAATCTTTAGGTAATTAAATAGAATATTTAGGAAGATTTGATTCTACACAATTAAATAAATTAAATATTATGAAGTAGAGAGGAAGGGGGAAAATGGCGTGAATTGGGGTAGGGAAATAAGGGATTTTCGAAAATTATGGCTTTTATTTAGCCAAGATTTTGTTTGGTATATTTTTCGGAGTAGAATAAAATATCACGGAGCAAAAATAAAAATAAAAATCCTCCCATTCAAGTAGGAAATAGGAGTGTAATATAGCTAATCAATAAGGAATAGATTTTGAATATTAACTAAAATAAGATATGGCAAGATCTCCTTGAGGTATGGTAAGATTTGCTAGAATATTTAATTTTAGGTATGGAAGGAAATCAATAAGGGATCAATTAAACAAATAAAAATAATTCTTCCTTCCCAAAAATATGTGATTTTCGAAAATCACATGGAGTAAGTGGGGGTGTCGATTTTCTCATTGAGAAATAGAGAATAATTGGGTTTTAGATTTAATTTGGATAAATATCCGAAGAATTAAATTAAATCCGGAAGAATTAGGATTTCTCTCCAATAATGTGAAGGGGTCGAAAATTTCAAAATAAAAATGTGGGTATAGTATTTATGGAAATATCCTAAAAATCTCACTCATCCTTAAACAAAATAATTCACCACATAATTTCACCTTTAATTCAAATATTCATAAGCCACGTCATATACTCAACGAGTTTGACTTTTCAACCCAAACCTCAACCCTAGACACAACTTGGTCATAGAAATTCATGCAATAAATTCATTCATCATTTAATTCACGTCTCCCACGTCATCAATAAAATTTTACGGCTCTAAAATTAGGGTTCGAAATTTCGGGGTGTTACAAACACAATCTAAGAAGGAGCAATAGACGCGAAACGGAAACTATATTACTCAAATACGAAAACAAAGATCCGATCATGGATCGTTTACACCATCTCGGAACAAATTTTGGGAAAAGAAGAAAATCAAAAGGGGGAATATGTAACAACCTAACTGAAGAGCTAAACAAACATTTTATTTCCTAATCAAATCCAACGGCTAGTTGAATCTAAAGGCTGAGACTAATCGCGATCAAATGAAAGAAATCTGATGGCTCCTGAAGCTTTGGAGCAGAAATAGAACATAGCTCATTTCCTTCATCTATGATTGATTTCTTGATTCACCCATGATTATTGTTCAACAATTAGTATATAATATTCACAATCCTCCACCTTGAATACTACTTGTTGAACGATCATTACCTCCTGCACATTCCAACCAACTTAAACACAACTCAAATTTCTCCTTTGGCAAAGACTTGGTGAGCATGTCAGTTGGATTCTCCAAAGTATCCACTTTGAAGACTTTGACTCTTCTCTTCTCTATATCTTCCCTCACGAAATGCAACGCACATCAATGTGCTTGCTTCTTCCATGAAAAACATGGTTTTTGGCCAAGCTTATAGCGATGTTATTATCACAGCCTATAGCCACTACAGCTTGCACCACACCAAAATCCGCTGCAATTCCCTTTAGCCAGAAACTTTCTTTTACTGCTGCCATTAATGCCATGTACTCCGCTTTGTTCGTGGACAAGGCAACCACACTCTGCAAGCTTGAGTTCTAGCTCACAGCAGCCCCATGCATGGTCAAGATGTAACCCGATTGAGACTTCCTACTATCGATATTCTCATCATAGTCACTATTACAGTACCCAACCAATGCATCTCCCTTCACCTCATCATCTCCTTTAAACAGAATTCCAACATTCCTTGCTACATTTAGATACTTCAAGATCCATTTAAGAGCTAGCCAGTGCTCTTTACCATGTTCAGCAATAAATCTGCTGGTGACACTAATGGGCTAAGCTACATCCGGCTCTGAGCTTATCATGGCATACATCAGACTGCATACAATATTGGCCTTAAGTCTTGCATCTTGAACTTCATGACCAACCATGATATATAGTCCGTCTGATTCAATCAAATCTCCTTTTTGGCTCGGTTTCTGACTATGTCCATACCTAAGATTCTCTTAGCATTTTCCAGATCATTTTCCAGACCATTCATTCTCTTAGCATCTTTGATTTCTTGGATTACTTTCTTGCATATTCCAGCCACTAACATGTCATCAACATAAAGGATTTAGTAAGCCACAACAACACTCCCCCTCCCTTCTTCTTGATATAGACGCACTCATCATACTTTGATCTAGTGAATCCATTCTTCAAGATATGATCATCGAATTTGATGTGACATTGCCTACTAGCTTGCTTTAGGCCATAGATGCTTTTATCCATCAAGCAAACTTTACCCTCTTCTCTAGATTTAGCAAATTAAATGATGGAGGTCCCAGTGCGACACTCGACTTGACAACTTTGGAACTCGGCTGGATCACTATGGAGAGCAGCTTCAGCAGCTACAGACTCGTTTCGATGCTAGTGATGCCACCCGCCAGGCCTTCTACCATGCCTACTACGCGAGGTTCCCACTGTCGGCCGAATAGAGGTATCTTAACCATCCACTTCTCTTCAAACTTATTCTATCCTCTGGCTTGAATAAGTTTGGGGGAGGGGGGGGGGAGGGGGTTCTGACGTGGATTGGTTGTTCCATTTCTCCATTTGCTAATGATGTGTACTTGTGTTCTTGAGACCTTTTCTTTTTAATGTTTTATTTGGGGTCATTTGGTGTAAGTCCCACCTATGGGACTCAAATTCGAATATGGATGAATGTAAGATAATTGATGCTAAGTTTGGGGTTGATGGCTTATGATGATAATTGTTTTTGTCTTAAAAATTGTGGTTAGAATGGTTAGGGACTGCGTGATCGTTCCATGATTTAATTGCGAGTGAAGTGCTTGTTTGCTTGGTCAATGCTAATCCCGGTGAGATTTGAGCCATACTTTGTTCATGTGTGATTTGATTGGGTACTTGCTTTTGTTTCTAGAACTTGCTCCTCGTCATGTCAAGTCTTTATAGTGGATGTGAACTTAAGGGATGAAGTTAGGCATTCTTTGATTATCCTCTTACGCTTATAAATCCCTAGTTAGCCTTCATAGCCAAAATTGTGTTTGATAGTTGAAAGGGAATGTTCGAAAGACCTATAAGAGGGGAGAAAAACACAATGTTACAAAGGATGGGAAGATATGTATATATAAAAAATAAAAATAAATAAAATAAATATATAAATGGAGGTATAAGTTAGACGAAGTCTAGAAGAAAAGAAAAAAAAAAGGTGGAGAGAAAAGTATTGTAAATAAATAAAAAGTGTGATGGGGCTTTGAATAAGAGGGGCTTGGAAGGAAGCTTGATAAAGCCAAGGTATTGAGAATCATTTTGGGAATTGGTTGTTGTGGAGATATGTGCTTCAATTATATTCTTTAGTCACTATAGCCTAAATTCACCATACCGTCCAAAGAGCCTACATTACAACCCAAATAAAGACCTTTCTGATCTTAGGTTCGCTTTCACATCAGAACAGAGGAGACGTTTGACGTTGAGCAAGCCTATGGTAAGCATTACACGTTACTTGATTCGAGTGTTTATGGTACTTCTTATACACTTGAGTGAGAAAGAATAAAAGGGAGGAAATCACACCTCCTAAACCTTGTGAGAGCATTGATACCAGGTGATATACGAGACAGTAGCTTCAATTAATGTTTGGTTGATTCTTGTATGCATCCTACATTCGAGCTTGTTTGAAAATTTTCTGAAGCAAAACATCAATCCCACATCTATGCATGAGTTTGTTCTTCATGATTTCTTATTCTTATTTGAGGACAAATAAGAGTCTAAGTTTGGGGGAGTTGACAAACTCGTATTTTAGTGTCATGATTGATGTGTTGATATACTTAATTGTTGAGTTTTTGTGCTCAAAATGGTTATTTTCAGCCAATTACTATTTGTTTTGGAGTTCACGTGTTTGTTGAGTGTTTTAGGCAAAATAGGCAAAAAAGAGGTGACACAGCAGAAAAGCCACCCGACCGGGTGGCGTTGAGAAGCCTTGGAGAATACAGAGAGCTCGGAAGAAGTCCCACCCGGCCGGGTGATTTTACAGTACAACAATTGTACCCGGCTGGGTGGCACAATTTGACCTGCGCAATTCCAGAGTGTGCCGAAAGAATCCCACCCGGCCGGGTGATCTTCCAGTACAATAAATCCACCCGGCCGGGTACGTATTTCTGGCGATTTTCTAAGCTGAAACGCGATTTTCTGAAAGAGGGAAATAAGAAAGGAAAGCTAGGGTAACTCTACTCATTCTCTACGCCGTGAAACACACAACCCATCTCTCTCAAGCACTCTTGGAAGAAGATTGAAGATTCAAGCTTCAATTCCTCCGCCAATTGTACTCTGTATCATGTTTTCCATTGTTTTCTTTAGTTTAGACTTGTTTTCTTCCATGAATATAAGTAGCTAAACTTCTTTTATGTAGAATTCTTGGTGAAGATGCATTGATTTATAGTTTTAATCCAATTGACTTCGTTTTTCTCTTGCTCTTGCAATTGTTTGAATTATTCTTGTGTTTTTTCCTAACAATTGCTTGATCACCAATTGGGAGTGTAGGGTTTCTTAGAATAATGTGGAGATGAAATATTTAACCTTGAAAGCAGAATTATTCACACCTTAATTCAATAAAATCTAATTGAACTATTAGGAGTTAGGTCTAAGAATTAGAAGGGGACTTCAATTATTACACCTAATCTACGGATTTCTCACCTCGGGAGGGGGTTTAGTCTATATTTGTGATTGATTCAACAATTCTGGAGACTTTAAATGGTAAATCGCTTTCAATTGGGTTAGGCTATGAGTTGTGCATCGGATCCTTGAATTCTGCATATTTCTCTATCATTTTCTACAACTTGCTTAATCGTTTTCTTGTTTAAGTGCTTATTTTAATCTCTGATTTTATATGCTTTTAGTAGTTGTTATTTTAAAACCAAAATTTTCGATCGTCTGGATAGTAGTTGAAATTTGTTCGTGGTACTTAGGTTTACACTAAATCGTCTCTGTGGGATACGATATACTCTTACTTGCTGTTTGTTACGATAACCCCGTACACTTGCGGGTATTATTTGGGTAAAATAAAGTTGAGTCAAGTTTTTGGTCCGCAAAATATTATCCATGTTTGACTCAGCGCGAGTTTTAAGAAATGTGAAAAAAAATAAATGGAAAAAATTAGTGGTATGTAGGCACCATTTCACAGATAGAGGGAGTAATTTTTTGGAGAAGGGAGTATATAACATGTATTTTTTGGGGAGTATCCCCTGCTGTGTTAAAAATAACAGCATGGGATTTTGTGGTTTAAACGGCAGATAATTACAAATGAAACGCAGCATAGGGGTAAGAGAGAGAAATGGTGGGCCGGAAGAATATAATACACATACTCCTGATTCTTTTGTTTACTTTTTTAACCCATTTCTTTATTTAATTATAAATGCAGACGACCAATTTAACTTTATTTCATTGTGCAGCTATTAAAATTTTATGGAAATTTTTTTTAGTATTTTGTTTTACAATCATAATATACAAATGCCACTTTTACAGACCTATTAAAAAATATTAAGTACTATTACTCACTCAATAACTAATTAATAATAGACATATTACAAGTAATACTCCCATTCAATAACACTTGTGTAATTATTAATTAATTTTCTAGGCCATACTCATTTTTCACAAGCTATAAAAAACAGCGTGCAATTTTTTTATTTTGCAATATTTCTTTTATTCAAATATATATATTATAAAATTCTATTAAATTTATTAATTAAAACATTTATAAATTTTGATCATGATATAATAAATTAGAAAGTCCCACTTTATTAGAGAAAAATATTTATTAAATTAAAAAAAAGTTAATTTTAAGGAACAAACTTATACGAAAAGTATTTTATATTTTTAATGGAGGGAGGGAGGATTACCATTGAATTTTTTTTTTTCTTTACTTATTCAAAGCTCATCATTTATTTTAGAAGATATACAAATAATTTATTACGGAGGTGTTCGGTTCGTAAGATTGTATTCCAGAATTAAATATGTAGTGTATTTAGTTCATGAGATTCAATCTCACAATTTAATCCTAAATTAATAAGATAATTAGTTATAATTAACCCCCTTCGACTAAAATAATCTCACGATTCAATTCTAAATTATATTTTAAGATTATTTTTTAATAGATATGTAAAAGTGGTATTGGTCGTAAAGCAAAATACTAGGAGTAAAAGAGTCTTCCATAAAATTTTAATAGCTACCATATGAAATAAAGTTAGATTGACCGTCTGCATTTTTAATTAAATAAAGAAATGGGTAAAACAAGTGAACAAAAGAATGAAGGAGCATGTGTATTATATTCTTCTGGCTCACCATTTCTCTCTCTTCCTCTTATGCTGCGTTTCATTTGTAATTGCCTGCCATTTAAACCACAACATCATAAGCTTTAACTTTTAAATAAATTAGTATTAGCTTACGCGCTATGCGTGATACATAATATTTTTGTTTTATTAATTAGACATTGTAAATGAACTAAATAAAATAAATCATTACATAATTAAAAATAAAAAATATAGCATTACTATATAGTGACAATATGCTAAATAATTATAGATATAAAATTAAATAAATTTTAAATTAAACTAACATGAAAATATTTGTTAATTACGACACTTTTGGGTCTCTACAGCGAAGAAAAAATCATCGTTACAATTACATAATTCAATACTAAAATACTATTAATATTAAATTGATATAAAATATAATATACAACTAAAAGGACAATAATATCATCATATAAAATAAAATGATGTATAAAACAAATAAAAAACACACACATATAAACATTAGAACAATAAAACAATAGTTTGTAAGATATGAAAAAACTTATATGCGAACAACCTTAATTGTACAATAATAAGAATAGCAAAATAAAGAAAAAATAAATAATAAAATACAAACTTCAATATCTCTTCTCAGCCTTATTTTCCCCCTTGATTACCAAATAAATGATTTGTGCATATGCGCGAAAACAAATGTGATAGTTTATGATATTCGTCTTCTTTTCTTTCTTACGTCATTTTGTTACTAAGTATTTGCATGAAAATTATGGAGTGACGAAGTTGACGACAAATGTGTAAAATTGTATCTTCAAAATATTATAGATAGTCAGAAGCTATATTTGTAAAATAAAGGATTATTATAGCCTGGATGGAAAAATTAAAACAAGGGATGTATTCAAATCCTTTTCATATCTTTTGTCCTTTTTCCTTCTTAATCCTAGCCCCACGATTTTGTCATCTGATATAAAGTATTGAAAATTAATCATAATTGTGGCAGTTACAAATTACTCCTAATAAGGAACAATTAATAATTTTTAATTATAAAAAATGCTGCATTTAACATGAAACGGTATGATTTTAAATTGTATTTTTACAATGAATCATTATTCTTAAGTCCAAAACTTTCCATTAAGCTCTTAAATGCATGAATTTTAGGCGTTTTTGAAAAGTAATGTAATGGCCATTGGGAAGGAATATGTTATTCCACAAATATTTAAATTGATCAAATAACTTATAAGTACTCTAAAATAAGGACAAAACTTATAAGTATTTCAAAAGAATGCCAAAACTCGCATTTTATATATGTATAGATAGATGGGGAAATTGTCGAGCACTTCTGACTTTTCTTAATGTTTTATTGATAAATGGAGAAATTGTCTTCAAATTCACACGTTGACGTAGCTTCGAGAGTTTTTTATTGTAGTAAACATATTTGTTACTACTCCCTATCCTTCTGTCCGCGAATAAAAGTCTCATTTTTCTATTTTAATCCGTCCACGATTAGGAGTCCAGATTCACTTTTATCATAAATAGTTATAGAGTCTTACATTTCACTAACTTATTCTACTAATATTTTATTTAAAACTAATATATACAAGTTAGACTAATATTCCACTAACTTTTTCCATCCAGTTTCTTAATATTTTTTAAAACCCGTACCGTCAATGAATGAGATTCCTAATGGCGGACGGAGGAAGTATTAAGCAGTAGTACTAGTATTTTGATAATGATTTTTTTATATTTAAGAAATTGTTATTTATATTCGGTATTTGATAATAATTTTATTTATATTAAAGAAATTATATAAAATTTTTTTATTATTTAATATTTAAATATATTTTCAAAATTTATAAACTTCATTTCATTGGGTAGTGATAAAATAAAACTCTAAATATTGTACAAATTAGAAAATGTCAACATATGATAAAATAATAGTAACAAAAAATGTCAACCCACATCAATCGTTGACACTATGTTGACATTTTTTATTGCTATTATTTTTTCATATGTTGACATTTTATAATGGTCTAAATCATAGTTTGGAGTTTGTACAATAGACTTTGCATTTAATAACATCCCTCATTTCATATACATAAATTTGTTAATATTCTTAGCTTATAATTTACACATTTTAATGTTTGTTGTACAAACTACTCCCTCTATTCCATAATAAGAGTCACATTTTGTCATTTTGATCCGTCTCACAATAAAAGTCACTTTTCACTCTTACTAATAAAAGTTAAGTAGGTTTCAAATTCCATTAACTCACTTCACTCACATTCTATTATAAAACCGATATAAAAAAGTGGACCTCATATTCCACTAACTTTTCCAACTTATTATTCTTTACGGTTCTTAAAACTCGTGCTCACACTAAATGTGACTTTTATTGTGGAACAACGGGAGTATTATATTTTGGTTCTTCGAGTGGTTATATCGATCCGACCAAGTAAACCGTGCACCGATGGTATTTTCGATTTGATTATGAATCCTATTTATAAGATATTATCGATTTGATTTTTAAGATTTTTAGATTAATTATAATAAAAAAATTAGATACCGGTCCATAAACATATAATAATCCAATGAGTCGTGAACACGTGAGACGACCCATCAAAGCGGGAGAATTCAATAGGCGGGCGCTGACGTGGCAGGTGAATGATCTGGGTCCATGGCTGGAGATTCTCTAACGTATCTTTCATTGTTTTCGTTTCGTTTCGTTTTCTTCGACGCACCAACTCCTACACTCTCTGTTGACATTCAACCGCAGCCGCCCGCCTCCCTAGCAACGCCGATCTCCGCCGTAATACGCGTCGAGGTAGATTCCTCACTCGATCTGCAAATTTTCAGATTTTATCGTTCGGTCAACTGCTGGTTGAGATGATTGCTCCACAAATTTGCTTCGTAATTGAATCCTTGAGAACTATAGCTCAATTTGATGTCCAACTGACCACGGATAATATGAGACCACGTTGATTTTATTTTGATTCAAGGATTACGGAATGGATTTGAAATCTGTGGCAGTACATCTTCGATTGTTGGATTTATGCTACGTTGTTTCAAATTCATTTGTTTTATTTTGCACTGAACTGGTTAATATGGGTTTGAATATCACTGTATATTTGGGTGGATTTGTTAAGCCCTACATCTTTTGGAATTCTTCTATCTAAATATCTCAAATTCATAGGTGTTCGAAAATGATAGAGATAACTTTTTAGAAAGGTTTCTATTAAGTTGACTATTTTGTTGTTCAGCATTTTGAAAAAGTGTGTGACTCGTATATTTTTGGGATTCCGGTATAAAAGTGTATATTGGAAATTATTCTCTATATTCGGTGGGTTTTGCAACTAATAAAGTGATGAATGTAACTGATTTTTCTCCATTTTTTAATGTATTTTTTAGGGTAAAGTATAACTGTTTCTTTATCAGACTATTGTTAGCATTCTGAAATCTAAGCATGGAATTTAAGTTATTTGCTTATCTAATGGAAATGCCTCTTGTCTTCCCTTTTGTTCCAAGAGCACCTAAGTATCGTATGCAAATTGATTTATCAGCTACTTATTGTTTTGAAGCTGTTCCTTGAAATTGAGTATTTCAAAGGTGCTATAGAAATCCCCACGATCTTCTTTTAGGAATTAACCATTCCATGCCTTGGTTTATTTCTAAAACTCCAACTCTTCTATTGAATATACAAAACCAAAGTTTACTTTGTACTCAAAGCATCAAATATTTATATATGTATGCTATTATAGCACCTTGTAGGATGCCTTGGACGCTTATGAGTGCTTATTATTGTACGATATTTATGTAATGATGGTCATTACCTTACAATTACGACGCTTATGGTTTTTCTATCTCATGACTTGTCCATGGTGATATTACACCTTTTCTCTGACTTGTCTCTAACTTCCTGTATCTATGACTTGATCTCAGAATTATGAATTGTATAGGCTTGCAGTAATGCAAGAGAGTTGACCTCTGCATTAATCACTGCGCATGTTTAGCAACCGGTAAGTTGAATACATGAAGCTTGGATTCTTTTTGAACACTTCTTACTTCTTCAAGAAAATAGTTTTGTTAAAGCCTTTCTTACAATATGTACTTGTCTATTGTCTACAGTAGCTTAATAAGATCGGGAAGAAAGAAGATTGGCAGCATGAACAAGTGAGTAAACCCATTTACTCTCTCTCTATATGTATATACTATATTTCTTGATTTTGAATTTGATATAGGCAGCATACACTTGGAGTCTTAGACTATTTTAGCATTATATGTATGTTTCTTGAATTTTGAATTTGATATCGGCAGCATACACTTTTTGATTAGTTTTAGCATCACTTTTTTGTCCTAACTCCTAAGTAAATTATTAAGTTTCTTTTGTGTTTGAGGTAGAGAGTATGATATATTCAGTATCTTGAAGTTATGTAATCCCCTGCTAGTTATTAGATATGGGTAACCTTTAGTGAATACCAGCAATCTATAATGAGAAAGTCATTATGCATTTATCTCTGGGCATTACTTTTTATGGTACGCAGGTAGTCTAATTTTAGGACTTCAAATACTTTAGGGGATGTTCACGAGTCTCACATTAGAATGACTCATGTTCTATAAAAACTGGGAATCCAACTCCTGTTACCTTCTAATCAACTCATGATACAACAGATCATGCTTACTTACCTTGTTTACTGAAGTATCTGAACTGATTTATTGACTGTTAACTACTATACAATATGTTAACTTAGTAGAAATTTATTGTCGCAAAGTATTCCACATATTTGTCAGAATGACTTCCCTATATTCAATCATTATGCAATGTGGATTATGATTGATGTCACTTTGATGGAATCCACATTTATTTCTGAAGAAATATTTCTCAGTGAATTTGTATTAATCAAGATGCAGGTGCTAGTTTCCTTAGATCTCAATCATCAATCACCTTAACTTTTGTTGAAGAATAATAATAACAAAAACTAATCAAGGCTTAAACTCTAGTCACAAGAGTAAAGCAACAACAAATTTGTAAGTTAGCACACTTAGCATATGATATCTTATCAACATTAGTGTTTGAACTTCAGCAAAATCATATTGATATGCTAAAATGTAGAAATTGTCATACAAGAAACTATAGCTAAAATAATCAGTTTTTAATGGAAATTAGACCTGCATCTCTAACTGTTGTGGCTATAGGATTTCTTTTCAACTCTCGTTTAAGTGAAAGGACATCTCAGTCAGAGGCAATAATAGGTTGAGATTCTGAAAGGATCTTTGGTCGGGTGGTCTTCCACTTGTAGAACTGTTCCCATCATTATATCAACATTTGGTCCTTTAGCTTTCTTTTGTTGAATTATCTTCGCTGGGCAATAGCTTTCTCTTTTCTCATAACATGTGTGATTCCAAATTATATGAACCGAATTCCCTTCTGGGTCTATTAGAGATCAATGTGGGATTGGTAGAGGGTGTTGATGATATTCATTTGGGTTTAGGATTTAGGACTCCGAGTTAATTTTCCAAACATGGGTCCATAGGATTGCTTCCACATAACACTTTTCATAAAAGGTTTTCTTAAGTCTGAAAACATCTTTTTTTGCTCGAGTCCTGAAAGAATATCCATGTATATATTTCTTTCATGACCCCCTTACAAGAAGCTGTTCTTTTGTGCAATTGATGGTGTTTGGTTTAACTGCATGTGCAAATGTTTCTTGGTAATCAAGTTATAACTTTTAGTGAACCACTTACATTTTCAAAATTTTCACTCGACCATCAAAGTCGAATATAACAATATATACATCTGCATCCCACAGTCTTTTTTTCTTCCCTGCTCAGAGTTCTTTTGCTTGGGTCTTTTCCGAGGTTCTACCTGATCTTGGTCAATTATTTGGGTGCATCATAAATCATGTCCTATATATTTTCAGTTGATTACACACTTCTACTCCGACAATAAAGTCACAAGGCCAAAACTGCCGAAAGTTTGGTAGAATGGGTCTGACACACTTCTGACAGCCGGAAGTTGCAAAGCTAGAACTTCAAAACTACACTTAGTTTTGACTTTGTGTTCTTCTGACATGATCAGAAGTGTGTCAAACCAGTTCTGCCAACTTTCGGTAGCTCTGGCTTTGCAAATCAAATTCTGTCGGATTAGCTCCTCATAGTTTGATGGATTTGTCATGCAAATTTTGTCACATCCAATTAATTTTTTTGTAAAGTGGTTATTTTTATACTCTCTCCTCCGTCCCAAGGTAGTTGAGTCGTATCGTATTCCTTTTTGGGTTGTTCCAAGGTAATTGAGTCATTTCTTTTTTTGGTAAAAATTTTATCATCTCATAATTTACTCTTTCTTCATCTCTCTTACTTTATTCCCTCTCTTACTTTACTCTCTTCACTTTAACCTTTCACACATCAACTTGAAAATTTTTTATGTGTTTGAGAAGTATCATCCTCAAGCTTGATGACTCATTTATGAATAATGAGCCTCACTAAACTACCTTGAACTTGCTTTTCTCAAACTGAGGCTTGAATAGCTTTTCTCATTTACATCCCTAGCCGATATGTATACTTAGATCTTATCATTCATATATGACATTTGTGCATTCTGTGGTCATTCACATATCAGTAAGAAAATAGCCAAAAGTTCATGTTTACTACTTTCCTTATCATATATGGACACTCTGAAAAGTGTTTTGATGCAATATCTGATATATGTTATGTGTTCATTTACTACAGAACAAGAACATTTTTTGGAATCTCGCTCTCGTTGATTATAATCAACATGGCTGCTATAATGGAACGTGCTGATGAGAATCTGCTTCCAGCTGTTTACAAAGAAGTCAGTGAAGCTTTCCAAGTCGGGCCATCAGATCTTGGATATCTTACTTTTATCAGGAACTTTGTTCAGGGAATGGCATCACCTGTGGCAGGTGTTTTGGCTATCAGTTATGACCGACCTACAATTCTAACTATTGGCATTCTCTGCTGGGCCTTATCAACAGCTGCTGTTGGAGCAAGCAAGTATTTCTTTCAAGTTGCATTCTGGAGAGCAATAAATGGCTTCGGGCTAGCAATTGTTATACCAGCACTTCAGTCTTTCATTGCGGATAGCTATATGGATGGTATAAGGGGCACTGGGTTTGGATTTCTGAATCTAGTTGGCACAGTAGGGGGCATAGGAGGTGGAGCTATTGCCACTGTTATGGCTGGTCATGATTTATGGGGCATACCTGGATGGAGATGCGCCTTCTTGATAATGGGAGCATTGAGCTGTTTAATTGCATTCCTCGTCTATCAGCTCGTTGTAGATCCAAAAAGAAATATCAGTGCACATGATACAAGCAAGATGTCTGACAGGTATGTTAGCATCGGTTATTCAGTAGAAATTATGTGACATGACAGAAGAAGGTTTTACTTGGATGGACAATTAGATTCCAACCTTGCCAAATTTTTTCCTACTTGGTAATTTGTTGATATGTTGTTTCAGGGAGAGTTTGATGGAAACTCGAACTACAAGTTCGACAACAATATGGCTGGAGTCCTGGTCAGCCATGAAAACCATAATGAAAGTTCCAACCTTTCAATTCATTGTATTACAAGGTCTTGTTGGTTCAGTCCCCTGGACAGCAATTGTTTTCATCACGTTATGGTTCGAACTAATTGGTATGTTTCTCTTCGACACCATCTGTTTTTTACCATGAGAGTATAATATGGTTATCTCCGTTACAATTTTACATTGACCCTAGAGAAAATTTAAATTTGTTCTATGGAATGAGAACTGATATGGAGCTCGCTTGTTGATCGGTAACTGTCACTGGATCTAACTATACCAAGGTGCAGGTTTCGACCACAACAGTGCAGCAACCTTGGTCGGTCTGTTCGCTGCTGGATGCGCACTAGGGTCGTTTTTGGGTGGAGTAATAGCAGATAGAATGTCTCGTGCATACCCTTACTCCGGGAGAGTCATGTGCGCACAGTTCAGTTCTTTCATGGGCATACCCTTCTCTCTCTTCCTTCTCCGAGTTATTCCCCAAGAAGTGAGCAGTTACTACACATACGCCACCACACTTTTCCTGATGGGCCTTACAATCAGCTGGTGTGCCACAGCCACCAACGGCCCGATGTTTGCTGAGGTCGTCCCTCCCAAACACCGAACCATGATCTATGCATTCGACCGTGCTTTTGAAGTGTCGTTCTCGTCGTTTGCTGCTCCCATTGTTGGAATCCTTGCAGAGAAGATATACGGGTATGATTCTAAGTCGGTGGACCCCGTGTTAGGGTCGAGGAGGGAGGCTATGGCGTTGTCGAGAGGGCTTCTATCGATGATGGTAGTCCCCTTCGGGTTGTGCAGCTTGTTTTACAGTCCTTTGTATTGGACCTTTAAGCAGGACAGGGAGAATGCAAGATTGGCGAGTGTAAAGGAAAATGAGATGCTATGAGTGTAAGATTTTGTTTTGGTAAACACTGATATACTTAAATTAGTTTACTTAACACACTCTTTTCAGATAGTAATTAATTTACTACCACTTTCACTTATGTATTACTACTATTTCTTATTTGAAGAAATTGCTATTTTACACTTGTATATGCAAGTGACGGTGATTATTATACTTTCACATATTTTTTATCGTGCGACCTGTAAATACTACTCCCTCCGTCCCGGTCCGTCCCGGCTAAGATGACACATTGCTTAGCCGACACAGGATTTTAGAAGTTATTGGTTAAAATGTTTAATTGGAGAGACAAAAGGTGGGTGTAAGTATTAAAGTGGAGAGATAAAGAAATATGAATAATTTAATAGGAGTGAGAAAAAATGGTTGAGTGTATTAATTGGACAAGAAAGTTTCCGAAAAAAGAAATGTGTCATCTTAATTGGGACAAACTAAAAAGAAAAACGTGTCATCTTAAGCGGGACGGAGGGAGTAGTACTATCCCTTTATTCGTGATCAATTATCTTTTGCTTTGACTCAGTTCATGTTTTTAAAAATAAAATGAAGTGAATGGACAATGGTAGTGGAATATGAATTTTATAATAAATATAATGGAGGGAAATTAATGGAATATCGATCTATTTATTAGAAATAGAAAAAATTAAATGAGACCATTATTCATGAACAAATATAAGATAATTATTCACAGACGGAGGAAGTATCAATGAATTAGTACTACCTTTGTTCACAGAAAATAATCTTACTTTTTTTCATTTTAGTCTCTCAATTTATAGTAAAAATCAAACATTTTTTTCTTTCTATTTATCTTATTGTATCAATTTTGCATTAAAATTTGTAATGTTCACAATCAAAATTACTTTTGATGGACAGAGGTATTATTAGGTCTAGAAGTCGAGCCTCCCCACAAACTTGTAACAAAAAATTATTTATGAGCGTAGCGAAATTTATTTTTATTCGTATATATATTCGTTCTATATATATACTCACTTTGTCCCATGTTAATGGAATTGTCTTTTAAGATGTCACGAGGTAAATTAATCCTTTCATATTTTGGTAAAGTTAACTCTTTTAATCTTCTTCAACTTTAATCTTTCTTTTCAACTTTTTTTTCATTTATCCACTTTATTCTCTCTACTACTTGCATAAAAGTTGCAAAATGGGTCAATTCATCAGCTTGCATCCTGATAAAATTGCAAAATATGTAAATCTCTCGTTTTATCACGTAGCCAAAAATGGACCATAAATTAATGTATTTTCAACTTTCAGATAAACCTGACTTTACAGTTACATAACGTGGTACAAAAAGAGAAAATGAAAACTATTGTAAATAGAGAATCAATTCCGTATTCATATAAAATTAGCATAAATTTGGCATGACAACCTTCAAGCACAAACTAACCAAATTTATTTATAAAATTAAAACACAGCACACACAACTAACTACTAACCTATATATAATTGTATATATAGAGAGAGAGGAAAGAGAGATTATTTTGTAGCATGCATAGAGATAGAGATAGAGATAGTGAAGTGAAATCAATAGTAAAACTTGAATCCCATATTAGTCTCAGCAAAATCCAAGAGCAAATCTATCTCTTGCTCATCAATAAAGCCGCTGCCGTCGACGTCGGCTTCACCGAAGCCTCGGGTGCTTTTCCAGCCGCTGAACCAGGCACCGCAGTTGCGGATGGCCTGCTTCAGCTCCTTTTGGCTGATCCGGCCGTCTCGGTCCGCGTCGAATTTCATCAGCCAGCTCTTGAACTCCTCCACCGTCATCTGGTACTTGCCGCCGCTCGGCACGCTCCGAGCGGTGTCGCCGCCTGTTATCGCCATCGGAAGATATTATTGAGAGAAAGGACGTGAGTTAATATGGTAGCAATACTGGTTAGATGTTGAATATGAATATGATAAGAACCCATAAATAGATGATGAAAAGATTGAAAATATGCATAAATAAAGTGTGACGGAATCCAAATCTAATGCTTTATTTTAAGTCGGGGTTTGGGCCATGTGGAATTTATACTTTGGACTCACCATCACTAATTTTTTTAGCAAGGCAATGGACACCTAAAATGGCATCTTTCACTATCACCATATAATCATCTTTATTTTCTGGCACTCGATTATTCTTCTCTATTTTCTAATTAATATCCTCTCCGACCTTCTCTATTTTCTAATATCCTCTCCGTCCCAAAGAAATAGACTAACTATGAATGACACGAGTTTTAATTCGTAACTGGTAAAGTAAAATAAATAAGAAAAAATAGAATTAAAATAGTGTAGTGGATGGTGGGTCCTATAAATGATAAAGTAAAAAAGAAAGAGAAGATTTCCATAAATGGATATGGACTACTTCTCTGAGACGAACGATGAAAGAAATCCAGCCTATTTTTATAGGACAAAAGAAAGTAGTAGTACTCCCTCCGTACCACTTAAGATGACACACTTTTATTTTTAGTTTGTCCTAATTAAGATAACACATTTCAACTTTTGGAAACTTTCTCTCTCCGATTATACATTCAATCACTTTTTCTCTCCCTAATTAAATATTCAACTCTCTTTCTCTCTCCATATAATACTTACACTCACATTTTCTCTCTCCAATTGAACACATTTACCATCAACTTCTAAATTCTCGTGCCGACTAAGAAATGCGCCATCTTAGCCGGGACGGAGGGAGTACTATTTAATAATGTATACACATGATATTTTGTTGGTCATAATGCTAATTAAGTAAATCCACAGCAGACTTCAATTAATTAATGGACAATTAAATCTTAAGCACGAAAAATAACTATTTAAACGAGGAAACCCAGCTTACTTGTAATTTTGGATATGGATGGGTAAATCAATATTATTACTAGACACAGAATACAATTATTAATCATAATTTTCGTCCCCTCTCTCTCTATGAGGCGTCGACTTCTTCCTCTCCCACTCTGTGTGGGAGTTCTGTCTCTTTTATTCAAGTGGGTACCAATCAGAAGATCTATAGTCTAGCATTGAAGATCATCACGTGGAGAAGTAGCAAGCCATCTACGATTCTTTGGAGAATTAAGAAGGTATTCAATTCTATCCGTAGAAAAGCATGTTTTAAGTTTCAATTAATCAAAATCATGTTTTAATTCAAGTTTTGAGCATGATACATGTGATAATTACGTGAATAGAATTTATCTAAATAATCTTCTAAATAGATCTATACTCTATACTTTGATTTAGCTGTTCTTCCGTTGCCAACCTCATGGAGTACTTTTTACTACAAAGGGAAATGACTCTACTATGATAGAACGTTCAAAAATAAAAAAAAAAAGGACTCAACTACCACGGGATGGGGAAATACGAAACAAAACAAATAACATTAACGTTCATTAAACACAAATAATACTCTCCGATAATAGATCTCTAGCATAATATTTCTTATATATGTGTATTTGAAAATCAAAGTTGTAAAGCTATTAATAATTTTATAATGCAATTTAAGAGAATAACTTTCACTACAAAAAAATGTCAGTTTACCAACGGAATTACCGACGGAAAATTTTCGCCGAATTACCGACGAAATTACCGACGGAAAGTTTTCGCTACGAATTACCGACGGAATCATTCCGTCGTTAAATCGTTTCCTTTTTTAATTAATGTTCTTTTCGTCGGTAATTCCGTCGGTTAAAAAAAAATTACCGACGAGCTCTTTACCGACGGAAAATTTACCCTAAACCCTAATCCGTCGGTAAAGAGCTCGTCGGTAAAAAAAATTTTTACCGATGGAATTACCGACGGAAAGAACATTAATTAAAAAAGGAAACGATTTAACGACGGAATGATTCCGTCGGTAATTCGTAGCGAAATTTTTCCGTCGTTAATTCCGTCGGTAAACTGACATTTTTTTTGTAGTGTTTAATTAGAAAAAAAATAATTATTCACAGTATCAATGACGTTGTCAATAAGGAAAATTGCATCTCCATCCGGCATCCGAGGGAGTAACTTTGTTGAATATTTTATGTATCATAAAAAAAAACCATTTTAATCATTTACTACTATATTTTTTACGAGCAAGTCTGACCAAACCTATCACCAAATGTCACTTCTATTCGGGAGATGTTTTTTATTTGCATTCTTGCCTTTTCAAAAGGCCACTAAATAAAATTGCACTACTCCAATGAATGGAGTACGATCGCTTGCCAAAAGTTGAAACTCAATTGGGAGATGTTTCATCACCTTCTTCGTTTCTGCAAGCTTCATAACTGAAGAGATGTAGAATATCTCTGTTTTCATTTTAATTTCAGTCCAAAAAAGTTATCTTTGATCTTTATGTTTAGTTAGTTGTTAGTGTATGGTTGTTGGTAGGTCTGCTCAGGGGTACTATTCAATAGACCTACTCCCACCTATTCAACGTTGATCCTTAGAGCATTAGCAGCGGCGGTCGTCCGCCATTGGGAGAGGGAGGCACGGATACGGACGTCTGGTGCGGACATGGGAGTTCTGCGGTGCTGGCGCGACGTCAGTCGCGACGGCTATGGGACGTCCGCCGTTGTGGCATGCGGCCGTTCCGATTTTTTATTTTTTATTTTTTTTACAAACTCTATATATACGGCTCATTGAACTTCATTTCATTTGCACCACTTGTGTTAACAAGTTTCTCACTCTCTCTACGTTTCTTTATTATTATAATGGCAAGTGGCAGTGGAAGTGGAAGTGGTAGTGGTAGTGGTAGTGGTGCGGGTGGTAGCAGTGCTCCAGATTGGCGCCAGATCCTTAGGGATGAGCTACGTGTAGTTACATATAGGGAGATAAATCGGGCATTACAAGCGGCCATGCAGCAGCAGCGACAGCCGGCGGTACCTCGACCCATCCATCATCGAACTCAAATACCTCGGGACCGCATCGCTGCACACCATCGGTTGTACGCGGACTACTTTGCTCTACAGCTGCGGTTTGGGGGCAACTTATTCCGCCGGCATTTTAGGATGAGTCGTTCACTGTTTCTTCGTATTGTTGGCGCTTTAAAGCGTCAATACAAATATTTCAGGATGAGACAGAGAGAGGATGCGGTTGGTAAACCCGCTACACGCCCATTCAGAAGTGCACGGTAGCAATCAGGCAGCTGGCATACGGGGTACGACCGACATGTTCGACGAGTACCTCTACATCGGATGTCTGGAGTTTTTTTTGTCAAGGCGTTAGGGAGATATTCGGGGATACCTATCTTCGAAAGCCTACCCCCAAGACTGCCAGGATCTGATGACTATGCACGGGGCTCAGCACGGCGGGTTTCCGGTAATGTTGGGCAGCATAGACTGTATGCATTGGGAATGGAAGAACTGCCCCTCCGCCTGGAAAGGGTTGTACACAACCGGTTTCAAGAGTAAGCATCCCACGATTGTCCTTGAGGCGGTAGCTGACTACCGGCTGTGGATTTGGCATGCATACTTTGGAGTAGCCGGTTCGAACAACGACATCAATGTCCTACAGTCGTCCCCTCTTTTCAATGACCAAGAACTTGGTATTGGCCCGACTGTCCGTTTCGTCGCCAACGGCAACCAGCACAACATGGGCTACTATTTGGCAGATGGAATTTATCCTATGTGGCCCGTCTTTGTGAAGACGATCAGATGCGCAGCAGAAGATAGGAAGAAACACTTTGCAAGTCGTGAGGAGGTAGCGCGCAAGGATGTGGAGCGGGCATTTGGTGTGCTCCAGAGTCGATGGGCGATAGTGAAGGGTCCATCACGGTTGTGGCATATGGACTGCATCGCAGATGTCATTTACACACGTATTATCATGCACAACATGATTGTCGAAGATGAAGGTGCAGCACTGACTGATTGGGCCAGTGACGATGATAATGGTGCCGGTCCAAGCCACGGTGTAGCCACCCCCAGTGGACGTATGGGGGTACCCCATGAAGGGGCTGACCGGGTGCGTGCGTTTGCCGACATGCACCAAGGACAAGCCCATATTCGACTCCAGAACGATTTAATTGAAGAGCTATGGTTGCGTCGGGGTCATCGTTGATATGTTCATAAGTGTAATTTGATTAAGTTTTTTTTTTTTGTTTTTTTTATCTAATGAAATTATTTTGCACTTTGTTTAATTCCGTATTCGTGTCGAAATTTTAATACCGTACATTGTTTATTAATTCCGTGAATTGTTTAATTTGGTGAATTTGTGAATTTTTTTTATAGCTGGAAGTCCGCGCGGAAAGGCTATGGGATGTCCGCCACTGTGCAGTGGGAAGTCCTTATGACGTGGCAGTGCCGGGAAGGCTATGGGAGGTCCTTATGATGTGGCAGAAGGTGTTTTTGGAAAGTCCATCGGGAAGGCTATGGGACATCCGCACCTACTGGGGATGCTCTTATGCTAGCTTTTTTACTTACTTAGGTTAGGTAGCTTCTTTTCCCAATGATCCTTAATTTTCTATTACATCAGAAGAGTCAATTCCCCAATTCCTAGATTGCTTTTTCATAATGTGGAGCCTTATTTCTTTAGCCTATTCATCTACACAAATGTTTATTTCGTTGTTACATGCTTTATGTACTTTAAGTTACTTGCTCAGTTTGTGTTACGAGTCCAAGTTGTATGTTTAGATTCTAATTTACTTTAGTTGCACAAGTTCCCACTTAGTTATATTAGTTTATGCAAGTATTTAAGTCTCACTATTCCAGATTAAAGCGTGGTTGCATGGCCAAACTTCCTCTTGCGTGTCGAAACTCCTAAAAGTCCAAATTACCATTTCTCATGGGATCGACATCCGCATTCGCCACATACTAATTCACACTCCCGCCGTTCCATGTTAATGGAGGCATTTTTCTATTTTCGGAAGTTCCAAGCTAATTGAGTCATATCTATTTTTGGTAAAAAGTAATTCTCTATTTTACTTTATTCTCTCTTCATCTCTCTTACTTTATTCTCTCTCACTTTATTTTCTCATTCATTTAACACACTATTCTTAAACTTCGTGCCAAAAAGAAATGTCTCTATTAACATGGAATGAAGGGAGTAGTATCTTTGAAAAGTGAGAACAATTATAAATATCTTCGTTGAACAAGAATGTATGCAAATGACAAGCACAACCGGGCACTTCAAAAGAAAACTTAAGTTTTATTGTGGCAATAACTCTTGCGGTATCCTATAGCAATAGAAGCTCTGTGAAGTCCAAGCATGTTGAGATAAAGTTCCAGGTTGTGAAAGAGGGAATTCGAACTAGACAAATATCTATAGAGCATATAGGAAGATTTGATAATTGTGGATCCACCCACTAAGGGATTACTACCAAAGTATTTCATTAGAATACAACCCAAATGGGTGTTATGTTGTTCGAGAAAACTTCTGTTTAGTGGGAGTAAATTTTGTTATATTGCTCTATATTATGGTTATGGACATATTGCTATGTAACTAAAGTTATTCTATATGGAATTAAAGTTTGTTTGGTCTACTACATATGTTATTTGGTTTTGGTGTGATCTCACTATGGAATTAGGTTGACCAATTGAAAATAGGCCTTTTTTAATCACATTGCGTGAAATTTCCCTGCTACACTCCATAGTTGAGTTGTTGTTGATTATGTTTTTCATTTGTAATTATTCAAGGGTTTTATGTATGTCGTTGATAATGTTGGGATATTAAACTAATAATTAAACTTGATTTTTGTAGTAGAATTATCTAGATTTGATAAATGTCTAGATATTATATAGAATTCTCTAGAATTGTGTAGTAGAATATCTAGATATCTATACATATATAAAGGGCGAGTTTTAGCCTTAATTGTAAATACTTATAAGTTTTGGATTGTATTGTAAATATTAGATATTTTGGTTGGTCTATAAAAAAATTAATTCAATTATTTGATATAGTTGTTACAAATCACCAATTATAAACTTCATTTGAATCAAATCATCTCAATCTTACACTAATAATATTTCGTCCATAGTAATAGAATAGACAGTTACACTAATTAGAATGATAAATGTGGCATGCAAGTTTTCTTCAATAAGGTTTATAAATTTTTGGCACTTACAAATTTTTAATAATTTTGATTTAATTTCAATATTCAATAATAAGTAATTGACTTTGTAACCGCCACATTATTACACATTTTTATTAATTGTATTAATAATAATTTAATGTAAATTTTAACATACTATAATTTCTCTATATTTGTTGTCTTTATATATGTGTCATTCTCTAGCTTATAACCCACTTTCTTATTACCTTCACCTATAATCTATTGCATCACTGAATTTTTTACAAAAAGAATTTGTTTTTACTATGGTTCTTGCTCTTTATCAATAGTATCTTTGTAGGAACTGGCAGCGGAAGCGATCGAGGAATTTAAATCGAACAAATAAATCACATAATAATCAGATCTATTTAGCAGATTATTTAGACAAATTCTATTCGCGTAATTTTCACATGTATCATGCTCATAACTTGAATTGATCATGCTTTAAGTATAATTGAAACCTAAAACATGTTTTTCTACGGAGCAGAAATAATACCTTATTAATTCTCTAAAGAATTGACGATGGCTAGCGACTTCTCCACGTGACACTTTGAATACTAGACCACGGATCTTCTCTCTGGTTCCCGAACTGTACTCTAAAGAATCTCACCGGAATACTAGGACTTAAATAAAGAAGACAGAAGAAATCCTTCTCCAATTAGGAGAAAAATTCGAACTCCTCTAGGTAGAGGGGGACGAAAATTTAAGCAAGAATAATTATGATTTCTGTCTCCTTTATTCTCCTATTTATATTAAGTTCCTTTTGGGCCCATACAGGGATCTATGGAAGATTTTGGATATGGGCTCATCCAATTTACTTTTTACTAATTAAATTGAACCCACATTTTAATATAAGCTTTAATTGGAATATTACGAGCAGCCACTACAGAAGCAATATTGAACTCTCCCCATCCAAATCCGAAATTAAAAGTAATCCGAATTTCCGTTTTAACTTTCATTTCTCGCGCTTAAGATAAAAATGTTAATTAATTAATTAATGCCTACTATGGACTTAATTAATTAACTTCTTATTAATTCCAAGAGTGGACTTAGCATGAAACGCTTATTTATTATTTTTAGAGTAATCAAACTCCAACTAGCTAGGTTCCGAAAAATAAAACCTTGTTTCGCGCTCCTCTTGAGGACATTATCAAACGAGACTCTCCTCGCGCACGATTCAATATAAATGCAATCCTAGCACCGCTAGATATTAATGCATAAGTCAAAGTAAGTCAAAGTAATGCATAATCAATACCGTATGCTCAATGCTAACCTACATTAATTAAGAAACAAATATTTATCAAGACCTCGTCTTTCAGTAGATAGCACAAAGACACATCTTGTTGTTAGATCCGTTCAGTGCTTTATCACACCAATGTCATCTTATTTCAGTAAGGCTTAGAAATATGCGGACCGACATTGCAACCTTTCACGATGGATAGTCTAATTCCATCTAGGTCGTGAAATTCTTCTTTTTCTTTGTTTAGGACTGCCTGTGTTACCTTAAAGTGGACGTCGCCCACAACCGGTCTACTAAAACAAAGACTTAAACTTTGTTAAGTTAACTTATACATTTAAACATGCATTTAATATCCATTAAATGTAAAACATAATAATCTGTTTTATTCCTTGGAAAATAAAATAAGAGTTTTACAGTATTCAATCACTAGAAACGTGATTTCTAGTATACAAACTCTAACAATCTCCCACTTATACTCAAAACACTTTCGAGTATACAAAAAAAAATGTGCTAACGTCTAATTCTCCCACTTATACTGAAAGCGGATTGAGGTCTTGTATTAGTCGAACTCTCATTCCTTCAACATGGCTCTCAAACGGCTAGACCGCTAATGCCTGCGTGAAAGGATCTGCCAGGTTGTTTTCTGACTCAATCTTGACCACCTATATGTCTCCTCTCTGCACTATATCTCTAATGATATGATACTTCCTCTCTATATATTTGCTCGCTTTATGAGCCCGCGGTTCCCTCGAATTCGCCACAGCACTAGAATTGTCACAATAAATGGTGATGCTCTTGGGCATATTCGTAACCACACCTAAGTCCAAAAGGAAGTTCTTAAGCCATACAGCCTCTTTTGCAGCCTCCGAAGCGGCCACATATTCGGCTTCCATGGTAGAGTCTGCAATGCATTTCTGATTTACACTCTTCCAAATTACGGTTCCACCTCCTAAGGTAAACACATATCCTGAAGTAGATTTTCTCGGATCTACATCAGCTTGAAAGTCTGAATCTGTATATCCTAAAGGCAGAGCTCAGCTGCATTGTAACCTAGAACATAGCCCTTAGTCTGATTAAGGTACTTGAGTATGTTCTTTACGGCAGTCCAATGTCCTTGGTCCGGATTTTATTGATATCTTTGCTACCATGCCAATAGCAAAACAAATATTAGGTCTAGTACAAAGCATAGCATACATGAGACTACCAACAGCCGAGGCATATGGTATCCTTCTCATCTCTGCTATCTCAGATGCTGTCTTTGGACGTATCTCTTGAGATAAATGGATGCCGTGTCTAAAAGGTAAGAAACCTTTCTTGGCATCTTGCATGCTAAAGCGTCTAAGTACTGTATCGATGTAAGATTCTTGGGATAAGCACAACGTTCTCTTTGCACGGTCACGAAGGACCTTGATACCGACAATGCGTCCCGAACTGGCTTGAAAACCCATATCTTTCATCTCGAACTGGCTTGAAAACCAAGTTCGTACTGATGACAACATCTTTTTATTGTTTCCAATTAGAAGAATGTCATCTACATATAAAACTAAGAACACAACATTTCATTTTTCAACCTTCTTATACACGCAGCTTTCATTAGGGCATTTTACGAATCCAAACTTTTGAACAGTTTGATCAAAACACTAGTTCCATGATCTAGATGCTTGCTTGAGGCCATAAGTGGCCTTCTTAAGCTTCCAAACCATGTGTTCCTTGCCCTTTACCACATAGTCTTCGGGTTGTTCCATGTAGATGGTCTCCTCAAGACTCCCGTTTAAAAATGCAGTCTTAACGTTCATCTGCCATACTTCCCAATCCATATAATCTGCTATAGAAAAAAGTATATGGATCGATTTGAGCATGGCTACTGGGGAGAAAGTCCATCATAATCGATGCCTTCCCGTTGGGTATACCCCTTAGCCACTAGTCTTGCCTTGAAGACTTTAACTAGTCCATCGGGTCCACGTTTACGTTTGTATATCCACTTGCTCCCAATGGCAGTACAGCCTTCGGGTAGGATAGACAAATCATAGACGTCTTTGTCTACCATTGATTGTAGTTCCGAATCCATTGCTTTC
This sequence comes from Salvia hispanica, assembly GCF_023119035.1. Lineage (NCBI taxonomy): Eukaryota > Viridiplantae > Streptophyta > Magnoliopsida > Lamiales > Lamiaceae > Salvia > Salvia hispanica. The sequence goes on from NC_062970.1 coordinate 20,130,699, forward strand.
ACCCATTCGCAATGATTGACATCTGTCTGCGTCTCTGTAAGATTCCAGGGATCAAGTACATTGCTTTCCGAGGAGTGATTCATACACTCTCCCAAACCAATGTATCTTTCGGGCTCATGTGAGACTCTCTCACTGCGACGCGACACTACAACATTCGAAGTAGTTGTTTAAATTTCTGGAATTGTTTGTACACTAGGTACTTGTTCTTGGTTAATGGAACTTGTGACTGAAGTTAGCTCATCAAGAGCTACCTCACTGTTGGACTTATGATTCATTACAAAGTCTTCCTCTAAGAATGTGGCATGAGTGCTCACAATGACTTTCTTATCTCGGAGACTATAGAATTCATAAGCTTTCGATCCTCTAGGGTAACATATAAAACAAACATACCTCCGTCCTAGATTCCAGCTTAGGTGGATCCTTTTCCAATACATGAGCCGGACACCCCCACACTTTGAGATGTTCTAGATTGGGCTTACGCCCAGTCCACAACTCATATGGGGTAGTAGGAACAGATTTAGAAGGTAAATTGTCTAATATATGGCTTGCAGATAGCAAGGCATATTCCCAAAATGAAATTGGTAACCGTGCAAAACTCATCATCGATCGGACCATGTTTAACAAGGTCCTATTCCTTCTTTCAGCTACGCCATTCTGCTGGGGTGTGCCCGCCGCAGTCAGTTGAGATTGAATTCCCGACACTGATAAGTAGTCCAAAAACTCGGCACTTAGGTATTCGCCTCCGTGATCAGATCGCAGGCCTTAAACTCCTTGAACTTGTCAAAAGTTTCAGACTTGTAGCGCATCAAATAGAAGTATCCAATTTTCGAGAAGTCATCAATAAAGGTGATGAAGTATCGAAAATCGCCCCTTGCCTCGGTTGACATTGGTCCACACACATCAGTATGAACGAGCTCAAGTACTTCCTTGACCCTATTACCCTTTGACCTAAGAGGTCTCTTAGTCATCTTGCCTTCTAAACAGGATTCACATGTTGAAAACGGCTGCTTCTCAAGACCTTTAATAAGATCTTGATCAACCATAGCATGGGTCCTTCTTTCGTTGGCATGACCAAGTCTAAGGTCATAAGTATATTTTGTTCATTAAAATTGAAGGTTCTTTTCTTTTCTTTGAAACTTTCGATATAGAATTGAGTTCTGATTTACGTTGATTAAACTGTGTAGAAGTAATTGTGTACAGATTGTTTTCCATGATACCACGACAGATATAAGAACCATCTTTCTTAATAACGCAATTGTCATTAAAAGAAATCGAATATCCATCAAAAGATAATTTAGAAACTGAAATTAAATTTCTTTTAAAAGAAGGTATCAACAAAACATTCTTCAAATTCAAAAATCTATCACTACTTAAACGTAAATAAACGTCTCCCACTGCAACGGCCACCACTTTTGTAGCGTCCCCCAGCTGGACTTCGATCTCACGATCATGTAACCATCTTGTCACCTGCATTAAGTCAGGATCAAAACATATATGATCAGTAGCTCTAGTATCAATAACCCATGTATGAGTAGATGTTGAAGCCAAACATGACTCGACTACTAGAGCATGGTGCATACCTGTACCCTTGCCCTTTTAAGGACAATCTGGCTTTCATTGACCTTTCTCTCCACGCTTGAAGCACTTTCCAGTAGGCTTCTTGTCGGCCTTTCTCTTCTTCTTTCCCTTAGCACGCTTAGCTGCAACTGGGTTCGGCCCCTTATTCTTTCCTGCGCGAGGCCTAGGGCCAGAGGAATGAGGTGCCAAACTCAGCATAGCTACCTTAGCCTGAACCATGAGGTCCTCCGCCGACTGAAGCTCAGTCAGCAGTTCTGCCAAAGTGTAATCCCGCTTGTTCATCTCAAAGTTGAGCTTGAACTGTAGGAAGCTAGGGGGAAGACTATGAATAATTATAGTAACTTGGGACCTGGGATCAATCTTCCCTCCCAAAACCTCAATCTGGTTGAGGTGGCTCATCATCTCGAGGATAGCCACATCATCGGAGGCTCCGTCAGATAGGGCTACCGACCTCGATCGTTTGCTAGAGGAGCTGGAGGAGGATGCTACTACTCCGCCCCTATACTTCGGATGAAGGCGCCCCTCCTGCCAACAAGCGAGGTACTTGAACACTTTGAACTCCAAGCTTTAGTAGGTTGCCAAGGCGGCATTGATGATGTCGAGCTCGCTCTTGCCGCTCCCCGCCGCCCGCTCTTCCTGTTGGAAGTACCCCTGGAACTTACCAATTGCATCGTTGCATCTGAAGATGCAATTGCGCACCATACTATCATTGCGATAGATGGTTCCTCCGGCCGGGTTTCACTGTAAAGACGAGTGATGTTCCACCAATACGTTTCCCCGGTTTTGCTTCGTGCCAACGTCCGGATCTTCGGAGACTGCCAAGTTGGCTTTGAACATCGCCATCATCTCACCCGAGTGTACGAGGTGCAGGTGCCACGAGTAGGAAGAGTAGGAGTAGGAATAGAAGTAGGAGTAGGAGTAGAGCTGCTGCTTCCTCTCGATCCGGGTTCGGGTGCCCACTCGAACCCAGAGGTATTTTGACCGTCCACCGGGTAAGGACGGTAGCCACCCGCAACTTGCGAACCTTGGGTTTGAGGAGGGGCCGTAAATTGCGTTTCCGGACTAGGGAATGAGTCGGAGTTGAACCAATCGTGGTTCCAACCGCGATTGCCGGAGGGGTGATGGCCGGAGCCGGACATTGTGTAGTGTGGTGGGAATTTAGATGAGAGAATATGAGAAAAAAGACGAGAGAATGTAGATGATAGAATAGATGAGAATGTGATTTTTTTTTTGTATTGAAGTGGGGGTATTTATAGATGAAAATGTAAGATATTAGAGCCCTTTCTTTTGGGCACGGAAATTTAGGAGATAGTATAAAGTGGTGTAAATGGAGTTGGTAGTAAAATAAATTTTTATCATAAATAGAAATGGCTCAAATATGTTGGGATACCCCAAAAAGGAATAAGGATCTAATATCTTGGAACGGAGGAAGTACTAACTAATTGTCGAGCTTAAATACAACAAAAAATGTAGTTGATCGTATGGAAGATTGCAACGGATCCAAAAGCCATATTATCATAGAGAGCATTATGCGATTGATTAAGTAATTATCGCTTTCAAAAAATCAAGAACATTATCTTAATAGATAATTCAATTGTAGCTATAGAGTATATCTTGTGATGCTAATTCGAATAAAGATGTCGTAGTGGTACAAGAATCCGTGTGCAAGTAGCAAATGAGAAACATGCAGCTATTAACATATATGGCATCTTTTGGCTTTTTTGAATTCACCAAGTTGGTGCGCCATCAATAAGCTATCACCAAATATTTAATAAGTAGTGGTCAAGCTTTCTTGATTGATCAAATGCACATTATTATATCTAGCTTAGTGGCTTGTTCTGAAAAATAATGCATTTCAATTCGGTCCATAACCATAATTTGGAATGGCATCCCAACACCTTGGGCAAAGACTTTTTAATGGGTAACTTTGTGATGGAAACATATACCCCATATAACTTTCGAATACGGAATTCTCTAGAGTTAGGCAATAAAATAACAAAGTGTAATCAAATTTTAGTATGTATCGTACTTTTAAAATCTGAATGATAAATTAAGAAATTTCATAAAAATTCAATTCTCTTATTTAACTAAATTTATGTAACTATTTTACTTTCTGATGCTCAAACGATATCTTTTAATCATTTATGTAACTATTTATTGACGATACTAAAATTTTTACATATGTACAACAATTTAGCATCGAATTATCCCCTAGAAAAGCTATCATGGGACAATTGAGATTTTTAAATTTTTATAATTTTTCATTAAAATTTTAAAAGATGCAGAAAAATCAGAATTTGACAAAACTTTGTAAACTTATTTTAATAGGCCATTAACCAAATTCTAAACTATTCGTTGTAGTATGTTAAACATGACTGTCACCGATATTAAATGGGTTGAAAGTGTAAAGTAATTTAATAATTTTTTTTAATTAGATTTCTGTCCCTTGCATAAAATAATTGTTCAAAACTCCCTAAAATTGGCCTTTTATATATTAATAGATTAATTAATTTATTTATTTACAAAGGGAGAAAGAAGAAAAGCACAGTGGAGAAGGAAATCAAGATAATGTCTTGATTGATGCCAAGCCTTGATCTTCAAATTCCATCCCTATCAACTGCCTCGCCCTATGGGACTCCACTACCCAATCCGTGGTGCCCAATATCCAAGCCATGAGCAGCGCACACACGATTTGGGTCCCCAGTAGGCCCAACCATAACCCCAACAGGCCCATTTCCAACACAAAGCCCATCCATATTGCCAGTGGCAATCCAACCCCATAAAACGACCCCACATTTATATGGGCGCTGAGGGACACCCTCGCGCTTCCCCTCAGCACCCCACACCCGGTGGTCTGCGGGTAGTTTCCCAGTTCACAGAGCCCCACCACCGGCATCAGCGCCGCCGTCAGGGCGGCCACGGCCTTGTCGTCCGTGAACGCCCGGCCCCATGCGCCGGCTACAGCCAGCATGGACGACGAGGTCGCCAGGCTGGTGGCGGCCGCACACGCGACCGCCACCAGCGAGGCCCCCCTCGCCCGCCCCGGCTGCCCGGCGCCCAGCTCGTTCCCGACGCGGACTGATGCTGCAAGGCCTAGGGCGGACGGGAAGACGTAGGCGAGGGAGGTCGCCTGTGTGAGGATTCCCATGCAGGCGACGGCCTCGGCGGCATCCGGGAGGACGCCCGCCAGGAGAATCATGATCTCGTACCACCACCACTCCAGGCAGACGGCGGCGCAGCTAGGCAGCGCCAGCTTTAGCAGCGCCTGCCACTCCTTGGCAGTGGCGGTTGCGCCGCCACCGCCAAGGGAAGAAAGGTTTTCTACATGAGATAGTAGAGTTGTCAACTGGGCCAGGTCGGCTGCTGCAGAAGCGAGGGCCACGCCAGGGACACCAAGACGAAGGTGGGCAACAAGGAGGTAGGCAGTGGGGACATGGAAGGCGAGGGCGACGATGGCGCTAGACATGATTGGGGAAATGATGTTTTGAGCTCTGAGGTAGATCTTGAGGGGGTTGATGAGGGATTGGAAGAGGAGGGAGGGGAGGGAGAAGGCGAGGTAGGGGACGGCGGCGGCGGAGATGGAAGAGTCAAGCTTGAAGAAGAGGAGGAAAGGGTGGATGTTGAGCCATAGGATTGAGATAGGGATGCATGAGAGTGAGAGGAGGAGGAGAGTGCGATAGAGGGTTTGGGAGAGGAGGGGCCATTGCTTGGCTCCGAAGGCTTGGGAGGAGATGGGCTCCATGCCGAGGGAGAGGCCGTAGAGGATGGAGTAGCCGGAGATGTTGGCAATGGCGATGGCGAGGGAGCCGCCGGCAAGGGCGTCCTTGCCGAGATTGCCGAGGAAGAGCATGGAGATGAAGGACTTGCCGTAGGTTAGGAGGCCGGTGATGATCATGGGGAAGGCTATTGTGTACAGCATTTTCATCTCAACAATCACCTCTTTGAAAGAGAGGCGTGAGCAGCCATGGAAGTCGGAAATGACCTTTGCACCGCGTTGGGTGCGAAGAAGAGGTGATGAAGGCATGGAAGCATTTACCAAAACTCACAGCAACAAGTAACGTGTTGAGTGTGTTCAAAAAAGGTGGGTGTTTGTGGTGTGGGAACAGATGAGAGATATATATATGGAAGAAGACAAGGCAGATATTTGTAACTACTTACTGCTAGACAAGGCTAAGAGCATTCACCCCACTTACCAACACTATCCTCATCATGATCTTCTACATAATAAACTTACATACCTTTAATTAAGTATATGGCATTCAAGGACTCACTTCTCACACCTTCTTTTCATCTCATATCTTCCATTTCTGTTTATTTTTAATTTTGTTTTTGTGGCCACTTCTCTATCCTTTGAGGTTTAGTTGAAAATCGCAAGAGAACAAAATATAGGTTTATTCATAAAAAATGACATAATTAAAATTATCTAATTGTTTAATTTAAAAAAATATATTATCATATGGCTCAAAATATATCTAAATCTAAAAGCTAATACTAGTACTTCATTTCTAAGAGTAGATCAAATATAATTATTTTTGTTAGTGTTGAACATGGTAGATTGATATATATACTTGGACGAGGGTAGTGATTTAGGATTTAATGTTTTTTTTGCTATTAAGTTGTTATATGTTACATTTTCTAACAGTCAGGATCATACTTTGGAGTTTGTACAATATTTAAAGTTTGCATTTAATTACATTTCTATACTTAGATGACTAAAAATATAAACTCTCCCTCCATTTCTTAAAATATGAACTTTTGAAACTGCACGAATTTTAAAGCAAAATTGATAAATTAAGAAATAGAAAAAGAAAAAATAGGTAAAGTAAGAAGCATGAGGAGAAAAATAGTGTAATTAGTGTTAGTGTATTGTAGGGTCCATTTACAAAAATTGAAAGTTCTATTTATAGAAAATGAAAAAAAGGAAAGAATTTTAATTTTAGAAAATGGAGAGAGTAATAATTATTATCTAAAATTATTTTCCAAAATAAATTAACTATGTTAAATTCGTCATAGGGCACGTAATATCTTTATTATGTTCGTTAAGTTGATACACCCATAAACTAGATCATTATTTAATCGTAAAGAGAAGCAATATGCAACATAAAGATTAAGAAACAAAAGATTAGACGTTATTTGATTGAACATTTGATTATCCTTTTATTAAAAGATTAAATCACTTTATAATTAACTGCAAACTGAAAAGTCCATATCTAATACTTTTGATTATCATTTTATTAAAATATTAAATCAATTAATAATTAACTGCAAACTGTAAAGTCCACATTTAAATACTTCTTTCATCTTTTTAATAAAGACATTTCTTTTCACTACTTCAATTAAGAAATAAGTTAATATTAGAGATAATAAAGTAAAAAAGAAATAAGTTAATATTAGAGATAATAAAGTAAAAGATAGAAGAAAGTACGAGAAAAAAAATATAATTATTACATTTTGCTAAAACAAAAATAACTTTATTATAATAAATAGATGATGAATTAAGAAAATTCTAGTTAACTATAATAAATATTCTAGTTTTTAAAATATGCTTTAAAATATTTCAAAATATGTTTAATTTTCATTTATTTATAAAAATTTTAAATTAGTACTCCCTCCATTCCATAGTAATGGAGGCAAAACTTTTCGGAAAAAATGAAATGACTCAACTATCTTGTGACAACCCAAAAAGAAATACGACTCAACTACTTTGAGACGGAAGGAGTATTAGATTGACCACATGTTAATTTTATTGATGGCAGGCCAACTAGCCCTTTGGGCTATCCCAAAACCTGAATATTTAAGGTTAGAGTTGAATATTTAAATTCGATAAAATCACATTCTGATTAGCTCTCACCTAATTAACCTGTAGCCCGAGCCCTAAATTTACTGAGCTGGCCCAATTAATGTCCGTAGCTAATAAACCTCGAAAATATCGATTATATAGTTATTCTAGCATACGAAATATCATTTTAAAATAAAGTGTGCTGGATCGAAGGTGAGTACCTCACGTGCAAGTTGGGCAGGAGTTGTTATTCTCCCTACTGCAACGACAGAAGTACATGTGAAATACCCTTCTATTTATGTCAGCTGCGCTGCCCATGCAACAGCACCACTATAACAAATTTACAAATCAATATATTCACTACTTCTTATCAAACTCCATTATTGTCAAGTAAATGTATAAATCTGGGTGTAAATATAAGAGTGGAGAAATGGATAACTCACTCCCAAAAAAGGGTTAAAAGGAGGAAAAGTTATCAAAAAAGATACTCTCTCCGTTCCATGTTAATAGAGACATTTCTTTTCGACACAGAGTTTAAGAATAGTGTGTTAAATAAATAATGAATAAAGTAAGAAAGAAGAAGCGAGAATGAGAATAAAGTAAGAAAGAATAAAGTAAAAGAGAGAATTACTTTAAAAAACAGAAATAACTCAATTAACTTAAACTTCCCAAGATAGGAAAATGACTTTATTAACATGGAACGGAACGAGTGTAAATTAGACGTGACCTTCATCAAGTTGACGTAGAACGAAAATGAGTGTTTTTCAACATACCCCTGCATTGCACATATGGGCTATAATGCACAACGGACTTCCACACGCGCAAACAAATAGTTCCATATCAACTTGGGTCTACTCTGATACCATATAGAATTAGGACATTAATCATCCCGTATAAATCCGGGTGTAAAAATATGAGTGAAGAAATGAATCACTCACCCCTTAAAAGGGTCCAAAAGGAGGAAGAGTTATCCAAAAACATATAGATGAGACATGATCATCATCAAGTGGACGTGGAACAAGAATGAGTGTTTATCAACAATGAGAAAGGGCAAGGCAGAAAACTATCACTACCGTTAAAGAAATTCATCACTAAGTCGACATGGAACAAGAATGAGAGTTTTCCAACTATGAGGAAGGGCAAGGTAAAAAACTATCACTATCGGTAGAGAAAGAAACAACAGTTAATTGGTATACATGTGAGGAAAGGCAAGGTAAAAAACTATCACTATCAGTTGAGAAATTGATTGAGAACTCAAAAGAAGTAACACTCAACCAAGGCTGAAGAACAAAGAAATATCAGTAGCTACTGCTTTTATAATGCATTCCTTTCAATACAGCAGAGAGAGCAGAAGAGGGTAGGCCACAAAAAGGGATGTATCATTGCTTGAAATGAAGAATACAAAAATCATTACCATTTTCATCACAAGTAAACAGGGACCATCATGTCCTCCTTCTTCCCTTAAGACAGACATGATCTTGCTTTATCACATCCCCACTTCTGGGGTCTTGTTGCTCGAAACAGGTCCAGCATCGGCATAAAGTTTCGTGATCATGCTGTCAATTTTTATACCCCAATTGATACTAGTGTAGCTTATCCATCAAATTAACAAGACACCAACTTTACTAATTTGGACATGATCTCCAAAGATTGGACATCTCATTTATTCTTGCCGCATCTTTCTGTGCAGCTCAGAAAGAAGTGTCAGCAACATGATATTTATTCTAAAAGATGATCAACAAAGCAAGGCAATTTGATGATGTTCCTTTTCTAACTGACAAACTTGGGAGTCATTCAATTGAATTTAAGTACATATTTGCACAGAAGAAATTAGGGTTAAAAAAACCACTGTGAGAAGGCATCTTGGTGGTGTGCTTGGGATTTCTTCTGACATCAAAACCTTCAATTATTTAGAGACTTTCATCTGTGCTGCAGAGGGAAATTAAAAATTCATTAAAGTTGAGAGAAAAGTACTGAAGAAAAAAACTACTTCCTACGGCGGTATCAGGAATACATACTTCTGAATTTGAATTTTGAGGTTATTATTTCAGTAGATAGCTCTAGCATTTTTCCAGTACGGGGACTGTGAATCATGTTATCATTCACATTTCAAGTTTTTAAGTTCCCAGTCATAATTTCCAAGAAACTTCCAGTACATATGCAGGTAATTAAAGGCTAAGCAAGGGAAGCAAGTAAACACAGTTCGACAAGAGGAACAAGTCAAAATCTCCATTTAATATATAAGAAAGAGGCAGCTCCAGTAATAGTTTCTTAATAAAAGGAGTTTTACAACCTCATTTTTATATATTCCACAACCAAGTAAACTTATGAATAGTCATTTAAAACCAGGCAATTTTCTAGTGGATCCGATTCAGACACAAGCCACCCAATAAATCATTTAGCATCAATCATGATGCTGAGGATGGAGGAATTATTATCTACCATAAATGGATAAAATATGAGTGATTCATAAAGCTATAAGCAACAGGAAAAATAGAGTATATGAGCTTTATATGAAATTTATAACAACTACATATTAACCATCTGTGGGGACCTAAAGCTGGGCCAAATTTTCTGCTGAAGAACATGCAAACATTCAAACAAAAGGACCCAAAGTGGGCCTATTCTATGCTTCGCTGTAAAAGCAACATCTAATCAACTTCCCTCCTAAAAGAATCCTGGTCCCCTACCATCCCTCCATATGATACAGGCACAACTCATATGAAGAAAGGGCCATTCTTTGGCAGCTATTACAATTGTATCAGGCTTTAGAAAATTGAAATTTCAGGGAATGGTTAACAATTTGCAGATACAAAGGTACTTGAATACTTCATAAGTTTTCAATTTGACCATCAAGCAGCACCAAGAGAAGAAAGCTCATATTCACAATACAGAGTGCCAACAACTGAAATTAACATGCAAGCCAGAATATATAGGCTTTAGCAAAGTCCAACTTTGTTGGTCATGAAATGTCTTCTATTTTAACAAAAGTTCAAAGTCAACAAAGAATGGACGAAATTACCAGGACATTATTGAAAATCCTTCTAATGCAGTTACTGCTAGACAACATAGATAGTTGCAGTTCTCTTTTTGCCAGAAAAGTGCAACCCTCAGGCCTTTTGGCTTGCATTCCAGCATTTAAGGCAGGAAAGAGTCGAAAAACCTCTTAGTATTTTGACAAGGTCATGGCTTCTATATTGTATGAGACTCAAGTCTATTTTATCAACACTAAGATATATTTAAATTGAGACCAGTCTGAAATTCATGTACTAAAAAGTTGGATTGCTTGGTTGATTGGTTTGGATGTGAGGGACTGGGTGAAAGTATTAAAAAAAGAGACGCTGGGTAACAAGGTATGATTGCATGAATAGTGTTTTGATACCTCATTTAGGCAATGGGCCATACCACCCCCTTAAGCCGGGGAAAACTAAATCACTCCATGTTGATATATTATCTTACTCTTTCCCTTTCCCTTTCCCCTATTCTAACTATTAACCAAGCACCCCTTAGATTTATGTTTTGGAAAGAAGTGAATAGCAGAGGGTTGATGCTATGTACTGAATCTTACTGTGAGAAAGCAAAAGAGTTTGTTAATGTAGTTGAAATCATTAAGTTTGTAGTTGTTGATTGATCCCTAGTTGAGGATTTCAAAATCATAATAACAACTCGAGGACTTGTTCAGGAGTGTCCTCAGTGCAATAAATTTCTACTAATCAAGCTCTATTTAGTCCTAAGTATCCTGAAATCCAAAGGATGTCTGTTATTTAAAATAATTACCAAAATATTTGCTAGTCCAGCCATTTTTGGAATCAAGATGTTAACAAGTCTAGCAGCCAGCCAGCCAACAATTCCAAATTTTCAATATTAGTATTTGTTCCTCGCCTCTCTTTACTTATAATTTTTCTTCCTTACTGTCCTTGGAAAACATTATCTCTTGTGTTGTTTAACAACAGGGGGAGCAGATATGGCAGAGAGTTGAGAACCCTGTCAGTTGTACATTTGGATCAATTGAAAATTTATTAAATTATTACCTCCATCCATGAATAAATGTCGCACTTCGACTTGACACTAGTTTTAAGAAATGTAAAGTGAAGTGGGTAGAAAAAAGTAATTGGGATGTGGTTTCTACTTTTATAAATTAGTTTTATAATCAAATGTGAGTGACATAAGTTAGTGTTTATCAAAAATAGTAAAAGTGAAATAGGACATTTAATGGTGGACATCCCAAATGGCATTATGGGACACTTAATGGCGAACAGGGGGAGTACATGACAAAATTTGAGCTGCTGCACCTCTAGCCCTATGTTAGCTAAGTTTGGACATAACAGTTGGTTAAGTTCTATCACTTATTCCAGAAAAAAAATGTTCAAAACAAGCTTTTCAGTTTTCCAGCAACAGCTTCTATTTGTTGAAGTTATGAAAGAACAGGAAAACTATGATGCAAAATAATCAATAACAAACACCTATTGAACTAGCCCTGCCATTACATGCCAAAAAAACATTTTAAAGTACAAGAAAAATGACCTTTTGAGAAGGCATGTGTGTCAAACCATACATTTCTTCAGAGACTTCAAGCAGGTTGACAGTTCAAATCATCTCAAAGATCTGCTTGCATAACACTTTGACCATATCATTTTGCAGACATGGTATATAAATCATGATAATTTAATCATTCGAAAACTGAATTTCAGGGCCAGTCTTGTGATTGTAAAGAATGAGGAGTCATATTTTGACAGCAATACAGTAAAATATCATCAGAATTTACAAGAAACATGAGATGAAACTTACATTTATAGGCATTTCAGCTATGACAAGACCACTACTCTCTTCAAGGTTTTTCAGAATCACTACTTCTCCTCCAACAACCATGCTAATCACTATTCCATCTATATGCTCAGGAAAAAAAAAGTTAATATCATTTCAATATAAAAAGGAAATTGCAAAACCATGAAGAAGTGGAAAGAAAGGGAAATGCTATATGAAACATGCAACTGATATTCCCAGCAATTTTGCATGACGCAGAAGTGAAAAATAAGGACAGGGAACATACAACACCCATCAGCCCCAGCATTCTTGCAAGCCAAATTCAGACTCCTTTATTTAAAACAAACCTGCTGACAAACAAGCCGTCATTCGCCTCATATAGGTCTCCTGCAAGAGAGCATAATCGCTTTCTCAAGTTTACAACTTACAAAGTCATAGAGAGAGAGAGAGAGATGGTTTGAGATCATGTGCCATATTTAATCCTTGTGAAGGAGAGCAGAAATATATTAAGTAGCTATTTACATTTTTGTGTTTTTATATCTGATCCCTAATTACCGAAGAAGATTAGTATTCTAATTTCTGGTCAAATAGAAGTGGGGTTTTCCTGATATGGTTACTACTTTACTATACTACTATAAGATTAGATATATGATAGATCCAAACTCAGGTCACAAACTGACCTGATTAGCTATAAATGATAATTGCATTCACAGTATCATCAACAAATCTCACTTATTTTCATGTTGAGTAACACATGTGAAACTTTTATCATTGTAATCTCCAGAAAATGCAGGATTGGGGCTACGGTAAACCATGCCAATATTAATTGATAGAGCTATAAGAGTATCCCAGAGCTGCATGACAAGCTAAATACCAGGAAATCAAGAGGTTAGGTTCTATGACATGAATTTGCATCTCATATCTGGTAAAATTACAATAGAAACTATTATATAGACAACACTTTGAGAATAGAGAAAGTAACAACCCATTACAAAACTTATACTATAATATGATCCATGTGTTCCCACTATTATTAATCCTCAAGCACCACCAGGTAATGTCAAAGCAACTGTTTTCCCAATGTCTCGCTCACCCTAGCAAGAAGACATCTTCACCAACCCAGTGTATCACTCATACCCTGAGCAGCATTCCTGGAGGGTTTTCTTCCAGCCATTTCATATTTGTTGAATTATTAGTTTGGTGCTTGTTTGATTTATGTGAGAAGTTTTCCCTTCTCTATACTTTCCTAACATGTATGCTAGTGTTATCAAGTGATGATAGAGAAACAACTCACTCCCTTTTCTCGTAATGCTCATGAAGTCAACATAAGAATTTCCAAACTTCAAAAAACCCTTCCACTGCGGAATTCTCTCGTTCCTAGCATCTGTGGTTTAAAACATGCCATATGCAATTCCCTCAATAATGATATCTAGCTTATTATATATTGATGACGAAGTAGCAATAAGCCAATATATTTAGTTCAAATATCCACATGTTTTTCTCTAATATATATTTCAATCGGCCCCTACAATATACTTTGACTGTGTGTATCATAAACAAGAGATGGTTGACATACTAATAAGATACTCAGTATTTCATAAATTAATGCATACAAGAAGACACCTATTTTCTTCTCAAGGCATATAACTATATAAGATCCCTCTACATGCATATTTGTTCGTCAGAAAAACAAACGCATACTTCAAGCTTATCGGCGTATAATTCACAGATAAAGAGGTGGCTACCATGTACTGGAAGCATCCATTGTTACAGGCATAAGCATGGCTGCAAGAAACACACCTTCTTCATTGGCAGCTCATAGTTGATCAACAT
>NC_062970.1:20144752-20258787 GCF_023119035.1 Salvia hispanica
TGGACTCGTTGTTGTGATCCATCACTCGATGATGCTCTTGAACAGAAAGTTAGAGAGAGAGAAAACTCGTTAAAACAAGTGGTGCAAATGAAAATGAAACGAAAATCGCGTCAATGGTTCGGCTAGCCGATCGGCAAGCGCGAAGAATCGGCTAGCCGGTCGCTAGCCGACCATTGCGGATGCTCTTATAATTATCAAAAAAAAAATTCGTTGTATCTACAAATTGTAAAAAAAAAAAAAATTGCAAAATATGAAGAAAATAATATACAGTGAAAGAAAATAAGTGGAAAGATCATTTTTAGCTGCCGTGCCGGGTCATGAAATTCATTGGCGGAGTATCGAGATTGTTATTCAGTGTACGAAAATTTTCAAAAGATGTAGAAATTAAATATTGAAGGAGTGAAATGAAGGGTCGGAAAATCGATTTTATGAAAGATGGTATTTATAGATAAAAAAGACTTTAAAATTAAATAAAATTAAAAAAGATGGTCTCCCTAGCGGTATCCCGCTAGACTCCCTAGCTTTCGATTCACTCATTTTGATCACGTAAAAATCAGCAGGGTAAGTAAAATCATGCACCCTTACCAACACGTTTTCTAACACACCCTCAGGATTTATACATGACCTATCAGCCAGCCAGTTGGATTAACACCCTAGTGTTTGACAACTTTACCCCCTTCAACCGATTATAAATGGACAAAGGCATAACATTGATAGATGCTCCCAGATCACACATTGCATGCTCGATTTTGACATCTCTAATTGTTATGGGTGGTAATTTCTCCTGCACAATAGCTGACGCTATCCCTTCCACCATGATTTTTCCATCCTCCTGGGCCTTCCCTGCTATGAATTCCTTGATGAACTTCCCCAATGGGGGTAGTCTCACGGCTTGGAGGAATGGTATGGTAACATCCAGCTTCCCAAAGATTGATAGGAAATCCACAGGGTTTTCCTTTTTCCTCTTTGTAACAAATCGATAAGGAAACGGTTTCTCCCCCTTAGCTTCTTTAGCAAGCCTTTTCGGATTCTCCTTGGGTGCCTCCTGGGTTCGAGGCTCCGGCATGGGTACTTTTTCTTCTGGACACTCGTTCCCAGGCGGTGCTTCTTTCGTCTTTGTTTAGGAAAAACGGTTCCTCTATCTGAGGTAGAGGCCTCTTGAGATCTTCCACTGAGATGGTATCGCTCAATACCTTCGTACTATTGGACGCCCCAATTGGCTTCTTGAGTTGAGGTCCATCATAAGCAGTTCCAGACCTCAATGTGATTTTACTCACGTTTTCCTTTTCAGGTACATGGACTGTAGATGGGAGTTTCCCTGAGTTCCCTTTCATTTCACCCATCGAGTTTGCGAGCTTGGCTAACTGTCTGTTCATCATATCCATGTTTGCTCTATGCTCCTTCTGGGCACTTTGCATCCCCTGCACTACTTCATTATTGGACTGCAAATCATTCTTGATACTCTGCTGTGCAGCGAGCATTTCTCCCATCATATCTTCCATAGACCTCCTTGACCTGTTGGGGTAATGAGACTGATTGGGCCCTTGGTGTTGGTTGTACTGGGGGGTTGGTTCTACTGGTAGTTCTGGAAATTTTGTTGGTTTTGGTTCATTGGGTATTGGTTATACTGGGCAGAATGGTTGTACTGGTCTTGGTTGTTTTGGTTCTAGTTCTGGCCTTGAAACTGATTTTGGTTTTGGTTATGGGACTGATTTTGGTTCTGGTTTTGAGGACCTTGGTTATACTGGTTCTGGTAGTTTTAGTAATTTCGCTGATGGGGTGGCACATAAACAGGATTCTGGTTTTGGTTTTGAGAGTTTTGGTTCTGAGGTTGCTGGTTCTTTCCTGCCCAGTTGGACAGGTGGTCAGGATTCGTTGGGCCACGGTTAAAATTTTGGTTTTGGTGGGGGTTGGTTTGATTCTGACCTTGGCCTTGGTTCTGATTCTGATTCCCATCTCCCCATCAAAAATTCGGGTGGTCCCTCCATGGCGCGTCTCGCTGCTTCCCCGGAATCCAATTCCCATTTGAGTTGTAGAATCCTGCGGCGTTGGCTTTCTCCACATTAGGCTGGTCGGTTGGCTGATCGTAGGGCAGCTCTGGAGCTTGATTGCCACCAGTTGGAGAAGGTGGTGGTGTATTCTGCTTGATTGCGCTCAGCAACTCCTTCTTCATTTCTTCCATTTTTAGATCCATCCTCTCTTCCTGGTCAGTAGCCGAAGCACTTGCCACTCTTTCACTGCTGTACTCGTCCCTTGCGTGGTCGTACGTCTTCTTTGCATTCAACAGTTTGCGCAAGACTTTCTTTGCCTCGCTGACCCTTAGCTGTGTGAAGTCTCCTCCGAATGACGAATTCGCCAGATCCTTTGTCTCCTTGTTCATTCCTTCATAAAAGGTGTGGTGCACCTCTATTTCCTTCATGCGATGGTTCCGGCATGACTCCAGAAGACTTATGTATTTCTCCTAGTACTCGCTCAGGGTCTCATCGTACTCTTTCCTTATACATGATATCTTCATCTTCAGTGCGCTTGTCTTTGAAGAAGGGAAAAACTCAGCAAGGAAAGCTGACTTGAAATCGGCCCATGTGTTGATGGAGTTGGCTGGTAAGCACATGAACCAGGTGTTGGCCTCTACCTTTAGGACAAACGGTAGGGCTTTCAATCTGTAGTCATCCTCGCTCGCTCCTGCTGGTCTCCTCTGCGCCTTACAGATCTTGCAGAACTCATTAAGGAACTCGTAGGGTCCTTCGTAACTCTTCCCACAGTATGTTGTCAAAATTGCAATAACATGGGGCTTAACATCACAGGCTGTTTGGCCTGGGGTGACCACTATGGCCTGCGGGGGATCTCCGTCGGCATGCGCATTCAACGTTGCGAGCTCTGGATCGTCCTCAACTTGATCAGCCATTCTCACTGGTGCTCTTACTGGTTGGGGTGGAAACTCTGGGAGTTGGTATTCTATGTCTTCTTTCGCCTCGTCGCTACTCGTGCCTAGGTCAGACAATGTCGTCGACAGGCTAGAACGAGTGGTTACGAGTATCGTTCCTCGAGGAAGTATCCTTGGTCTCCACTGGCCAGGAGCCGAGTTACTTCTCATAAACTTAAATAAAAATGAAAAGGAAAAAATATGAACAATATATACACCAAAATATCACACACAATAACAGATATGAACGCCATCCATCCCCGACAACGACGCCATTTTGATAGTTCTCGGGAGTCTCGGTGTTGTGTTAAATTAAGGGTGCGTCCAACTGATCAGGATGAAAATCCCAACCTAGCTGAGTCGTTGGCACGACCCGGAACCTGGTATCAAATAAATTCCTCAACCCACTTCTACTGGCTAGTATAGTGGAGGTAAGGGTCGAATCCCACAGAGAAGGACACGTTCGGATAATTGCGGTGATAATCTGGAAGGTTTTGGTTAGCTACCACGCTTTTGGGTTGAGATTCTACCTAGACAGAAATTAAAGATGGTACTCTACTGACTAGTGGGCGTGAAAATGACTGACATGTGGTTGTGTACGTGAAAATAGGGGACAAGGTATCTCAGAGACATGTGGAAAGTAGACGGTTACTAAATGAGGAAATATAGAAAAACAGGGTATATATGGTGGCTGGGTGGCAACTCTGACAGGTCTGGAGGGTACAAACTTAAAGTAAAGGACAAAAGTAAAAAGTAACTGTCACGACCGCCCTTCTAGGGTATAATAAATGCGACGATCGCGACCTAGGCGGACTTAAATGTAACAAGGACGTAGGCTAGGGTTTCATTAAAATGGGTTTGACCAAAGTAATTAATGAACAATTAAAACAATAAGGCAACAACTTAACAATGAAGTCCAATGAAGAATAGATATCACAATTTATGCTCAAAACGACCAGGGTTTAATATAATTCAAAATGTATCATGCCTCAATATTCTAAAGAAAATGGAATAAGTTCAAACTCAACCAAACGATAAGAAGTTCATTTTTAGCGGAAGCATCCAAGAGAAAAGTGAAGTCATGTATGAAGACACAGCTCCACTTGACGTTTCAAAATGATCATATTATTATTCAATTAATTTGCTCAACACCGCCAACCGCTCGTCGCCGCTCAACCTGCACATAGGGAAAACACATGCAGGGCTGAGTACTTTAAACATACTCAGTGGACTCATACCAAAACATATTAATAGATATGCCATCCTTACCATAGTGAACTCGGGTTTGCAGTTATAAAAGAATATCATCGAGTATCACAAAATAATTTCATAGACTGGCCAGTCAAACAATTTCCTCCATTTTCTCAACAATTCACATCAATTCCATAGTGCGACGAAAGTGTGGCCACACTATTCACCCATGAGACCGGCTGACTAGAAAGGACGGCTCCCGATCCCAACTCTGTACACTAGCCTAATAGGGTTTGCGGCCCTACTGAGACCCGAATTCGTTTATATAGCCCTATAGCCTAATGGAGCAAACTCACAAACTAGGCATCAGGCACACAACAACATCAAAACAATCATAGGCATGACATAACGTTTTAAACCACCCTTATAACACCATAATCATTATTTCGGTAATAAAAGAGTTTAGTAAATAAAGCCCACCTCGACTCCTTAGATCTCAAGTACGCTCTTCCCCTTGCTATCGCGCCGAGAGCGCGAGTTATCACCTTTAAATTATGTGTATCACAAGTAAGTCTAAATCATCTATTCAAAATCATGCATGTTTCCATCGTTTCCCCTTTTCCCATCGATTCGTTTTATATCATCATTCAAAAATCAAGACATGCTCATCATATCAATTTTATTCACACCACAACTTCAGATCTATCAACACATATCACACGCACAC
Source organism: Salvia hispanica (assembly GCF_023119035.1). Classification (NCBI taxonomy): domain Eukaryota; kingdom Viridiplantae; phylum Streptophyta; class Magnoliopsida; order Lamiales; family Lamiaceae; genus Salvia; species Salvia hispanica. The sequence continues at coordinate 20,149,594 of NC_062970.1, forward strand.
ACACAAACACACATGCACGCATACCGATGCACACACACACACGCACATCACTTCCTATTCATCAATTGTTTCCCCTTTTCACTCGATCTATATGCATGAGGGTTCAAGAACACCGATTAATCGGTCAGATGAGAAAAGATAGATCAAAATACCTCTTCTTGATAAAAACGATCGGTAGAAACAAAGTAAAATCTTGATTCTTCAATAATTCTTGAGGCTTCAACTTGAATTCTTCTCAAAAGATGGAGAATTCTTGGAGAATAATAGAAGAAAAATGAGAGAGAGTGGGAGAGAAAAGTGGCGTGAGGGAGAGAGGGAGTAGGCGTGTAGTTTAGTGGCTAGGGCTAGGTTTTCTCCCATGTATTTATAGAGTATGAGAATTAAATCCCATAATTAAATAAATAAAAGATTTGGGATGATTTGGTGGTGGAAGTTGGCGTGAATTGTGTAGAGAAAATAAGGAGTATTCGAATTATATGATATTTAATTTGGTATTTCACGGAGTAGAATAAAATACCACGGAGCAGAATAAAAATAATAAATCCTCCCAATAAATAGGGAGTAGGCGATTTTTATATATTCTCCCACAAGGAATTAAATTCAAATCCTAATTTAAATAGGATATGGTAAGATTTGCTAGGATATTTATATTTATTCATGGAAGAAATAAATAAGGGATCAAATAATATAATAAACAATTTCTTCTTCCCTTAAATAAGGGGATTTTCGAAATCTCCCTAGGAATAAGGTAGGGGTCGAATTTCTCATGGAGAAATAAAGAATAATTGGACTTTGGATTTAATTTGGATAAATATCCCAAGTAATTAATTAAATCCAAGAAAAATAGGATTCCTCTCCAATAAAGCATGGTGGTCGAAAATTCCAAATAAAATGTGTGTGATATTTATGAAGATCCTATTTAATCTCACTCATCCCTTAGGGAATAATTCACCCCAATATGATCTCACCCACATCATGTATGTTAGAGTTTGTATACTAGAAATCACCTTTCGAGTGATTGAATACTGTTAAAACTCTTATTTTATTTTCCAAAGGAATAAACAGATTAATTTTGTCATAATGTTGTTATGTTTTACATTTAATGGATGTTTATTACATGTTTCAAGGTATAAGTAACTTAACAAAGTCTAATTCTTTGTTTTAGTAGACCAGTTGTGGGCGTCGTTCACTTTAAGGTAACACGGTCAGTTCTGAACAATGAAAAAGAAGAATTTCACAACCTAGATAGACTTAGACTACCTATCGTGAAAGGTTGCAATGTCAGTCCGATTATTTCTAAGCCTTACTGAAATAAGATGACGTTGGTGTGGTATAGCACTGGATGGATCTAACAGCGAGACAATCTTTATGCTATCTACTGAAAGACGAGGCCAGGTAAATTATTGTTTCTTAATCAATGTACGTTAGCATTGAGCATACGGTATTGATTATGCACTACTTTGACTTACCAAATGGTGCGGGTTTTTCGTAAACCAATAAGCTTGGTATATTGGGTAGTGGTGATTAATATCTAGCGGTGCTAGGATTGCTATTATGTTGAATCGTGCGCGAGGTGAGTCTCGTTTGATAACATCCTCAAGAGAAGCTTGAAATAAGGTTTTATTATTCGTAACCTAGCTATTTGGAGTTTGATTACTCTATGAATAATAAATAAGTTTTTCTTGCTGAGTCCACTCTTGGAATAAATAAGATATTAATTAATTAAGTCCATAGCAGACAATAATTAATTAATGGATGTTTCTATCTTAAGCGCGGGAAATAAATATCAAGCAATGGAAACCCGGAGTACTTATAATTTCGGATTTGGATGGGGAGTGCAATATTACTTCTGTAGTGGCTGCTCGTAATATTCCAATTATAAGCTTATATTAAATTGGGTTTAATTTAATTAGTAAAAAGCTAATTGGTGGAGCCCATAATTCAAAACCTTCCATAGATCCTTGTCTGGGCCCAATATGTGACTTAATATATATAGGAGAATAGATGAGACAGAAAATACACATATTTTCTAGAAAATTTTTTCGACCCCCTCTCATATACTGTGAGGGACGATTTCTCTCCTTCGATGGATAGGTTTTCCGTCTTCTTTATTTAAGTCCTAGTATACTGGTGAGATCAGCCCACCCTAATATCAGTTTACAGTCCGGGAACCAGACAGAAGATCCGTGGTTTTGTACTAAAGATCTTCACGTGGAGAAGGCGCTAGCTATCTTCAATTCTTTGGAGAATCATCAAGGTAAAATAGCTAAACCGTAGAAAAGCATGTTTTAGGTTTTGATTAATTTAAAGCATGATTTATTTGAGTTATAAGCATGATACATGTGATAATTACGCGAATAGAATTTGTCTAAATAATCTGCTAAATAGATCAGAATTATTATGTAATTGATTTATATGAGCGCTTCCGCTGCCAACCCTTTCAATATATTCACACGATCACATCACAATTTCAGCCCTTTTGACTATTCCACCTCCACGTCACATTTTTTTTCAACGACATTGACCATTCCACGGCCACGTCACATTTTCAACAATATAGACTATTCAATAGCCACGTCATATATTTAACAGGTTTGACTATTCAACTAAATCTCAACTCCAAATCGCAATTAGGTCACAAAGAATCATGCAATTAATTCACTCATCATTTAATCCACATAGTTCACGGCATTAAAAGCATTTAATGCACAAATTTTATGGTTTGAAATTTAGGGCTCAAAAAGTGGGGCGTTACAGTAACTAAAAAGCAAAAGTGGTCCAAAGCAAAAGAGGATTGTGATGTTTTCTTCCTCAACAAGAATTAACAGAAATTATATGAACACAAAATCCATGGATAAACTTAGATTCTCAACTTCAAACACAAGATCCATCAATTAAAAAGCTTAAACTTGAAGATTAACGGCTAATAACTGCAGATTACTCCTACTGGCTAACATGCAAGGTGGTAATGACAACGCAAAATAAGAAACTCATGCACGAAAACTTAAACTGAAACATGAACTTTGAAATTTCAATTAACAACTCCAGATTTAGCCTACTCAGGAAGACATGCGTAAACACTTAGAAAATAAACGCGATAACTAGATCTAACATTTCCTAGGCAGAATGAAGCGGATTCAAACCAAAGAGAGATGCGAAAAACAAACTTTATAATTAAAATGTTTGGATCTTAACGAAATACTTCAAAAGGTAACAAGAATTAAGTTTGCAATAGATCCAACGAAGAAAACTAGTAAAAATTAAACTAGGAAAACGATTAAAGATTGTTTATGCCACTCCGGGCGATGAAACTGCTACTGCTACGAGACAAACTGGCTGGAACGGTGGATGATGATTTTCCGATGGACGTCTGGAATCTTCAGGTGACCATGGCTGTGGCGAGGAACGAGAAGAATGTGGACAATGGCGAAGGAACTGATCTTCGAGAGAGAATTCTAACTAAGTGTAGCGGCCGAATGAGAATTAAGAACTCATTCTCTCTCTCTCCAGGTGGCTTCTTTTATAGGGTGGCTTGCCCTTGCTTTTAGGGTAGACTTCCTTCGCGAAATGACTCTCTTGCCCTTGTTTATGGTTGATCATCCCAGCTATCCTTCTTCTCCATCTCGAGCCTTTTCTCTGGCATGCATCCCGGTCAGTATTGCACCCTTCTAGCGCTCTTTTCACCCGAGTTTTCTGAACCGTCTCTTACTGACTTGGACCCCTTTATCCTGCACACTTAAGCAACTATTTTGCGGATAATACATGCAAATTACGACATACTGACCAATAACCAAGGCTTAGAATACGATTTATCACTACTACACTCATATCAAATGCTAAAATATGAAATGTTTCATTGAGAATGGGTTGAGAGAAGTTCAAATATCTTCTTGTTGTTGTTTATAATATTTTTAATTGTTTATAATATTACAAATACTCTTTGTGTAAAATAAAAAATAAAATTAAATAGATAAGGTTAACAAAAATATAATACATTAAACATACATATTATATCACACATTAAGTATTAAAAATACCACTCTTAATGTTATGTATAAGCAAAGTTTTAAAAATTTATAAACTCCATTTTTTTTATAATAGTTGAGTTTTTACTCTTAATAACATGTGACGTTTGTCACCGATCTATGATATTTGTGGGTGATCGTGTGTGGGCGATTGAAGAATTTCGGTCAAATTCTTCATTAGTCGAGTGTGCGTATGAGGTTGTGATTGTTTGAGAGTAATAAAAATTGAAAGAGTTATAAAATATTAATGGCCTTAATGTGTGCTAGAACATAAGACTTAGAATTTAATTAATTATGAAATATATGAATAAAACTAAGTATTAATTTTAATGTTTAAAGTTTTATATTCCAATAGTTAATTTTTCTTGAAAACCTTCCACCTCGCATTATTCAAAATATTTGGGAGTGTATGTTTTCTATTTTCTTTTATAAATATGTTAATAGAAGTAGTGTTTTTATGGCATTCTTTTAACAGTAGAAGGGATTCTACTCTTAATGTTATTTACAAAGAAGTCTTTCAAAATGTATGAATTATTGATTTGAGAGAGATGTTTCTAACGTTTTTGTTTTTGCGTGTTTGAATACCTATGTTTTGTTGATTGATTGTAAAATGAACTATTTATTTATTTTCAAAAATAATTTTCTTTATTTGCTTTGGTATTTAGTACTTCTTTGTATATCCTATTCTATTTTTATTTCTTTCCCTGGTGCCCTTTGTTTCTACCCTTATAACTGATATTTTATCTGTATAATTCAATAGTATTATTATTATGAAATGTTTCGTCGGAGTGGATTGGGAGTTGTAGAAGTCGAAGCATGTTTTGGTGTTATTTATAATATTTTCTAATTGTTTATAATCTTATGTATACAATATTTAAATAGTTTCTACTCTTAATATTATGTATGTCTTAATTAAGCTATTTTATTTTATTCATAATTTGATGTAAGAAAATATAGATTAGTTTTCAACATTTTCGTTAAATCATATGACATTTTTGTTCTTATTCAATAGTTTTACTAATTGAGGAATATTTTCCAAAACCTAAGAAGAATATCTTGATGTTGCTTAGATTTTTTTTTTAACTATTCAATTATAATTTTGTAGTTAATAAGAATAATTTGATTTATATATATACTTAGTAGTACTCCTTGAATTATATTTTGTTTAACTCATTTGTACTATAATAATTTTTTTTGAAGCTTATGTTGGTGGATCCGTTGAAAGTCCTATTACTATAAGTGATGATGTTCGTGATGAAGATACCATATCTCTTACGAAAGAGCACTATTATTTCGTCTTTATTGTATCAATGTGGAGGTATATTTTTTTTTTATCATAATTGAGATTGATTTTTCTTTTTCTTTTGTTAATTTAAGTTTAATGAAGTCGGGTATACTACATTGATAACTATTTTTATTTTTTTTTATCTTTGTTTATATTATTATAATAACTTATAATTAAAATTATTACTTTGAACCATTTCTTTGCACATAATGATTTTTAGTTTTTGTTTTCTATTTTCATTTGTAATATGTTAATAGTGGTACAAATTTAATTATTTTTAATTTTTTATTTGCATATTATTGGGATGTTAGTGATGCTATGTTCTCCTGTTCGCATTCTGGTGCGTTGTTTTGGTATGAGGAATGTCTTGGCAAACCGAGTAAACCGAAGAGTCTGAGATATTCCTTTTGTTGTATGAATGAGAATATTAAGCTTCCTTTTATGATAACTCCTCCTCAAGTATTATTGCGTATTATTGCGTTTGATGTTCTCTAACAATGCTGAAAGTGTTCACTTCTTGAAAAATATTCGTTCATATAATTCTATGTTTTGCTTTACTTCTTCAGGAGGTAAAATTGATAATAGTTTGAACACTGGTCGTTCTCCTCCTGTTTTTCGTTTACATCAAAATTACCACTTAATTGGTAGTTTGCTATCGCAACATGGTGCATCTCCCAATTTTGCTCAATTGCATTTATAATTATATGATTTTAGTGTTAAATTTTAGTTGATTTTTTCATATTTTATTTTAATCGTACTTATTATCTTTGTAGGGAGAGAAATGCTGGTAATAATCTTCACTCTGAGAAGATATTTAATTTCTATGTGACAAAATAAGGTAAATAAGAGTCTTATCTACATTATTCTCTCTCTTACTTTACCTTTTCTCCACTTTAACTATTTATTATCATTTTTCTAAAACGAGTGCAGAATATGAAATGACTCAACTACCGTGGAACGGAGGGAGTATTTATTTTGAATTTAATTTTATTTATTTACTTTAGTATTTAGTATTTCTCAATCTTTTGTTTGTATATCCTATTCTATTTATATTTCTTTCTCTCATGTCCTTTCGTTACAGTGGATTAATAGATTGATAGATGTAGAAGTAGAATTATATTTTTTTAAATCTTTATCATCTTATAGATACAATATTTAAATAGTTTCTATTCTTGATTTGCAATAATTTTTTATATTTCTTTATATATATTCTTTATTTTTGTAACACCCTTATCCAATTAATTTAATAGTTAGACAATTGATGTCATATTCCAGTGTAAATCTCAAATTAATAGATAGTTCTAAATTTTCTTTATTGTATATTTATATATATATATATATATATAGGGTTTTGATCTATGCAAACCCATTTTTAATATAAAAATACAGAACCAAGCATATGAAGGTCATTTTTAGGTCATCGTAAGCTTATTTTTACGTCATTATAATAAGAATGACATAAAAGGATCTTAAAATGACCTCAACCCCAAAGTTTATAATATGACCTAAAACTGCTTTATAATGACCCTCCGTGTTTTTCTTTAATTATTGACCATTAGATTGTCAAATCTCATGGTCAGGATTTGGTCTGGATTTTGTATTGGGATCAATTTTTGTATTGATCATTCTCCTATATATACATATATATATATATAGGGAGATGATCAAAACAAGTATGTGTTTAAATCCAGAAATGCAGCTCAAATCTTGGCCCTAGGATTAGATGATCTAATGGTCAATAATTAACCCAAAACACGGAAGGTCATAATTAAGTAGTTTTAGGTCATATTATAAGATTTGGATTTATGTCATGTTAAGATCATTTTAGGTCATGCTTTGTTAGCATGACCTAAAAATAAACTAACTATGACCTAAATATGTCTTACGTATGACCGTGTTCTGCATTTCTGTATTTAAATCTGGTCTTCATAGATCAAAACCCTATATATATATATAGGGTCTTGTTAGGATGAGATTTTTGGGCATAATTGAGAAATGAGATGCAATCTCAGCCACTAATTCACAAGATTAACTTAATGTCAACAACTATCACATTATGTCAACACGGGGGTATAATTGTCTTTTCATTAAATTTTTGTGAAATCATTTTCTAAAATCCTCTCTAAAACTCTAGCTGCAAAGTCTTCAAATCTTCAAATCTTCAACATTCAAATCATCATATCTTCAAATCTTCAACATTCTTATCTTCAAATCTTCAACATTCAAATCTTCAAATCTTCAAACATTCAAATCTTTAAATCTTCAAATATTCAAATCTTCAAATCTTCAACATTCAAATCTTTAAATCTTCAAATCTTCAACATTCAAATCTTCAAATATCTTCAACATTCAAATCTCTTCAACATGCAAATCTTCAAATCTTCAACTCTTCAACATTCAAATCTTCAAATCTTCAACATTCAATAAATTAACACTTATTAAAATGTCAACAACTAAAAAATACTAACACTTATAATTCCCATATCAATACCGAGAATATTGAATGTCAACAACTCGTATTAAAATGTCAACAACTAACAAATAACACTTATAATTTACATATCAATACCGAGAATATCGAATGTCAACAACTCGTATTAAAATGTCAACAACTAAAAAATAACACTTATAATTCACATATCACTATCGAGAATATCGAATGTCAACAACTCGTATTAAAATGTCAACAACTAACAAATAACACTTACTATTCACATATCAATACCGAGAATATCGAATGTCAACAACTCGTATTAAAATGTCAACAACTAACAAATACTACATCCGTCCCTCAAAATTTGTTACACTTTGATCCGACACGGGTTTTAAGAAATGTAATGGAAGGGTTTTAAGAAATGTAATGGAAAGTGAGTTGAAAAAGTTGGTGGGATGTGGGTCCTACTTTTAAAGTATTAGTTTTATAATAAAATATGAGTAGGAATGAGTTAGTGGAATATGGGATCCACTACCAAAAATGGTAAAAGTGAAGTGTATCAAATTTTTAGGGACGGACCGAAATGGTAATATGTATCAAATTTTCAGGGACAGAGGTAGTAACACTTACTATTCACATATCAATACCGCGAATATCAAATGTCAACAACTCGTATTAAAATGTCAACAACTAACAAATAATACTTATAATTCACATATCAATACCGAGAATATCAAATGTCAACAACTCGTATTAAAATGTCAACAACTAAAAAATAACAATTACAATTCACATATCAATACCGAGAATATCGAATGTCAACAACTCGTATTAAAATGCCAACAACTAACAAATAACACTTATAATTCACATATCAATACCGAGAATATCGAATGTCAACAACTCGTATTAAAATGTCAACAACTAAAAAATAACACTTATAATTCACATATCAATACCGAGAATATGAATGCCAACAACTCATATTAAAATGTCAACAACTACAAAATAACACTTATAATTCACATATCAATACCGAGAATATCAAATGCCAACACTCGTATTAAAATGTCAACAACTCGAATAATTCACCGGCATGAAATTAGCACGCCTTTCCTTTTTAATTTACTTTCAAAATTTTTGTTTGCAGCATTCAATCACAAGAAATATGGAGATTTCAAAAGTATAACTTTCAATATGTACAATATTTAATAAAATAAAATAAAAATAAATTTTTAGTATCATTATCTCTTCTTTTTCGATTTTTTACTGGAAAAAAGAGAGCCCATTTCAAATAAACTCACAGTAGAATTTGGGGCAATGTTCAAAACTGGAGTAATCCGAACTCCATTGTTGTACGATCTGCTGCTGCTCTTCCCCAGCGACGGCTTAATGTAATGGTAGAATTGATTATGAAGCCCCGGCGCCGGAGAGCTTCGCCGATTAATCGGCGGTTCCCGCACCGAATTATGCTTCTGCTCAGTTCTAACAAGATAAATCATACCATACTCAATTCCAACGTTGACCAGAGCCTCTTTCCCAATCTCTGCAGAGTGAAACTCGCAATTCACAAACGATTCCATCGAAGCTATAATTGCATACTATATTCATAAATTTACCTGAAAAATCTTCCGAGGAAGGAGATACCATTCTTATTTCACTATGTACATCTAGATCTGCATCGATTTCCCCTTTCCCCCAATTTCTCTCTGCGAATTCTGTTCTCGAAAACCTAGATTTCCCGCCATTGAACCAACGCCGGAAGATAAACGATGGTGACATATAAGTGAAGCTCCGGTAGATTTCTGTCCTCCGTCGCGGCCTCCGATCCTTCGCCGCCGCAGCACCGTCGCAGCTCATTGTGGAACAACAATACGAAGAAGCTCACTGTGATTTCCAGTTTCCATTAATGGAAAATTACCATTTTAACCTTTTCATTATAAAATAATCTAAAAATATTTTTTGTGTGGCAAAATCTGGACCACTCATTTAATAAAAATGAGTGGCTGATATTGCATCTCATTTCTCAATTATAATAAAAAGATCTCAATTGATCATGGACCTATATATATATATCTATATATAGGGATGTGTTAATATGACAATCCCTTCTAATATGACACCATACCACTAATATCAGCCCTAGGATCTGAAAATTGGATGGTTGATAAGCTGCCACATGGCAGCTCATTTCATTTTTGTTTAATCAAATTAAAATGCTGAAGCGCAAATTTGGAAATTTCTTTTCTAATATAGCAATGGAATTCTCCACCCAATTTCACGCCACTTTCCATACAATTCTCCACCCAATCCCACGCAAGATTCTGCAAATCACACAACCATTGTCGACTTTTGATTCTCGATTCAGCAATATTCATCTCAATTCTGTTTGAATTCATCTCAATTCAAGCTATCCAATCACACGATCGGTTGAATTTGCATTCAACAATTTCTCTGCAATTCTCTCCAATCAGCGATTTCAATCTGCAAAGAGCTATTCAATCGTTGAATTCTCGGCGAATTTATGAGTGAAAGAGGGCCAGCAGCGCCGCCGGCGGGAATGGCGGTCACGGATCATCAAATTGCACAGGTGCTGGACTCTCTCCTTTGCGAAACTAACGCCCTTACTACTATTACTGCCGTCGTTGAACAACTCCAATCCAAACTCGGCGTCAACTTGCTTCACAAAATCGACTTCATTCGTAGCCAGACCACCATTTTCACCTATTCCACTCCAATTTCATGCCCATGGGTAAATCGATTATCAGCCCTAGGATCTCTAAACTTTATGTTTTTTAATAGTGATTATTTGATAATCTGCAAATTCATCGATTATTGCACATTTGTTGAATTCATGCTTATTTGATAATCTGTAAATTTCATGTTTTTATCCAGCTTTGTTGATCATAATTTGATTTATGATTATTATTCATTCTTATTTGTTTATTTGATTCATTTTTTGTGTAGCATGTTTTTTTAATTCCAGATTGGTTCGTAATGTATTACGAATTGCATTTCTGTGAACTTGCAATTGCATATCTGTATTACAGTTGCATCGGTGAATATTGCTGTTTAAATTCATTTTGATTCGTTCATGAACCTACTAATTTCATTTCTGTTAACATTTGTTTTGATTTGTTTTTATCAAGTTCTTATGGCTATACTCTGTTTTTTACAAGATTGTTGCATTATGTGGTGCATATTGTCGTACCTCAAATTAATTTCTTCACGGGCAGTTGCATGAATTTTCATTGGATTTCATCAATCAAGTATAGTTTGATTGATGAGAAGTTTTTGGTTGACATTGTTCTGTTTCAATATATTTAAGGAATTATGCAGAATATGCAGGCTGTGATTTTATGGCAATACTATGCTTCTGATTTATGTAATTTCTATGTACTAATTGTTGTTTTACATCTTCCTGTTTATATAGTCGTATATTGCAGGCCATACTATCGTATATTGCAGTCTGAACTGATTCGGCTTTGATTTCTGTGAATCTCTTCTTGGTTCTTTCTTTTTTGCTGCTTATTTCATAAATTTCGTTGTTAATTTTCCTGTTGGTTTCAGTTTTGTTCACAATTTTTTTGCAGTGTTACCATGGTGATATTGCAGTTTACATGTTATTTTAATAATTTTTGTTCATGTTGTTGTAGTTTAAAGAAATGATTGCAGATTAATTATTAAATTTTATATTTTTGTTCTCAGGTTGCATTCCATTTCAGTAATTAGTGTTTGTTGACGAGAATAATCTTATTTGTATCGAGATTGCAGTATACCGCTATATGAGTTGTAGTGCACCCAATAACTAAAGGTTCGGCAAAGTGATTCTAAAAGCCATTTGGTGTCCGCGAAGGAGAAGGCTATAAAGTTGAACAACAAACCATTGCGTCGGTGTAAAAAATGTGGAGAATTAGGTTACCATGACTCTAGTAACTGTGGCCGACAAAAGGGAAAATAAAATTATCAATTCATTTTTTCCATTACCATATTGCAGTCTTATACATTGTATATTGCAGTATTAGTATCATCATATTGCAGTCTTAATGTAACGATTGTCGATCACACAATTTGCTTCAATCTATTATTTTCAATCTATTATTTCCGGAAGGATTAATTATTAATTTTATACTATTTGTTTCCAAGTTGCCTTCCATTTCAGTAATAAGTGTAACTTCAATCCTTTTTTAATTACAAATTTGTATATTATCATATTGTTGTGTTGTTCAATGAATGTTGCAATGTTACTCTAAGACAATATTGCAGTACACGACTATATGAGTTGTAGTGCACGACTATATGAGTTGCAGTGCACCTAATAACAATATGATGTATAATGTTGAGACGTATTCTATACCTATATTTAATCTCAAGCATGCAAACATTTTATAAGTAACTAACATCAAAACAACTACACAAAAAAAGTCAAATCAAATTAAAACTGCAAAACTACATGTTTCAGTGCTAAGTTCATTCACACAGCCAAGATTTCATTCATGTTCAGAAAAGCCAAGAGTTAATTCAATGTTTATGGTTTCTTGTACTCCACAACCATCTTCTCCACATCTATCGGTCATCTCTTTTTTTGCCTCCTTGAACTGATGTTAGGCAATTCGCAACACACAGCCAAATGCCCTATTCTTGTTGCAGGGCCTTTAATCTGAACAGTAGGGCATTCAACCCCTTGTTTAGTTTTACCAGAACTACAAAAGAAAAAGGATTGTTTAAATATTGCATTATTCTAAATGATGCACTGCAATATATAACAAACAATACAATAATATAACAAGCAAAACTGCAATATATAACACGCAATACTGCAATATATAACATGCAAAACTGCAAAGTGTATCACAATACCTAAACTTCTTGATCCCCTTTCTTCTTCATCAATGTTTTGATGACTAGTGCTGGTTTCAACTTCTTCTTCTGTCCCTTCTAGAGTTTTCTTCAATCTCTTCTTCTTCTTCTTCTCTGTGATCTTGTTCTTTTTCGTGCCATTTTAATTTGTCTTACACTGCATTAAACAAAGAATATGAATCAAATATTGTCCACCAAACAAGCAACATACAAAAAAATGCAGACTAATGAACGACCAAATCATCCACAAATCAACCAAATCATCCACTATTCATCTAAAACACAAATACTAGTACTCAACAAATAATTATATACGTCGTACAATAATTAGATATATGCAAGTAATTGTAGAAACAAAAATTGAAATATTATGAATAATTAAAGAACAAGTGGCAACCTAGTTAGTAGAAAATGTCGTGCGGATCAATAGGCAGAGTAGCTGATTACTCATTTGTAGTATGGAGTATGAAATATTTAGTGGAATATGTTCTAAACTACTTGAATATTCTAACTGAGATACGGTCCTCAACCTGAAATCCAATAACATACTTTAGCTCCCTAGCTTCTTTTCTCAATATATCAAACTCACAATTTAAGTATTGCGATATATATGCACACATTAACACATACATATGGAATACGAAATTCTATTAATATTTTATCAGTTTAGATGCGAATTCGGTTTTTTCTACAACCGATCACTTAATTTGATTTATGGTCCCTGAAACAAATGGACAAAGCAAACAAGTATGAACAACCAAATCATCCACAAATCAACCAAATCGTTATACAATTGGTGATAAACAATATTGTAAATGATGCACTGCAAAATATTATCAGCAATACTGCAATATTATCACATATATAACCAGCAAACTCACATAACAAAATCACGATAAAAACTATAAAAAATCTTCATACAATTGCAAAAATCACCAATACATGGAGCAAAATCGCCATACAATAGCAAAATTACCATTACACCAAGCAAAATCGCTATACAATTGGTGATAAACAATACTGCAATATTGTAAAGGATGCACTGCAAAATATTATCAGCAATACTGCAATATTAGTATCACATATATAACCAGCAAACTCAGTATCACATATACTCCAAAATGCACATCACATATACTCCAAAAATGCAAACTCAGTAAACTCAGTATACTCCAAAATGCTCATCACATATGCACATATACTCAAAAATGCACATAAACTCACATATACTCTAAAATGCACATCACATATACTACAATATCAGTATCACATATACTCCAAAATGCAAACTCAGTAAACTCCAGCAAACCAAAATCTCAGTTCCTCTAGGTTTTCCAATACATCAACCAAAATCTCGCAAAAACCTAAGATCTAAACAATAAATTTAGCAAAAAAACACCAATCAACATTAAACATGGCAGAAATTGAATGAATAATACTTAAATTTCGCAGCAACATCAATGAAATATGAACAAAAATCAATAAACACATACATAAATCTGCATACACAAACAAAGTAACATTCTCGAAACCTATTTCGTTCAACCCTAAACGGAATCCAATTAACATACCTTATGAACTGTTTTCACCGTTTAGTTGTTATAGGCGTTCGGAATTCCAGAAATTAGCCCTAAATCGCGCGATGTAGAGGCAGAGGCGGTGGGATTTAGAGGCAGAGGCGGAGGCGGCGGGATATATAGGCGGAGGCGGCGGGATTTAGAGGTGGAGGCGGCGGGATATAGAGGTGGAGGCGGCGGGATCAGGTTTTGGAGAATCGGAGAGTCAGGGAGAGAGAGAGAAGAGTCTGGGAGAGAGACGAATTTGGAGAATGATGGTATTTTTGGGGTAACCCTAATTAAAATCTGTTTGAAATGACTAAAATGCCCCCGACAGCAATTCTGTATACACTAGACAGCAATCTCAATTATGTTGACGAAATTAAATCTTGAGCGTTGGATTTCCGGATCTAAGGGTGGATATTGGTGGTTGATGTTATTTTATCTATAGTGGCACCCGAGTGCACCCCTATATATATATATATATATATATATATATATATAGGGATGTATTAAGATGACAACCCTCTTTATTGTAACATCATACCATCATTTTAGGCCATTGGATCTGAAAATCGTGTGCTTGTCATGCTGCCACGTGTACAAACACGGAGGGGTAAAATAGGAAATTTCTAATTTTATGTTACCAGATTGTTGTGTTGTTCATTGAATATTGCAGTCTTACCACAACAATATTACAGTTTACCACGACTGCAATATCTAATACAGACTGCAATATCTAATACAGTAGACTGCAAACCCGTGTTTTTTCATGAAACTTAATCCTAGGCGTCCATAAACGAGATCTAACGGACTATATTGGTGGTATATATATAGGGGTGCACTATGGTGCCACCATAGATAGGATAACACCATACCACCAATATAGTCCGTTAGATCTCGTTTATGGATGCCTAGGATTAAGTTTTGTGAAAAAACACGAGTTTGCAGTCTACTGTATTAGATATTGCAGTCTACTGTATTAGATATTGCGTCGTGGTAAACTGCAATATTGTTGTGGTAAGACTGCAATATTCAATGAACAACACAACAATCTGGTAACGTAAAATTAGAAATTTCCTATTTTACCCCTCCATGTTTGTACACGTGGCAGCATGACAAGCACACGATTTTCAGATCCAATGGCCTAAAATGGTGGTATGGTGTTACAATAAAGAGGGTTGTCATCTAAATACATCCATATATATATATACATCCATATATATATACATCCATATATATGTGGTCCTATTAGGTTGAGATTTTTTAGTTTAATTGAGAAATGAGATCCATTTTCAGCCACTCATTTCGAAATGTCAACTGCAAGTAGATTGTCAACTAAGGGGTATTATCGTCATTTCATTTCAATAGCCAGAATATCAAATGTCAACAACTTGTATTAAAATGTCAACAACTAAAGAATAACACTTATAATTCACATATCAATACCGTGAATATCGAATGTCAACAGCTTGTATTAAAATGTCAACAACTAAAAAATAACACTTATAATTCATATATCAATACCGAGAATTCAAATGTCAACAACTCGTATTAAAATGTCAACAACTAAAAAATAACACTTAATATTCACATTTCAATAGCCAGAATATCGAATGTCAACAACTCGTATTAAAATGTCAACAACTAAAAAGTAACACTTAATATTCACATTTCAATAGTGAGAATATCGAATGTCAACAACTCGTATTAAAATGTCAACAACTAAAAAATAACACTTATAATTCACATATCAATAGCGAGAATATAGAATGTCAACAACTCGTACTCCCTCCGTCTCTGAAAATTAGTCATCTATTTCCTTTTTCGTCCGTCCCTAAAAATTTGTCACCTTTCACTTTTACCATTTTTGGTAGTGGGCCCCATATTTCATTAACTCATTATCACTCACATTTTATTATAAAACTAATATATAAAAGTAGGACCCATATGCCACTAATGTTTTCAACCCACTTTCTATTATATTTTTTATAACCCGTGCCGGGTCAAGTGGTGACAAATTATGGGGGGCGGAGGGAGTATTAAAATGTCAACAACTAAAAAATAACACTTATAATTCACACATCAATAGCAGAATATCGAATGTCAACAACTCTTATTAAAATGTCAACAACTAACAAATAACACTTATAATTCACATATCAATACCGAGAATATCTACCTATTCTATGCTCCTTCACGTGATCCATCGAGGACAGTAGTTGAAGTAACCTTTTTCGAGAGATTAGCAATATCTCACAGTATTGCCGCTCATAACCTTCAAATACTTGACTCATCCTTTAACCTCTCATCAATCTCCTGCAATCCTCAACAACAATTCTCAATTCTAAAATTAATTAAATAATCCTAAACACTACAGATTCTCATTTCTCAAATTTTATTCGTTGCCAGAGATCCGATCAAATTTTAAACTACCTACTGATTCTAGTTTCTTAAAATCACACACCATACCCATTCCGTCAACACCAGTATCTACCAATCCAAATAGATATTAAAGCACTGATTCGATAAACAGAAGCTATTAATCACCGGAATTCAATGAAATTCGAGAATGTGAATTGTGAAATGAGGAGCGCTTGAATTTTGATCAATCGATACGATTTTTACCTTCAATTGCTCGGATAGGTGCGGGAAATTAACAGGCAATGATCGGAGATTGCACTCTGGAATGATCAGAGAATGCATTCTGTCCGATTTCGCGAATGATTTGCTGGCGCCACTTATCGATCTCCGCCAGATCGCGACACTCCGATGCTAAGTAAGGGCGGCGCTGCTTAGGCGGCTTCTTCTCCTCTTTCATGGTGATGAAACAATTCAGGATGGATTGCGCTTTCTCTTCGTTGCCATGGTGGAAAAATTGGGGAGGAATTAGGTTTTTGGTGGAAGGAATAAACCCTAGATTATGAGTTGTGTGTGGGAGACTGGGAATTGCGGTTATCTTGTTTAAATTACCATTCTGCCCTTTCATAATTAATTAATCTAAAAATATTTTTTGTGTGGCAAAATCTGGACCACTAATCCACAAGATTAACGAAATGTCAACAGCTATCACATAATTGTCATTTCATTAATAATGTAGTGGAAAAAATAAAATTGTATTTGAAATCATTTTCTAAAACCCTCTCTAAAACTCTCGCTGCAAAATCTGCTGATCTTCATACAATTCTGCATTCGATTTTGCAAATCTTCAAAATTCAAACCGTAGACCTTCAAACACAATTATCTACAATGATGATCGAAGAGCAAAATCGAAGAGAATCGGCTGAAGTGCCGATTGTATCTGAATCTGCTAAAGCGCCGATCAAACTGAAATGGCATTCAAAATCGGTGGTGGTTGAAGCGACTTATTCAGGTTGATGAATTTTCAAAATCAGCATTCAACGGAGTTTGGTTGAATTTTCAAAATCGTTCATCCGAAAATTGATGAATTTTCGAACAACAGACGACTAATTCGATGGAGTTTGGTTGAATCTGAAGTTTTTAGGTTGATTTTATCGACTTTAATTGTGTTTATATGCTTTATTTTTTGATGCCTAGTCAAATTTGTTCCTAATTAGTTTTTTTTATTGCTTTTTCATCTTTAGCTTCGAGTTCAGTTCATAATCAAAGCCTAAGGTGTTATCAGATGGATTCTTCATCATATTCAGAGTCGACGTCGACGAATGTTGAAGGTATTTTGCTTTGATTTTCATTAACATAACTTTTTTTGTATTTTGTTGGTGAATTATATACTGTTGACATAAATGCAGATTTGTTGACATTCTATGTAGAATTTATTATGATATCATGTATACTCTATGTTGCTATGATGATCATTTCTTGTTTATATAAATGCAAATCCGTTGACATGGTGTATGTTACCTGTTAAATATTCTATGTAGCTATACTCTTTGTTGATATACAAAATAGTCAAAAGCCCCAACTGTGGTGTTTGTGGCTGGAGGAAGGGGTTTTGGATAGGGTTGCGAGTCCATGGTACGATGTGTGAGATGTTGGTGTTGGTGTATTGGTGCTGCATATTTTGAGATGTAGTTTTGAGATTTTGATTCTAGATTTTGGAAATTCTTTATGCTGTCAGTTAAGATATGCTAGTTGACATATTTGGATGTTAGTTTATATGCTGTTGTGTTGACACTATACTAGTTGATATGTTGTCATTTAAGATATGCTAGTTGACATTATGCTAGTTGATATGTTGTTGCATATTTTGGGATGTAGTATTGAGATTTTGATCCTAGATTTTGGAAACTCTTATGTTGTCAGTTAAGATATGCTACTTGACATTATCTGTTTCAGCTCGTTGTCATATTTTTCCATTATGTTGTAGGGATCTGTTATTCCAATTTGCAATGCCGAGTTGAGGCCTTATGAAGGCAAACATTTTCTTCACTTGAGGAGGGATTTTTCTTTTATGAAAAGTATGCTCAAGAGGCTTGTTTTGATTGTCGAAAATTTGGAAATAGGTCTAGTGGTGGTGTTGTTGTTTTTCAGTATGTTGTTTGCAACAGACAAGGTTTTCATACAGTTGATCCATTGGATGTCGATAGATGTATATCTGAGAAAGGGTATATGTCAGATGATGAAGTATCTTCAAAGAAGAAACGCAGACGTGGCACCAAAGAGAGTTGCAGAATCACTAGAGAAGCTAATGGATGCCACGAGGGAAGAGCTGCCGGACACCATCGCTGTCGTTCGATTATCTGGGATGGAGATCAGCGACTTGACAATGGAGCTCAGTTACAATGGTTCCGATTCAGAACTCTTCTGCTTCAAATCTCACAAGCTCGTGGAGGTGACGAAATAGTGCAAGGATCTGAGGCACAGTGTGCCGGCGGTGTTGGAGGTGGAGGT
Source organism: Salvia hispanica (assembly GCF_023119035.1). Lineage (NCBI taxonomy): Eukaryota > Viridiplantae > Streptophyta > Magnoliopsida > Lamiales > Lamiaceae > Salvia > Salvia hispanica. Next base: position 20,168,626 of record NC_062970.1, read on the forward strand.
GGATCAGAGTGGTGGACCTAGGATACATAACGCGGCGATGGAACTGTACAGGAGAAAGGAGGAAGCCGCGAAAATCAATATCACAAGTTGTTGACAAGTTGTTGACATTTTGTTATAAGTTGTTGATATTTTGATATGCAGACTATTAACATGTGTTGTATGATCATGATGCCAGAACTTAAAATCATATGATAGATGTCAATAGAGAGAAAAATCAAATATCAACAACATTATCTCAATGTCAATAACTTGTAGTATATGTTAACAACTAAAAAACAACTCTGATTGTTGTTGATATGGCTTGTACGTGTAGTTGACATAGTATGTAACATAGTTGACATGGCTTTACGTGTAGTTAACACGATATGTACCGTAGTTGACATGACTTGTATGTGCCGTTGACACGATGTGCATCATAGTTGACATAATTATATTAGTTGTTGACATGACTAGTATATATAGTTGACATGATTTTTAATTGTAACTAACTTTAAAAACATGAATTGAAATAGTAATTATCCCCCCAGGCAGGACTGGGGCAGCCTGGACGACCTCATCGGCGAGGAGCACGGAAGCAAGCCTGACTCCAACTTGTATTGAAATGTCAACAACTTATAACCAAATGTCAACAGCTTGTATAAAGTGTGCACAACTCAGAAAACAAATCTTAAATTAAAAAATAAAATCATACAATAGACGTCGATAGAGAGCAAAATCAAATATCAACAACTAATAAGAAAATGACAATAACTTGTAGTATATGTTAACAACTAAAAAAACAACTCTGATTGTTGTTGACATGGCTTGTACGTGTAGTTGACATGACTTATAATTGTTGTTGAAATGTTTTCTATGTGTAGTTGACATGGCTTGTACGTGTAGTTGACATAATATGTAACATAGTTGAAATGGCTTGTACGTTTAGTTGACACGATATGTACCATAGTTGACATGACTTGTATGTGTCGTCAACATGATATTCATCATAGTTAACATAATTATATTAGTTGTTAACATGGCTTGTATATATAGTTGACATGATTTTTAATTGTAATTAACCTTAAAAACATAAATTGTAATTGTAATTACCCCTCCAGGTAGGACTGGGGCAGCCTGAACGACCTCCGAGGAGCACGGAAGTAAGCCTGACTCCAACTTGTATTGAAACGTCAACAACTTATAACCAAATGTCAACAGCTTATATAAAGTGCGTACAACTCAGAAAACAAATCTTCAAATTAAAAAAGAAAATCATACAATGTTGGGGTTTTGGTGCCCCTTGCACAGCGGAAGACTTGTACAAAACAAATAAATCAGACAAAGATCTATTTGACCGATTATGCGATTAATCAATTCACATGTTAAACAAATAATTGCATGCTAGAACACAAATAATTCATGCTTAGAAAATATAAATCCTAAACATGATTTCTACGGTTTAGGGTTACCGATTTTGATTCTCCAAAGAATCGACGATTGCTCGCGCCTTCTCCACGTGATGATCTTCGATACTAGACCACGGATCTTCTCTCTGGTTCCCGAACTGTATCTCGATATCAGGGTGGGCTGATCTTATCAAAATACTAGGACTCGAATAAAGAAGACAGAAGAAATCCTTCTCCAATTAGGAGAGAAATTCGAACTCCTCTAGGTAGAGGGGGACGAAAATTATGAGTAATAATAATGAATGATTTCTGTCTCCTTTATTCTCCTATTTATATTAAGTTCCTTTTGGGCCCAGACAGGGATCTATGGAAGGTTTTGGATATGGGCTCGTCCAATTAGCTTTTTACTAATTAAATTGAACCCACAATTTAATACAAGCTTATATTGGAATATTACGAGCAGCCACTACAGAAAGTAATATTGAACTCTCCCCATCCAAATCCGAAATTACAAGTAATCCGGATTTCCGTTATTTATTATTTATTTCTCGCGCTTAAGATATAAATGTCCATTAATTAATTAATGTCTGCTATGGACTTAATTAATTAACATCTTATTAATTCCAAGAGTGGACTTAGCAAGAAACATTTATTTATTATTCATAGAGTAATAAAACTCCAACTGGCCAGTTTTCCGAATAATAAAACCTTGTTCGAGCTCCTCTTGAGGACATTATCAAACGAGACTCACCTCGCGCACGTTTCAACATAATAGCAACCCTAGCACCGCTAGATATTAATCACCACTACCCAATATATCAGGATTATTGGGTTGCGAAAAACCCGCACCATTTGATAAGTCAAAGTAGTGCATAATCAATACCGTATGCTCAATGCTAACATATGTAGATTAAGAAATAGTATTTTATCAAGACCTAGTCTTTCAAGTAGATAGCATAAAGACACATCTTGCTGTTAGATCCGTTCAGTGCTATACCACACCAATGTCATCTTATTTCAGTAAGGCTTAGAAATATGCGGACTGACATTGCAACCTTTCACGATATGTAGCCAAAGCCTATCTAGGTTGTGAAATTCTTCTTTTTCTTTTGCAAAGCATTGCATAGATCTGACCGTGTTACCTTAAATTGGACGACGCCCACAACCGGTCTACTAAGCAAAAGACTTAGACTTTGTTTACTTCTTATGCATTTAAATGTTTGTAAAACATCTTTTAAATGCACAAGCAAACACAATGTAATAATAATAGTGATTCTATTCGTGCGAGACTGCTCGAATAATACTGAATCGGGTTAAAAGTGGATTGTAGAGTTTTACGTATACAAGCAAGATTCTATTCGCGCGAAACTTCCTCGAAACATGCTTTTCAGTATACCAAACCTAACATAGATGTCAATAGAGAGCAAAATCAATATCAACAACTAATAAGAAAATGTCAATAACTTGTAGTATATGTTAACAACTAAAAAACAACTCTGATTGTTGTTGACATGGCTTGTACGTGTAGTTGACATAGTGTGTAACATAGTTGACATGGCTTGTACGTGTAGTTGACACGATATGTACCATAGTTGACATGAGTAATATGTGTCGTTGACACGATGTGCATCATAGTTGACATAATTACATTAGTTGTTGACATGGTTAGTATATATACTTGACATGATTTTTAATTGTAATTAACCTTAAAAACATGAATTGTAATTGTAGTTACCCCTCCAAGTAGGACTGGGGCAGCCTGGACATCGGCAAGGAGTATGGAAGCAAGTCTGACTCCAACTTGTATTAAAATGTCAACAACTTGTATAAAGTGTCAACAACTCAAAAATAATTCTTACAATTAAAAATTAACAACTATTTTCTCTTAATTTTTTTATTTGAAACAAGTTCTGGTATCATGTTCATACAATACATGTCAATAACTTTCATATCAAATGTCAACAACTTATATAAAAATGTCAACAACTTGTATATAAAATGTCAACAGCTTGTCAACAACTTGTATATATACTTGACATGATTTTTAATTGTAATTAACCTTAAAAACATGAATTGTAATTGTAGTTACCCCTCCAGGTAGGACTGGGGCAGCCTGGACATCGGCGAGGAGTATGGAAGCAAGTCTGACTCCAACTTGTATTAAAATGTCAACAACTTGTATAAAGTGTCAACAACTCAAAAATAATTCTTACAATTAAAAATTAACAACTATTTTCTCTTAATTTTTTTATTTGAAACAAGTTCTGGTATCATGTTCATACAATACATGTCAATAACTTTCATATCAAATGTCAACAACTTATATAAAAATGTCAACAACTTGTATATAAAATGTCAACAACTTGTATATAAAATGTCAACAGCTTGTCAACAACTTGTATAAAGTGTCAACAACTCAAAAATAATTCTTGTAATTAAAAATTAACAACTATTTTATCTTAATATTTTTATTTGACACAAGTTCTGGCATAATAATCATACAACACATGTCAATAGTCCGCATATCAAATGTCAACAACTTATAGCAAAATGTCAACATCTTGTATATCAAATGTAAACAGTTTGTCAACAACTTTTATAGAGTGCCAACAACTCAAAAACAATTCTTGTAATTAAAAAATAACAACTATTTTATCTTAATTTTTTTTATTTGACACAATTTCTGGCATCATGATCATACAACACATGTCAACAGCCTGCATATCAATGTCAAGTAAAATGTCAACAGCTTGTCAACAACTTGTGATATTGATTTTCGTAGATGAGGATGAAGCTGATCACAACGACAACGACGAATTCCTCGTCGGATTGACCAAATCTGAGAAAACTAGAGAGTAAATCCCCGATTCAAGCGTCGATCGCCGCCGCAACTCCGATTCCTTCTCTCTCATGATTTTGAGCAAATCGGTGGAGAAATATTGGAGTAACAACAACAATCATATCCAACACCCGATTTGGAGCAAATCGGCGGAGAAATCAACTAGCAATGAGAGAAAGGCGATCAGCAGGACTAGATCGGCGAATTTGGAGCGGGTGCGGGGTGAGGAGGAGCGCCGCCGCGATTTGAGGCAAAGGATGAGCGAGAAGTGCAGAAAGAGAGTGGAGGAAGAGATGAGTAGCGATTTGTTTTAATTTGTTTTCAACTGAAATGACCATTATACCCTTTCATAATAAATTAATCTAAAAATATTTTTTGTGTGGCAAAATTTGGACCACTCATTTAATAAAAATGAGTGGCTAATATTGCATCTCATTTCTCAATTACCCTAAAAATCTCAATTGATCATGGACCTATATATATATATATATATCTCATTTTTCAATTATCCTAAAAATCTCAATTGATCATGGACCTATATATATATATAGGGTTGTGATCAATTGAGATTATTTAGGCTAATTGAGAAATGAGATGCAATATCAGCCCACTCATTTTTATTAAATGAGTGGTCCAGATTTTCGCCTTCGCCGCGGTGGTGAAATCGTCTCCATCGGTAAGTTTGCGCGGTCGCTGCTCGGCGCGTGCGGCAACGGCGGCGATAATCGCGGCATCGAGGTCGGGTGAGAGGTCTGCGAGGGATCGGCTGATTTTGTGCAGAAAATTCGACTGAATCCAGCGGGATCGTCGATTGCGGTGGTGAGGGCGGCGCTGCCGCTGCCGGGGCTGAATTTGGGGAATTCGTCGTTCCCGATGAAATTGAGGAGAGAGGGAACGAATTGAGGATTTACAACCACTGCGACCGGAGATGGAAGTCGGTTCTGTTCAATCACCCCGCCGATTTCGACGTGATTGTTCTCGATCCGGATCTGACGGTGAAAATCCGGCACGATTTGGAGAATTTTCTGAAATCGAAACAGTACTATCACAAGCTCGGCTGCGTTTGAAAGCGGAGCTATCTCCTCTACGGCCAATCCGGCACCGGAAAATCTAGCTTCATCGCCGCCGCGCCGAATGAAAAAGGCGCCGACTCCGTCGCCGGCGTCGGGGCCGAGCTCTACAGAGTCTTGGAGACCTTGACCGACGATGTCCTCACCAAAATGTAGGCCCCGCCCAAGGACGATTCGATCCCTGAGATCGGATCGCCCGCCGATTTGGCAGCCGCCGATAGATTTTTGTTCGGTTTCCCCACGAGATATGGCTCAATGGCGGCGCAGATGAAGGCGTTCTTCGATTCGACTGCTCAATTGTGGAAGGAGCAGAAGCTGGCTGGGAAGCCTGCCGGATTCTTTGTCAGCACCAGGACTCAAGGGGGCGGACAAAAGACCACTGCGTAAGCTTCAATTTTACTCTTGTACTCATTTATTATGATAATGTGGCTTGCTTCAATGATGTTGAAACATGAATTGGAAGATAGTTTGTTGGAGATGAATCGAATTGTTTGTGTGATGCTTTGGATTTTTCAGATTGATGTGGAAATGCGTTGCAATTGTTTTATTTATGTATACTGCAATTTTGAAAATGTTGCCTTGCTCTAACAAATGCAGATTAATGTGGTGTTTGATTCATTAGAATCTTTGTTCACTTGTAGTTACCGAATTATTGGATGGAACTTTTGGAATGACTTCTTGTATCTGTGTTTGTGAAATTTTGGAACAATAGTACTCACTAGCATCTGACTGAAAATCTGAATTATATGTAAAACATTAAGTTACTGATTCTAAATTATATGTGAAATTTTGCCTCGTTTGAAACAGTCTGACCTGCATATCTTGAGTTACTGATTCTTCCTCAGTTTATGACGCAGTTTTGCTTTAATAGCTCGCCTTTGTAATCTACAGGATCTTGATTTGAGAAAGCCTGGAGTGCGCAAGCCTACCAAAAGGATGGAGTTTGAAACAACGACTGAGGAAGTATTGCGAGAAGCTGATTTCAGGGTAAGTATATGCGCATCTGTCTAACAGTACCTTTATTTAAAGGCATAGTTCTCTGTTCAATTTATGTTGCATTATGGCATTTAGGAGATTCATTCTTCTAAAACTTTAAATACAAGTATTAACATTTTCAATAAAAGTATCTTGGCATATAAGAGTTGATATTGATTTAACTTTGATTATCTTCTGCAAATCCAATTGGCTCCACTTCTCAAAGTATGCATATGGATCATCCTTTTCATCTTTTCAAAAAATATTCACACTTTTGTTGTTAATAACCGGAAGCATTTTCCTGAGCATTATGCTCTAAACATTCTTTGGGTATCGTCTTAATGTATTTGTAAAAAGCCTTGAAGAGCTGATTCTGTACATAAAAAACAGTTCTGTTAATTCAGATTATACTATCCAAATTTTTTAACCAAATTTTGACATAAATTATATGTAAAACATTGTTGTTGACATGAATTATATGTAAAACATTATTGTTGGCATAAATAATATACGTCGTTTACATGAAAATATTTTTCGTTGACATTAATTATTTGTGAAATGTTATTGTTGACATAATAGTTGACATAAATAAAGTTTGTTGTTGACATCGTAGTTGACATAAATAAAGTTTGTTGTTGACATCGTAGTTGACATAAATAACGGTTGTTATTGACATTTGTCGTTGACATTAATTATAAGTGTTATTTTTTAGTTGTTGACATTTTAATACGAGTTGTTGACATTCGATAATCTCGGTATTGATAAGTGAATTGTAATTGTTATTTTTTAGTTGTTGACATTTTAATACGAGTTGTTGACATTCGATATTCTCGGTATTGATATGTAAATTATAAGTGTTATTTGTTAGTTGTTGACATTTCAATACGAATTGTTGACATTCGATATTCTCGATATTGATATGTGAATTATAAGTATTATTTGTTAGTTGTTGACATTTTAATACGAGTTGTTGACATTCGATATTCTCGGTATTGATATGTGAATTGTAAAGTTTATTTGTTAGTTGTTGACATTTTAATACGAGTTGTTGACATTCGATATTCTCGGTATTGATATGTGAATTATAAGTGTTATTTTTTAGTTGTTGACATTTTAATACGAGTTGTTGACATTCGATATTCTCGGTATTGATATGCGAATTGTAAGTGTTATTTGTTAGTTGTTGACATTTTAATACGAGTTGTTGACATTCGATATTCTCGGTATTGATATCTGAATTATAAGTGTTATTTTTTAGTTGTTGACATTTTAATACGAGTTGTTGACATTCGATATTCTCGGTATTGATATGTGAATTGTAAGTGTTATTTGTTAGTTGTTGACATTTTAATACGAGTTGTTGACATTCGATATTCTCGATATTGATATGTGAATTATAAGTGTTATTTTTTAGTTGTTAAAATTTTAATAAGTGTTATTTTATTGAATGTTGATGATTTGAAGATTTGAATGTTGAAGATTTGAAGATTTGAATGTTGAAGATTTGAAGATTTGAAGACTTTGCAGCTAGAGTTTTAGAGAGAATTTTAGAAAATGATTTTAAATACAATTTAATGAAAAGATAATTATACCCCGTATTGACATAATGTGATAGTTGTTGACATTAAGTTTATCTTGTGAATTAGTGGCTGAGATTGCATCTCATTTCTCAATTATGCCAAAAAATCTCATCCTAACAATACCCTAGTTGACATTATATGTGTAGTTACATGAATTATATATGTAGTTGACGTGGATTGTACACATAGTTGACATTATATGTGTGTAGTTGACATGAATTATGTGTGTGGTTGACCTTATATGTGTGTAGTTGACATAAATTGTATATGTAGTTGAAATATTAAAAAAAAATTAAAATTTTTTTTTATAAAAAAATAAAAAATAAAAATTAAAAATTAAAAAATTTAAAAAATTTAAAAATAAATTAAAAAAAATTAAAAAAAATTAAAAAAATTTAAAAAAATTAAAAAAAATTTAATAAAAAACTAAAATTAAAAATAAAAAAAATATTTATTGAATAAAATGTACCATGATATTACCATTCTTCTCTTTCATAATTAATTAATCTAAAGATATTTTCCATGTGGAAAAATCTGGACCACTCATTTAATAAAAATGAGTGGCTGATATTACATCTCATTTCTCAATTAGCATAAAAAATCTCAATTGATCACAATCCATGTCAACTACATATACAATTCATGTCAAATAGTATTTATTGAATAAAGTTATTGACATTTGATGTGTAGTTGACATGAATTATGTATGTAGTTGACAAAAAAAATGAATTTTTTTTATAAAAAAAAAAATTAAAAAAATTTAAAAAAAATAAAAAAGAAATAAAAAAGAAATAAAAAAATTAATAAAATTACAATTATGCCCCTGTGTTGACATAAACTACATGCTGTTGACATTTCACAAATATTCTGGATGAATGGCTGAGATTGCATCTCAATTATCAATTAGGTTCATAAATCTCATCCTAACAAGACCCTATATATATATATATATATATATATATATAAATAAAGCATATTATTTTACTTAGCGAAACAAAAGTGCTATATAACATCTAGAGTTAAACCATCAACCTGTTTCCAAAAGTCATTGCATATACATATATACACAACATGAACTATTCACAAAATTTACATGTTTAACACAATATTAGGAAGTTGTATAACGTCTAAGGTATGTTACACTTCCAAAATATGCCATATTTAGCAACTCTAAAAAGGATTACCCAAAAGCAAAAGCTTGGCTAAGAACTCGACTTGAGCTGTACAATAGAAGAGTTAGTCTTAATCACCTAGTCTGCAAGATGAAAAGAAGGAAGTGAGCTTCCACAATCATAGGATTAAATTTTCAGAATTAAGTAGATGTTATGAAACATATATTATTAAACAAGAAGTCATTTCAAAGCTAACATCCTCACATCCACATACATTTGTGTGATAGAAATAAACAACTAAATCATGAATTTATGGATTATCGGGTTTCGGATCGGGTTCGGGTAGTGAGATTTTTGGATTATCGGTATCGGGTAACCCGATACCCGATCAGGTATTCCCGAATTACCCAATTTTTAAATTTTTTAAATTTAATAAATTAAATGTAATTTTAAAAATCATATTTAGTGTTAGGGTAACCAAAATATTAAAATCCGTGAACTCCCCCCTGTCTCCTGCCTCTACTCTCACCTAGGCGCCTCCCTTCGCCGCCATCCACGTTTGGTGTCAAGAGGTGTTTTTGTACTGCTTTTTGTTAGATTATTTAATGTTTGAAAATAATCTTTGATTTTTTATGTGTTTAGTTTATCATGGTGCATATGTAAATTCACTGTAAGAAATTAATAATACTTAGGCAAACAAGATTAAGAAGCCTTTAAATGTAGTTTGTTACATAATTTGCAGACGGTAAACCTATGTTCTATCAACTATATCTGATTTTTCTAGATCTGAGACTAAATAACATAGCATGAATCAAACTTCTTGTATTTCAAAATAATAGTATTAACATACATGCAGAAACAATTTTAAATATTTCGTGGAATGAACGCATACTTACTCATATTTCATTCATCATCCAGTTTGCCTAATTCACTACCAATGGCTAAAATTTGCCTGAAATATATGCACAACTTCACCAATGTAATAAACTTACAAGCTTGTAGTTAATTCTCTAAAAAAAAAAAAAAATCAAAATCGGGACTGGATACCCGATTTTTCGGGGCTGGATACCCGAGTCGGGTATCCGGATTTTTCGGGACTAGATACTCGAGTCGGGTATCCGGGTACCCGAAATCAGTTTCGGGTATCAATTTTTGGGAAATTCGGGGTCGGGTACCCGAAATTTTCGGATCGGGTATCCGCGGGTATTCGATTTGACAGACCTAACTTATTCTAATTAAAACCTTATAATTTAATTTATTCAGAATTCCAAAGCATTTAAACTATTATTTTTATTTAGCTATTACTCCCTCCGTCCCGCTTTAGGAGTCCCGGTTGAGTCGGGCACATGTTTTAAGAAAAATGTGTTTGAGTGTGTAATAAATAAATATTGTAGTGGATGTTGGGACCCACTTTTAATTGATTGTCCAATAAATAAGTGTTGTAGTGGATGTTGGGATCCACTTCTAACACTTTTTATTAGTTGTAGTGGATGTTGGGACCCACTTTTAACACTTTGTAGGCATTTTTTATTAATTTATCTCAACCGGGACTCCTAAAGTGGGACGCCCAAAATTGATCAACCGGGATTCCTAAAGCGGGACGGAGGGAGTATTTTGTTAGATTCGGGTCGTTACAATTTTGATTTAATTTGTTTTAAATATATTTTCTTATTTTTTGAGTTAATAATCAATTTTTACAAAATATTCAATAGTTTTATTCATGAATTCAATAATTGTTTACTTTTTTTTTTTTTTTTTTTTTTTTTTTTTTTCTTTTCTGTATGTTAGTTATTCTTGAAGGATGTTTGTATTTCTTTTCCTCATGTCTTTCCGTTATAGTGGATCGATATATTGATATATGTGAAAGTAAAAGTACATTTTTTGAAATGTTAATAATCATATTTATACAATATTTCAATAGTTTTTATTCTTGAATTGCAAAAAATTCAACAATATTATATTTAAAAAAAAAATACTCCCTCCGTCGCAGTTTAAGAGCCACATTTTGCTATAAAAGTCCGTCCCAGTTTAAGAGTCACATTTAGAATCTTCCATATTTGGATATAAAATTTTACCCCATTATTCATCAAAATTACACTCAGATGCCATTATCTACATAAAAAAATCCAAAAAAAAAAGTCAAACCATCTCACTTTTCACCAACTCACTTCATTTATTACACACTCCACCATCTCACTTCATTTATTACACATTCCACCAATTTCTTAAAACTCGTGCCATAACTAATTGACACTCCTAAACTGGGACGGAGGGAGTATATTTTATTTTTTTCTGAAGATAATCTGACTCGTGCATAGCACGGGTGGTAAAACTAGTTAACATTAAGACAAAGTTTAAATATGAACTAACATCACTCAAGCATAGAATGATCCTCAAAATATGATTTAAAAGTGATAGTTTCATGTCAACTTCATCTTAAAAACACATAAAAACCTCACTTTGATGACCGATGCAGTATTGCTAGCATGCAGATCATTAAGGAATGTGAATTCCATATTGAAAACATTATTTTTTGGTGGATAAAATCCAATAATGTAACAAGAGAAGCTAATGAAGTTGTGAATAAGAAAATAGCAAACGAGACATATTTATAGGCAAAATATATAAAGAAAGTATTTATGTGTTGTGTAATAAATGATGCAAGTTTTTGTGTATTATTGACGTGTAACCGCCCAACACGTTCAAAAATTTTAAGAAACATGAAAAAAAATTGTCTAACGGCTGTTGCATTCTTAAATAAATAAATTCTCATAATTCTTAGAGAAATAAATTCCCATCACAAATTATTAGTACAATATTACGTTATATATGTAGTCTATTGTAATCCTAAGTTACTGGTCAAACAAAAATAAATTTCAATCAATATAATAGTAACGTGTTTATATATTATGATTAGCCTATAATAACGTGTGTGTATATTTATATATCAATGATAACCTAATTTAATAGCTTTTGTTTATTGCATTAAATTCACCTTTTAATATGTATAGATACAGATAGATAGATTGTGAAAGCTCTAAGTTGATATAAAAATGGTCAAATGAAGACAACGAAATTTGTACTCTTCTCAAGTTCTTATAATTTGATTTTTTTTTATACTTTGAAACACAATAAAATTTTCTTTTTGCTAAACTTGTATTTGTAAGAATAACATTTTATTAGTATTGATTTTATGTGAAACAAAATTTTATTATGAATAATCATTTTTAAAAGATTGCTTTTTCACAATTTCCATTTTTTGAATTTTTAGTAAACACTATAATTCTATTATGTTTCTAAAAATCAAAATTCTGACGCATGCACGATTTGCTGAGTTGTTGAAATAGTAAAGAAACTTACTCCAGAAATACTTGTAAAAGTTAAAGTTGCTAAATTTATATTATACCAGACAAAAGAATGTTTATTGTTGAAGGAATATAGATATAGAAATAGAAATAGAAATAGAATAGAAAAGAAAGGAAAAGAAAAGAAAAAAAAAGAAAAAGAAGAAAAAAAGAGGAAAATGAAAACAAATGCAATTAGAAATAGAAATAGAAATAGAAATATATGAAATTGTACAGTGTCTCTTCCTCAGACGATAGCAGTAGGGCTTCTCTCTCTCGCCCTCCGCTCAGTAAGGCGCACGTTTATAACTAACCTGCGCTCTTTTTTATCCTACGCCATTTCGTCTTACGCTTTTGCCCTAAACCATCCACCACCATTTCGTGTATGATCCCCAATTGATCGATTATCCATCGACAACACTCGGTAATCAATTCGTATTGTTTCATTCTTCTGTTTGAAATATTAGGAGTAACAATTATATGAACTATAATCAATCGATTACTGTTAGGGTTTTTATTTTCATTCACTTGTTGCTGCAGCGAGAGATCTATTCAGGGGAGACAGAGTGAGTTTGAGAGAGAGTTACTCAGAGTTAGGGTTTTGATGCGTTGGTGTGGTTTGGGAGATCCTGTGCTCGGATATGGCCAATCATGGCTCCAAGTTTGTATCCGTCAATTTCAACAAGTCCTACGGGAACCATCATTTTAATGGGGGGACTGCTGGACGGGGGCGGGCTGGGGGTGGAGGGATGTTGGTTCTATCTAGGAACCGAGGAGCTGCCCCCAAGGTTGCTCCTAAATTATCTGTTCCACCACCTTTGAATTTGCCATCATTGAGGAAAGAACATGAGAAATTTGATACCTCAGGACCCGGTGGGACGGGCGCTACTGCTGGCACTGGGACTGGATCCAGACCTTCGTCCGGGGTTGGCTGGAACAAACCTGTGGCATCTGCCACTGCATTGCCCGAGAAGGTTGATAATGGGGTTAATGGGGTGAGTGATGCAGCTGGGGCAAGTAGAGTTGGTTCTTATATGCCACCGTCTGCTCGTTCTACGGGGGTTGTTGCTTCTGTATCTCGAGAATTCTTACCGTCTGCAGAGAAAGCTATACTTTTGAAAGGTGAGGATTTCCCATCTCTGCAGGCTGCAAGGCCTGTCTCATCCGGGGCATCACAGAAACACAAGGATGGGTTAAACCAGAAGCAGAAGCAAGTCTCACATGATGAATCTACTCAGGATAAAGAAAAAAGCTATCATTTGGGTTCAATGGCTGATATGCATCCACCAGGACACTCCTTGGGAATAAATCCATCGGTGGAAAATGGTAGTGCAGTCCACATAAAGGCTGGTGGAAGGATGCCCGATCAAATTAGGAAGCAGGAACCTTTTTTGCCTGATCCACTGCCACTGGTTCGCATGAATCCAAGGTCTGATTGGGCCGATGATGAGCGTGACACGGGGCATGGGTTTGTGGAGCAGGGACGAGATATTGGATATTCAAACAGCGGAAATTATTGGGATAGAGATTTTGACTTGCCAAGGCCCAGCATTTTACCTCACAAGCCAGCTACAAATCAGAACGATAGATGGGGCCAACGAGACAATGAAACTGGGAAAATTATTTCTAGTGAAGTCTTTAAAATGGACCCATATAACAAAGATATGAGAACACCTAGTCGGGAAGGTAAGGAAGTCAACAGATGGAGAACATCTCTTCCTAAAGATGGGGTTAGCGAAATTGGAAATCATACAGTTGATATTGGTGCAAGAATGACCGATAATAATATGGCACCTTATTATGGAGGAGACACTGCACCTTATTATGGAGGAGACACTGTTCAAGATGGCAGCAAGGATTCTGCATTTGGGAGGAGGGCCATGGGACTTGTAGGACAGCAGATGCAACGAAATAGTTCAAGTGATTCGTATAATAACAGAGGGGCAGATCGTAATTCTCGGGATCGCCATGTCTTTGACCAACCTAATAGGTATAAAGCTGATATATTTCAGAATAATGCATTGTCCAGACCCTTTATTGCATCTATTGGGAGAAGGCCTCCTATAGCTGACCCCATACAGGAAAAGCGGTTTTCAAATAGTGATAGACCCCACTCAGATGATATATTCGCGAGAGACTACATTTCTTCAGGATTTGATGAAAGAGATCTCTTCTCAGATGGTCTTGTTGGGGTAGTTAAGAGGAAAAAAGATGCCGCCAAATCTACTCATTTTCATGATCCTATTCGAGAATCGTTTGAGGCAGAACTTGAAAGAGTCCAGAAAATGCAAGAGCTTGAGAGACAGAGGATCGTTGAAGAGCAAGAAAGAGCCTTGGAGCAAACTCGAAGGGAAGAGGAGGAGAGACTGAGAAGAATTAGGGAAGAGGAGGAAAGGCTGCGAAAGCTGGATGAAGAATCCCGTGTAGCTGCATGGAGGGCAGAACAGGAGCAACTTGAGGCTGTTCAAAAAGCTGAAGAGCTGAGAATTGCCAGGGAAGAAGAGAAGAAAAGAATTCAGTTAGAAGAAGAGAGGAGGAAACAGTCTGCGAGACAGATGCTTCAAGAATTGGAAGATAAGATGGCCAAAAGGCAGGCTGAAACTGTAAAGGTTGATGCTTCTGGACCTAAAACAACCGTTGATGAGAAACTAAATGCAGCTGTAAAAGAAGATCTTGTATCTAGGAATGAAGACTTGGAAACCTGGGAAGACGGTGAGAGAATGGTGGAAAATGTTATGAATTCAGGTTCATTTAATTCATCAGCTAATGTCAAACCTGCTGAGATCAGCTATCCTCCCAGAGAAAGTTCTTCAAACTTAATTAACCGAGGAAAACCTATTAATTCATGGAAAAGGGATTCTCTGGAATATGATGGCAGCTTCCCTTCACCTCAATCAGATCAAGAAACTGGTCATTACAGTCCTTGGCAGGATGCAGTTGTTGGTGGCAGAACAGGTTCACGAAGAGAGTTCCATGGTGGACCTGGCTTCATGCCTTCTAGGTCTTACGGAGTGCAAGACTCTTACTCAGATGATTTTGGATATCAAAAAGAACAAAGATGGAATCTTTCTGGCAATGCTGACTCTTATGGAAAACTCAGGGAGATGGATTTCGATTTTCAGGATATTGGAGATGGATATGGAGACGGTGGATGGGGGCAGGGACGCACTAGAAGTGGTGCTCATCCTCCTTACCCAGAGCGTTTATATCCTCATTCTGATGCAACTGAATTTAACTCGTACGGGAGATCTAGGTACTCTGTCAGACAGCCTCGTGTCCCTCCCCCTCCTTCACTTTCTTCAATTCAGAAGACTAATCTTAGAGGAGTCAGTGAACACTCTGGTTCTTCAGCGTTTGTAGATGACAGCATTCATTATACTCATGCTTCAGGAACTGAATCTGGCAAGGAGTCAGATTATTATGGCACTAATCAAGGAGGTCCTCGGCCATCTGAGATTTTTGGAAGACCGTTAGAAAGTAATTCCTCTGAACGTCAGAAATTGAACATTGGACCGAGGTGTGACTCACAATCTTCACTCTCTGTTTCCAGCCCCCCAACTTCTCCACCTCATCTATCCCAGGATGAGTTGGATGCATCTGGAGATTCTCTTGTAACATCTGCTGTAGCAGAAGGGGACAACAATTTAGTTACAGGGACAGAATCTGATACTCACAATGGTGACTCTGGACATAATGCAATGGTGATTGTGCAAGATTCTGTTTCAACTATTGAGGATGAAGAATGGACTCCTGAAAATGAAGATGTGATGCAGCAGCAAGAGGAATATGATGAGGATGAAGATAGTTTTAGAGAAGAGGAGGAAGTGCTTGATAGGAATGTTGAGAATCTTGAGCTGAACCAGAAGTTTGAGGTACGGGAACTTGAGCAAAGAGACTCACCTCATGTGATGGACAATGTAGTCTTAGGTTTTGATGAGGGTGTTGAAGTTGAAATACCAAGTGATGATGTTGAGAAAAGTATAGGGCATCAAGAAAAATCATTGGGGATGAATGATGGTCCTGTGAGCATGGTTGAAGAAAGAGTCATCATTGATAGGTTTCCATCTGATGAACAAAATCTTCTGACTGCAGAAGATTGTCACGGGACAAGTGCTGATAGCTCGTCTTGGAAGGTACTGGATACATCAGCTTTGCCAGGTTCTGTTGGTCAACTTGTTGGTGCAACCTGCACAGCAGCATCAGCCGATATCTTAGATGGTGCTGATTCCTCAGGTAGCATCTGTCTAGCTCCCCAGCCAACTGTACTTTCCTCGACAGTTGATGTTTCAGCTGTGACAAGTCAGCCTATCGTGTCATCTGTATCTTCTACTGGAATTCAGGGTGATTTACCAATCAAGCTCCAGTTTGGGCTGTTTTCTGGTCCTTCTTTGATTCCTTCTCCAGTGCCTGCTATACAGATTGGATCCATACAGATGCCCCTTCATATCCATCCTTCTGTTGGTCCATCCATTACTCATATGCATCCATCACAGCCTCCAATATTCCAATTTGGTCAGCTGCGATATACTTCTCCTATCTCGCAGGGAATTTTGCCAATATCCCCTCAATCAATGTCTTTTGTTCCGCCTAACATGCTGGGCCATTTTAATCTAAATCAGGATGTTTTAAGCTCTGGAAATCACAAGGATGCTCAAGATGCTTCCACGCAGAACATAAGCAAGGACGAGACACCATCTGTTTTAGTGAATGGTCAGCCAAGATCTGTTTCTGCGTCATCTGTGCAATCTAATGGTGGGCTTCTGTTGAGTGTAGATACAGTTTCAAATGCAGGCAATCATAATGAGAATTCTGCTGTCCATACATCTACTTCTGGAGCCTCTGGGCCCTGTGATGGAAAATTTATGTCAAACTCAAGCTCACATGCTGAAGAGAAAGGGCAGCTTCGTGCTACTTCAAGGAACTATCCACCACCATCGAAGGCAAGGGGATCTGACAGACAGTCCCATCATGCACATCCAATGTCGCAGTCTGCTAATGTTGACAGGAATTATGGCGTAAGAGGGGCAGGTGCATTGTCTGGTGGCAGGGGGAGAAGATTTGCTTATGCAGTTAAAAGTTCTAACACAAGATCATTGGTCCAGGATCATGATATGCTTGCAGATTCAAATGGGTTTCACAGGAGACCTCGAAGATCCGTCCAACGAACTGAATTCCGGATTCGTGAAAACAATGACAGAAGACCAGCACCTGCAGTGGCTTCTTCTAGTGCTTTCACTAGAAGTGGGGCCAAGAGGGGTAGCATGTCTAATAGAAGTATGAAGCACACTGAGTCCTTGGCATCTGGAAGGACGATATCTTCGGAGGTTGATTCTGGAGATAGGGAAGCAAAAGTAGTGGCGAAAGATTATTCGAGTAGGAGCCAGAATATCTCGAACCCTGGTGAAGCAAATCTGAGGAGAAATGCTTCTGAGGAGGATGTAGATGCTCCATTACAAAGTGGTGTTGTACGTGTTTTTAAACAACCTGGCATTGAAGCCCCTAGTGATGAGGACGATTTCATTGAAGTCAGATCCAAAAGGCAAATGCTAAATGATCGGCGTGAACAAAGGGGAAAGGAGATAAAAGCAAAATCATGGACCACCAAGGTAATATTAATGATTGCAGAAGAAGCTCCTAGTACATGTTTGGCAATTTTGTGTTGGTATCTGTTTCTTCTCTTGAACTTGCATTTTTCTCTGCATCATCTGTGCTAATTACATCTTTTTTTTTTTATCATATCAGCCACCACGTAAACCACGCCACTCCAGACAAAAGGATGTAGTCTCAAGAAGCAATAATAAATTCCCAGTACCATTGGGCGGTGAAGGAACAGTTGATCCTCAATTGGCCTTTTCTGAGAGCTCTCACTTTGGAACTGGAGGATCAACCGCATTTTCTTCTACAGCTTCTCAGTCTCCAATTGGCACTCCTCCTGTTAATTCTGAAGCTCGTACTATCAAGTACATCTCCTAAGCAAAAATGTCAGTTTTGGTATTTTGTATTAGCAAAGTAACTAATATATTCTTCAACTTGTGCGTCTATATGCAGGCCTTCACAATCCGATTCTGTATCTGTCGTCTCTAACAGTGGAAAAGAATGTGAACCTGGCCTTTTTGACAGCAAAAATATGGTATATGATCATACTGGATTAGTAATTGGTCTTTATAAAAATAAAATAAAAATTATGACCATGGTATGTGCTAGTGATTATTGGTTCTTATACTCCTAAGAGGCAGTCGTATTTCCAGTTCATCTGACACCCTATGTTTCTGCGATTGCATAATTTCTGACAGTCTAAGGGAAAAATCAAAACTAGTTAACTTTAACCAGAGCCAGGTTTTCATCCTTAGGAATATGCATTTGTGATTGACAATGGTATGCGATAACATTTAGTGGTTCATATCTTCCTAAAAGGTAGCTATATATCCAATCCCAGAAATAGCTTGAGTTTTAGTGATCGCATTATTTCTGTTAATTGAAAATCAAAATGAAAATTACTTAACAATTTGATTTTAATGGACCTTTCTATTTTTCAGCAAATGCTTGGAACTATTAGTTTGCTCAGCTATATCTTGTGTTAATCCATTAATTTTATGATAGGTTATGTCTCTAAGCCAGACACAAATTGACGAGGCTATGAAACCTGCTCGGTTTGATTCACACATTTCTGCTGTTGGAGGTCATTCAAACCCAATTAGTGGCCAAGTTTTGCCACCATCATCTATTTTGACAAAGGACAAAACATTTTCTTCTGGTGCAAGTCCAATCAATTCATTGCTTGCTGGAGAGAAAATTCAATTTGGTAAATTTTCTGCCACAATGAACTTTACATATGCCGAGATATTCCTCTTGAAAAACTTACGATTTTCTTTTCCCCCTTTTCCTGTTGTCAGGTGCTGTTACATCTCCAACAATTATTCCTCCTAGTATCCGTGTTGTATCACAAGGGATTGGTGCTCCAGGTTCCAATCGATCTGATGTGCAAGTATCCCGCAACTTTCATGTAGCAGAGAAAGAAAACATACTTTTCTTTGAAAAGGAGAAGAACCCGAGTGACTCTTGCATTCCACTACGAGATTCTGAGGCTGAAGCAGAAGCAGCTGCTTCTGCTGCTGCTGCTGCTGCTATCAGCAGTGATGAGATAGTTGGGACTGGCTTAAGTTCCGTCAATGACACAAAGAATTTTGGTTGTGCTTCTGTTGACAGCTTTACGACAGGTAGCTCTAATTACAGTAATCAAGAGGGTGGAGAATATTATGCGTGGCTTTGCATCGTAGTATAATTCCTTATCCTTCTTTTTGCAGGTGTGCTTGGAGATCAGCAGATGACAAGTCAATCACTGGGTGAGGAGTTGCTAAGTGTTTCTCTTCCGGCAGATCTGTCAATTGAGACAACACCAATCTCTTTATGGCCACCATTGCCAAGTCCTCAAAGTTCTACTGGCCAGATGCTTTCTCATTTCCCTGTAGGTCCTTCCCACTTCCCCTTTTATGAGGTGAACCCTCTGTTGGGGGGTCCAATTTTTGCATTCAATCCACATGATGAATCTTCTGGTACACAATCACAACCTCCAAAGACTACAACATCCAGTTCTGCTCCTCTTGGTAACTGGCAGCAATGCCATTCTGGTGTGGACTCGTTCTATGGTACTCCGGCTGGATATTCTGGTCCGTTCATTGGTCCTCCTGGAGGCATACCTGGGGTTCAGGGGCCTCCACATATGGTTGTCTATAATCATTTTGCTCCTGTTGGACAATATGGGCATGTAGGTTTGAGTTTTATGGGTACCACCTATATCCCATCTGGGAAGCAAGCTGATTGGAAAAATAATGGTTCGTCTACTGCAATGCATATTGGTGAGGGAGACATTAATAGTGTGAATGTGACTGCTGTGCAGCGAAGTGCTCCCATTACAGCTCCCATTCAGCATCTTGCCCCAGGATCTCCACTCTTGCCTATGCCCCCACCATTGCCCTTGTTTGATGCATCACCATTTCCGGTAAGAGCTTCTTGATTAATTATATCCTTTTCTGAAGTTTATTTGCTTGACAAAATGTGTTATATCCGTGGACAGTTTATTATTTTCAAAGTTCCTTCACATTTTCTCCTGGTTGGATTGTTAATTGGTGAATAATTGTATTCGAAATTTGAATGGGATTGTTCTCTTTATTTCTTCAAGCATATGAAATGCATGTCAAAATCTTTCATTATATCTTGAAAAATGTGGTAATTTTATTTTCAGACTCCCCCTGATTTGCCTGTCCATGCTCGATGGGGGCACATTCCTGCTTCTCCACTACACCCAGTCTCTGTTTCTCGACCATTGCAGCCACAAATGGAAGGTGCATTGCCTCCTCAAGCCAGCCACAGACACTCAATTGACCAATCATTAACTGCCAATCGGTTCACGGAGTCTTGCACTCCTACATTATCAGGTGACACTGGCCCAACTTTCTCTACTGCTGCAGATACAAATGGTGTCCCATTTCATGCTGAATTGGGATTGGTAGATTCAGTGAGATCCAACACGGCTTCATCAGGGCAGACTCCAGTTCTGAGCATGTCTGCAAGTGCAAATGCTGAATCTGAGAAGATCGATACAATTGAGAGTGAGAAACGATACAATAATGCAAGATCTGTGAAGAGTCAATTCTCAAATAAGAGTTTGCCCACCCAACAAGGTAATACCACTGGTCGTTATTATCAAAGAGGCCACACATCACAAAGGAACAATACAGGAAATGAATTGCCTCACCGTAGGATGGGTTTCCATGGAAGGGGCGGTGTGGATAGAAATTTGCCTGCTGTAAGGATGAAACAGATCTACGTGGCTAAACAGACCACAACTGGAAATCCGTATACATGAGCCAGCCAGGCGATTGCGATTTATGGATGTTAGAAGTGCATTTTCTATGACTGACACCCGATTTTGGGGGTACACGAACCCTGCAGTTTTGGAGCTATATAGTAAACATTTTTTTGATCACTTGGAGCCTATCTGTTGTGTCGTTGTTTGGCAGAGATCCATTCTAAATCGAGCAGTGAAGTTCCTTTCCTCCATCGTGCTTCTAGTAAAGAAATCATGTTTGTGTCCCTGCCATTCGACACGTTTAAGTCTCATTTTTAACTTCTTAAATGATGTATTGGCTTATTCTCTTTAGTTAGTAGTATATGTTTAAAGTGGTATGATAATCGTCAGGTATGATGCTGTGGTTTTAGTAAGAAATATTATCACATGTTAGTATATTATTTATAATCAAAATTTACTAATCGCATTTATAAGAGCGCGCTAATTATCATTTTTTAGATTATTGTAATGATATTGTTGGTAAACAATGAATGATTTGATCAAGAACTTTAGGAAAGAAGATATGGAACAAAAGTGTATGGATTGACAGAAAGTAAAAGTTTATTTCTTGAGAAATGAATGAATCTTTTGCAGCAGATTGTGGCTTTACATATCAATTTACACAAGAATTCGTAACTCACTAACTAAAGAAAAGTTTGTTATAACTGTCACCAACCTTAGCTAAATAATCCCTCCATAATCTATCAAATCTCCATGTTGGAAAATTGATTTGCATCATTAGACAGAATAAACGTTCATAAACTTTAAACAATAATCGAACTTCTCCTCGCCCAAAGGCTTTGTTAACCTATAAGAGGGATTATGAGTTGTGTGTATTTTCTCATCGTTCACATTACCTTTTGCAATTTCATCTTGGATGAAATGCAATCTTACATTGATATGTTTTCACCGTTTATGGAACATTTAGTGCTTGGCAAGACAATTGCTCCATTGTTATCACAATATACTGTTACAACTCCTTGATCTATTTTAAATATGCTGCTAAACCCCTCTGCCATTTGCTTTCCTTCACCGCTGATGTCAAGGCCATGTATTTATCCTCCATGGTGGACAATGTTACTATGTATGGACCCCAGACTTCCAAGAAATTACAAATCCTTAAAGAGTGAAAACATAGCCAGTCTGAGATCTTCTTGTGTCCGCATTAATAGCATAATCTGAGTCACAGTAGCCAACTATGGCATCTCCCTTTCTACTTGCTTCATATCTGTACAATATCCCAAGGCCTCCAGTCCTCTGAGATACCTCAAAATACACTTAAATGCATTCCAATGTTTTTTCCCATGGTTCATCATGTATCTGGTTGTAGCACGAATAGCATAGGCTAAGTGAGACCTGATGCAAATCATCATATACATAATGCTTTCAACTCTATTTGAGTATGAAATCAAACTCATCTCCTTTCTTTCCTTATCTAACTTTGGCCCCTTGATCACTGGATAACTTCAAATGTTGAGCCAAGGGAGTTTCAGTTGTCTTCATAGTTTTCACATTGAACTTCTTTATGATTATATTGATGTAATCAGTCTGAAACAACCAAAGTTTAAACTCTTCCCTGTCCCTTATTATATCCATGCCCAATATCCTGTTGGCCAGATCTTTCATCTCAAAGTCGGCCTTCAATTGTTCCTTGACATTCCTGATTTCAGCAACATCAACCTCTGTTCCAGCAATCAACATATCGCCCACGTATAGCAACACATACACATCAGAAGCCCCCTTCTGCCTTTTGATATATACACAATTATCAAATTTGATCTCTTCAATCCGTGCTTGCTCATGCTTTCACCAAATTTCTTGTACCACTGTCTACAGCTTTGTTTTAGGCTGTATATGCTCTGTTTCAGCATACAAACTTTGTTCTCAGAGCCAGACACTTCAAATCCATTTGGTTTAGCCATGTAAATGGTTTCTTCTAAATCTGCATTTTCAAGAGGGCAGTCTTGACTTCAAGCTACTCCAAAAACAATCTCTTTGTACAACAACGACAAACAACATTCTAATGGGAGTGTGTTTCACCACATGAGAGAATACCCCATTGAATTCCACTCCCTCCTCCTTAGTGAAATCGAGCTACCAGTCTGGCTTTGAATTCAACTTCTAATGTCCACCATTTTCAGTCTTTTTCTTATATATCCATTTGCAGCTGATGGCTCTCCTCATATCATCCTTATCAATGATGCACTTTTTATTAGCACTATAAATACATTCAAGTATACAGTGTAGAAATAGTATAGCTAAAGGTCAGTACTGGATATCGATCATGGGAAAAAAATCACAGACTGGCTATCTTCTACTAAAACTCAATTACTATCTGGAGAAACCGAAAGATTTTGGGAATTTTTGAAAACAGAAAATAATTGAAATCGATAAACAACTGATTGCAAATAAATTACGGAGATAAAAGTATAGAGATAAGGGAATTCCAGGGATGTGCGTTCACAGTTATAGTTATACAAATTCCAACTGCAATACCCTAGCACAATTAATACTTTGTTAGGACGAGTCATCTAGCTTATGCTCATTCGATGCAAACGTTGCTTACAAACATTGGGGTTGTCAATCCAAAATATGTAACTCCTAAAAGCTCCTATGACCCTTGAAAAGTCCTCATTCTCAAATAACAGTGCCATTTTAAGGGAAGCTAACTGTAGTGTCTACTAATTGGATCTAACTAGCCAACCTCCTCTCACGATTATGTGGCAAGTTATATTAAATCATCCATAATTGTGTCACTCAATTATGAAGCATCATTATTTACTTAGGGAAGAAACAATGTAAAAGCAAAACGGATATTAAATAGAAAATGAATTGTATAACCAAAGTCCTTACTAACACATCCCTAGAATCCTATGAGTTTAGTTAGACATGATAGAATAAACTAAAAATATAGGTTGAAGGGAAAACTATGAAAACATAAGAACTAAAGGAAATAAAACCCGAAGGTTGAATCCTTGTAGCCTAGATGATCTTCTTGAATCCTTCTCCAACCCCTTGCACAATGAAGCACTCTTAACTTATTAATCTTGGAAATATTAGGCAAAGAGAAAGTCTAGATGAAGGATTAGGGTTGGAGGATGAGCTATGAAGGCTCACTGAAACACCAAATTTTCTACTTTGTGTTTTTACTCCCTTTTTAGGCTCAAATATGCACATTTCTCATGAAACCTGTCAAAAGTACCAAAACATATAAAATATGCAAATAATGGACATGTAATGCAACTTTGACATTAAAAACAGACCAAATAATGGCCTTAAAATCGTGCAAAATTCGAGCGTATCAATCAACCAAAATCCATGTCTTGTTTCTGATGAGTGAATCAAACTCCTCTTTCATAGCTTTAATCCATTGCTCCTTCTCAGGCCCCTTAATGGCCTCTGAATAAGCCCTCTTAATGGCCTCTGAACCCTAAATAAGTAGCAAGTTCAGAGTATTCCAACTACTCACCCACATTTAAGGCAAAAAATAGTATCCAGAATTTGCAAATCTAGCTGGAAGCCTGGTCAGTACTCCTTACTCTGTCTCTTGCTAAGAAATATTTATCTAGATTTGGCTCTTGTTGATCTTGCTCTTGTTGGTCTTGCTCTTGATTCTAATCGTGCTATCAAAATTTGTTGGATCATCCTCATCAATTCTTGGTGGACCAGAAACATCCAACTCCACCTCAAATTGACTCTCTTTCTTTCCACCATCAGAAACATATAGCTCAACCTCTAATTTATTCCCTTTCTCTTTCTTTATTAGCTATGAGGCACGACATTTTATGCTCCATGAACACCACATCTCTACTCACCAAAATCTTTTGATTCGTAGGCTCTAAAGACCATAGCCTCTAGCCTTTCACTCCCTTGTGGTATCCGACCATGACACACCTCAGTGCTCCTGGATCCAGCTTATTCTGCCTAACATGAACAAAGACTTTGCAACCAAAATGCCTAAGCCTAGAATAATCCCCTACAATTTTATACCATTTCTCATCACAAATACCACCACTAATACCAGAAGAAGGACACTTATTGATCAAATAACTAGATATAGAAACTACCTCATCCTAAAACATAAATATAATGATAACAGCATACACCTCACTCTCTCTAGCAAGATCATGTTCATACTCTAAGCAATTCCATTTTATTGTGGATTTGCAAAGAAATTCCTATGTCTTCTCGTACCCTTATCCTTACAGAATTGATCAAACTCTTTAGACAAGTATTCTAGGTCGTTATCAGTCCTTAGGCCTTTTAGTGAGCAACCTTTTTCTAATTCCACTTCATTGTATCATACTTTGAACATAGAGAAAACATTTGATTTTTCTTTAAGCATATATACTCAAACCTTCCTAGAATAGTTATATACTCTCTCCGTCCCATAAGAGTATACAGTTTTGGTTAGACACGAGCTTTAATGCACAATTTGTAAAAAGAGATGGTAAGAAAAAGTAATTAAAGTATTGTTATTTGGAGAATGAGTCCCACCTTATTAGAGAGAAGAGTTTCCAAAATTAGAAAATGCATACTTTTGTGGGATGGATTAAAAAGTAAAGAGTGCATTCTTGTGGGACGGCAGGAGTATGTAATATCTTCTTCCACCCAAAGTATTGATTGTAGCAAGTCCCCACAAATCAGAGTGTGCATAATCAAGTGGGGAGGTGGAATTATGTTTACAAGGAAATGATAATTTCTTGGATTTTCCCATTATGCAATCCTCACAAGCATCCATCTTCTAGCCCGCATCTCTAATTAAAAGTCCATTTTTGATTTTGAGACTGCCCTCAGCTTGATGCCTAATCATAAGTGCCACAAATTTATTGCAGACTTCATTGTTGAATGAATCTCCCCAATTACTACAGTGACCTCAATATAGTACAAGCCTCTTCTCCTCCCAGCCACCATTTTCACCTCAGAACCTTTATGAACCACCATTCTGCAATATGTAGAATTGAAAGAATATCCTCTAAGCTCCAGTGTATCTAAAGAGATCAAGTTCCTTTTAACTTAATCACATATATATTTGACATCAGTTAACCTACAAATCTTGAAACCAATCTTGGGTCGGGGCTGATACGCTCGGATTTTGCACTGTTTTAAGGCCATTATTTGGTCCGTTTTTGATGTCAAAGTCATTCTAGGGATGTCTTTCTCTTGATTTATTTGCTTTTAGTTGATCTATGCTCTTATTTGCTTTTAGTTTTTCAAAAGTTTTCAAAACCCAAATTTTTTCCAAATAGTAATTGAGTCTCAGTAGAGGATAGACATTTTGTGTTCGTCTTCCCCGTGTTCGATATCCGGTACTGACCTTTAGCTATACAATATATACTCTGTATACTTGCAGGTTTATTTAGTGCTAATAAAAAGTGCATCAAGTTTTTGGCGCCGTTGCCGGGGAAGACAATTCACTTTGGAGTGATATCTTCAAACGGATAATTTTACTACTTTGGATTTTACTGCTTTCATTTTTTATTTTATTTTTATTTTCGTTCTTATTTTTATTTTTATTTTTATTTTTCGTCTTTTTTTTTTTAGTTTCTGCAGGTTGTGCAGATTTGCGTATCTTGTGGAGATAATAAGATGGCGGAGCCTACCAACCACGATCTTATCATCGCCCTCCGAAAGGAGGTGGAAGAGATGCGAGAAGAGAGAGCTCGGGCAAAAGCTGAAAAAGAAAAACGAGCAAGGGAGGTAGTTCCAGTCTTGAATATGTTTAGTCATGGTAACATTGCGGATATTCCTGCAGGTCCGCAGATAGAGGCCAACAACTTCAAGTTGGGGATACCCTTAATCAATAGGGTTGAACAAAATGCCTTCGCAAGAAGAGACACCGATGATGCAAATCGACATCTCACCAAGTTCGTGGAAATAGCTAATACAATCAAGATCAATGGTGTTGATGATGATATTGTGAGGGTAAGACTTTTTCCCTTTTCCTTGACTGATGCTGCTAAAGAATGGTATGATTGCCTGCCTGCAGATAAAACCACCAATTGGAAGGATCTAGTGGTACTCTTCCTCGTCAAGTACTACCCGCCTAGCACCATCCTAAAGCTTAAGTGTGAGATCTTTTAATTCATACAAGGATCCGATGAGCCTCTATATGAAGCTCTCGCACGTTTCAAAGCCCTTCTCCGCAAATGCCCGAATCATGGTTTTGGAATAGACCATCAGGTAGGAATCCTTTATAATGGGTTTAACGAAAAAATCTCTAGTTTGTTGGATTCAGGGGCGAATGGGGGATTCTTGAGGAAATGAGGAGTTGCTGCTATGGAGGTGATAGAGGAATTAGCTACAAACAGTCGAGGTTGGTCCAAGGAAAAACACAAAGCTGAAAGGCTAGATGCAGTGAAGAAACCATGTGGGAATGAGACATCCCAAGAATTGGCATTCATCAGAGCAAGACTAGAAAAATTGGAAGCTCCAGGCAAAGAAGGGAATGCCATCAAAGATGTCAAATATGTCCAAAATGGGGGTGATCCCAACATGCTAATAATTATCGCCCTAATCAGGGGGGCGGTAATTTTAATAATTATAATGGAAATCACCCACATCCACATGTATCTCATGCTAATAATCATAACTTTGTCCAATCTCATGCAGGGTTCAATCTAGGCAAAGAGAAAGGAGTGGAGCCACCTACCAAGGAAGACAAATATGAGGCTGGCATCCAAAAGATCTTGGAACTAATGTTGGAGGATAGAAAGAACAACGAGACCAAGATGGGAGTTGTAGAGGAAAGACTTACCAAACTTGAATCTGGGTTAAATACTGTTGTCTCCACTGTGTCCATCATTAAGTTACAAATGGATCAATTCCAAAAGAAGGTAGTGGAGGATAAAGGCAAGGCTGTTGCCAAGGTTGTCGGTACCAACAAGGATGAAGCCAGTACCTCCGGAACGAGTTTTAGGGACTGTCCGACACCCAGCGGACCACCGCATACGTTGCAGCGGGCCGCCACTAGGGCACAGTTTGGATCCTGCCCGACGCCTGGCGGACCGCC
Organism: Salvia hispanica; assembly: GCF_023119035.1. NCBI lineage: Eukaryota > Viridiplantae > Streptophyta > Magnoliopsida > Lamiales > Lamiaceae > Salvia > Salvia hispanica. Next base: position 20,196,791 of record NC_062970.1, read on the forward strand.
GCAAACCCCGCAGCGGCCCGCCACTGAAGAGGCAGAGGCGCCCGCCAAGAAGGAACTCGTGCGGCACAATGGGATTGTACTCCCCTTCCAGCCGAGGAAGCCGTTCAAGCTTGAAGAGCAATTCCGACAATTCTTAAATATGTTTTGTAAATGTCATACTAACCTCCCTCTTGTTGATGCATTGCAGGAAATACCTAGGTATGCCAAGCTCTTGAGAGAAACGGTGATGAAAAAGCAAAAGCTCCAGAAATCTGATCTAAAGCTACCTCTTCACTGTAGTGATATCATCCAAAAGCAAAGGACTGTCAAGCAGAGGGACCCTGGCCAATTCATCATTCGCTGTTCCATTGGGAATGGCAAGGTAGACAAGGCTCTTTGTGATCTTGGAGCTAGCGTCAACATAATGCCATTGGAGTACTACGAGAAGCTCAACATCGGGCCGCTCAAATCCACAGATACCTGCTTAAGGATGGCCGATAACACTGCGATAAATGCGGTGGGGGTAATTGAGGATGTGTTAGTAAAGGTTGATGACTTCATATTCCCTGCCGATTTCTTTGTTTTAGACATGAAAGTTGATAAACAAGTTCCTCTGATTTTAGGCAGAAATTTTCTAGCCACATGCAAAGCTCTTATTGATGTAGGTAGAGGAGAAATCACAATAAGTGACCATGGAGGAAAGTCGACCTACAACATCGAAAGCGCGATGCTTAAGTATGAAGAGGCGAAACAAGCTAAGATGGAACATGATTGCAGGGAGGTCATGGTGACCGATTTGTCTAAGCCTTATGATCCATTTGGAGGGGAAGATCTTTCTAACCCTACTATTTTCATTGTTAACACTTTACCTCAAGCTCCTAAAAAGGGCGAGCCTAATCCTACTAAGCCTACCTTGCAGGAAAAGCCCAAGAGAAAGAAGAGGAAGAAGACTACACCTCAAGATGACCCCGAAATCTACGTGATCAAAACCTCGAATGGAAAATTCAAATGGTGGAAGAAAGTTCTCAACAAGTTGGTTCCATTTGCGGTGGCAGAGACTAAGATTGTTGGTACAAAGACATTCCAAAGGAATCCTCACGATGGGGGATAACATTAGCTTCAAAGAACGTCAAGCTAAAGACGAAAAATATGCGCTTGTTGGGAGGCAACCCAACCATTTATTTCCAGGTTTTAGTATTTTTTTTTTGTTTTTGCTTCGTTTTCTGCTTTGAAATTTTTTTTGCAGGTTCTGACCCTTACGTGGCGACCGCCGCAAGCGCTGCGGCGGTCCGCCACCTGCTCGCTGGAACAATCTGACGATGTGCGGCGACCTCCGGACAGGCCGCGGTGGCCCGCCACCTGGGCACAGTATCCAGCGCGATTTTTCGAATTTTTCGAATTTTCGCCCGTCAAGCCTCTACGCGAAAATTTTCGAGGTATGTTTTTTTTTTCAGTAGTTCACTCACGTCCTTACCAACTCTGCAAACTTATTTTACACTTTTAAATAAGTTTGGGGGGATGAAGTGGTGGACCGTGAGTTTAGTTTTTGCTTTTATTTTCAAAAACCCCGTAGGTGAATTTTGTGTTCTAAAAATGTTTTCTTGAATCCATGTCGTGAACTCAACATGAAGAACTTAAAAACACGCATGCTTAGGGACATACTTTAGATCGAGTTGCCGATGATATTACATTCCATCTAATGTTTAAGTGTGGCTTAACGTTTTGATTTGATGGTTTGGTAAAAAGGTGCATAATTAGTGAATTGCTTGTTCGCCTTGAATCATGCTTATACCTTGTGAGGATTTGAGCCAAAAATTTATTCTTGTGTGATTTATCTACATGCATGTATATGTTTCTAGAACTTGCTCCTAGTCTTGCCTAAGTTTACATAGTGTTTAAGTCGATTTAGGAGGATGATTGACCATCTTTTCTTAGCCTACTTTTATCCAAAATTTTGACCCTCTCAAAAATTCAAAATTTTTCCCTTTGGAGCCAATTTTGAGCCTTTAAGCCTTTTCTTTGGAAGCCAAAATAATGGGGACAATTCCTTGGGTTAGTTAGTTTTTGCTATCTTATTTTGTAAAGGAATTGGAGAGATAAGGAGAAAGTATAAAAAGTGGTGTGCTTAATGTAAAGAAAAGTACAAGTTGTGAAATTGAGAAAAATTCCAAATATGTGCTTGATCTTAGAAAAGAAAAGAAAGGATGTGTAAGAAAGAAAAAGAAAAAAAAAGTGTGAAAGGTTGTGAAAAGAAGAAGAAAATCAAAGGATTGGAAAGTGAGTTGAAGGAGAAAAATAAATGAAGTGTTAAAAGTGCCTTGGGTTAGAAAAGTGGAGTTATCTTTACTCTACTTGGGATATTTTTATTTTTAGTCACTTTTTAGCCAAATATTCCTCACCTACCAAAGAGCCTACATTACAACCAAAGATAAAGACCTTTCGGACTTTTGAAGCTTAATCACATTTAGTAGAGGAGGGAGTAGACTTTGAGCAAGCCTATGGTAAACTTTGCAAGATGTATGATTTGAGTGCTTATGTACACATTACCCTTATACACTTTGAAAGTGAGAGAACACTTCCCATCATTGGAAGTTTTCCACATGTGAGGGCTTGAATTCAAGGTGTTCCACGAGTTAGTAATGAAAGTGCACTAATAAGCCTTGCTTGATTTCATTGTGTTAATACATGTTTAAACTGTTCTTCCATCTTTTGAGGCAATTATGATGTCTAGTCCTTGTACATTCCGTGCGTCTTTTTGGTGTCTTTATTGTTTTGTTTGAGGACAAACAAAAATGTAAGTTTGGGGGAGTTGATACGCTCGGATTTTGCACTGTTTTAAGGCCATTATTTGGTCCGTTTTTGATGTCAAAGTCACTCTACACGTCCATTAATTGCATATTTTGTCTATTTTGGTATTTTGACGTGTTTTGTGAGAAATGTGCATAATTGAGCCGAAAAAGGGAGCCAAAACGCCAAGTTTAGGAATCTGGAGTCGAGACGGCGGCGACGCCGCGGATGTGTGCGGCGATCGCCGGCGCCCGGCGGGCAGATCAATGCAGCGGTCCACCTCGGAAAAATGTGCTTGGAAAAGAAGTCTCGTCCGGCGACCGCCGGAAGATGCGTGGCGGTCCGCCACCGAGGGAACAGACTCTCTGGACTCCAACGCGGCGACCGCCGGAGAAAGGCGGCAAATCCGAGAAGCCCTAGATTTGCGCCCAGTTTTACCATATTTTGGAGATTTTTTCCTTCTACAACAAGGCATGGCTTTCCCCTATAAATAAGGCCTCAAGCTTCATCAAAAAGAGAGAACTTCTAATTGCAAAATACTTCATAGAGATCAAGGCTTAGAGTACTTCACTGGTGCAAGGAGTTGGAGCAGGATTTCAAGAACATCAAGAACGACAAGGATTCAACCTACGGGTTTTATTTGCTTTAGTTTTATGTTCAAATTGTCTTCCATTCAATCTATGTTTTTAGCTTATTCAATTATGTGTAACTAAACTCATAGGATTCTAGGGATGTGTTAGTAACGGCTTTGGTTATACAAGTTCCGTTTTCTATTTAATATCCGTTTTGTTTTTACTTTGTTTCTTCCCTAAGTTAATCTTGATGCTTCATGATTGAGTGACATAATCGTGTATGATTTAATATAACTTGCTTCTAACTATGACAGAGTTCTAGTGAGTTAGGTCCACTTAGTAGACACTACAGTTAGCTTCCTTTAAAACGGCACTGTTAATTGAGAGTGAGGACTTTTCAAGGGTCTTAGGAGCTTTTTGGAGTTACGTGTTAGGATTGACAACCCTAATCTTGTAATCAACGTTTATTTCGCATGAGCATAATCTAGGTGACTCGTTCTATCAAAGTAATAACTGTGCTAGGGTATTGTAGTTGGAATTTTGTATAACCATAACTGTGAACACACATCCCTGGGATTCCCTTATCTCTATTGTCTTTCTCTTGATTTATTTGCTTTTAGTTGATCTATGCTCTTATTTGCTTTTAGTTTTTCAAAAGTTTTCAAAACCCAAATGTTTTTCCAAATAGTAATTGAGTCTCAGTAGAGGATAGACACTTTGTGTTCGTCTTCCCCGTGTTCGATATCCGGTACTGACCTTTAGCTATACTATATATACTCTGTATACTTGCAGGTTTATTTAGTGCTAATAAAAAGTGCATCAGGGGCACATGTGAAATGAGAATCTTGAGTCCATTACATTCAAGATCCCAAGGACCCCCTCATCTTCTGTTATAGTTTGTATACTAGAAATCACGTTTCGAGTGATTGAATACTGTAAAACTCTTATTTTATTTTCCAAGGAATAAAACAAATTATTTTTGTCATAATGTTGTTATGTTTTACATTTAATGGATGTTAATTGCATGTTTAAATGTATAAGTTAACTTAAAAAAGTCTAAGTCTTTGTTTTAGTAGACCGGTTGTGGGCGGCGTCCACTTTAAGGTAACACGGTCAGTCCTAAACAAAGCGAAAGAAGAATTTCACGACCTAGATGGAATTAGACTATCTGAAATGTAAGTAGAAAGAAGAATTTCACGTCCTTCAATTAAATTTCCTCTTTGGTTTGTGTCAACACCACCATGTGGGTAGGTAGGCCTCAACCGAGCTTTATATGAGACTTCTTCTTCAATTGGCCTCTCAAACCCATTATGGCTAACATGATCTCTCACCCTCTTAGAATGCCACTCTCCATGAGACTTGGGAGCTCGTTTCCCACTATATCCTCTATCAAGCCCATCTCCATGGTACCTTGATTCATAGTCACCTTTAAAATGGCCATGAGCACCATTTCTTCCCCCAAACCGATCATTCTCCATGTGATTGACTCTATTTCTATCATTCCCCCTTTGCCATCCCTCATACACCACTTCTTCCATCATCTCCTCCGGGGCAACATTAGGTAGATTGTTACCCCTAGAAGTAGGAGTCCTAGATGTGCGGCCTCCCTTCAAGGTGTTGAACTCCTCAAATAAAGTGTTTTGGGCGGCAAGCATGCGGGCTTCGGATTCTTTTGATTGAGCAATGGATTCTTTTGCTCGCACATCCATTTGGATCATCATCTCTTGTTTGAATTCCTTCATCATACGGGCCATCATGCTCACAAGGTCCCCATCGGGTATAGGGTGAGTCATGCTTGTTTCCTCCCCCTCCGCACTTGTCCCCGCCATTTTGTTGGACCGGGTGCGAGGAGGCATAGAGTAAGTACCTACAAATCAAACAAACACTAGGAACTAGTCCTAGAGGTTAGTAATAAAAGAAAGTAGAATTTAAGAAGATGAACTCAACCTTGATGTCCCAAACCCCCCTCAAATCACTCCCCAATAACTCTCGACAAAGGCTTAGAGTATTGTGAGAAAGGTGGATTCACTCACACTCACAACTCCAATTCCAAGATTTAAGTGCTTGAGGTGGATCAATCAAGGTATACTCCTTGGTCAACAAAAATCAAGAAGACAAAGCCATAAACACATATTAGCAAGATGCAAGTCAAAGAAAAACAAACAAGGGGTGACACTTTTGCTGAAATTTGGCTGATCTTTATGATTTTTTTTGGTATTGATTCCCGCGCCCAATTTGGATGAATTTTGGTGGATAGATTCCCAAACAAGTCTAGATCAAGGGAAAAATGGCCATATATAGTCAGATTTGATGATTGGATATGTTTTGTATGGTTTTCCCCAACTATGCCAAAACAGGGCAATGATGTTAATCTTCACGGTTAACTAGGAAAACGAAGGAATTTTTTGATGATATTTTGCAGGTACGTAGGTCACATAACATAGATCATACACACCAAATTTCAGATTAATCTAAGCACAATTGATCAATCCGATCATCCCAACAAAACAGAGCAAAAACAAAGGACAAAAAGGAAAAATAACCCAACCCAAAGCAACAATAGATCAAACACCTAGTGGGTACTAGGCTCTAGATACCAAATGATGTGGATCCATGTATTTTGTGATCCATTTCCCAAGAATTTACCCAATTTGTAGGTGATTGATCTAATATTTTTGTGAAGTAGATTTTCTATTGTATCAATAATGGCAATCCAACAAGAAATAAGAAACTAAGATAAACAAAGAAGGAAATAGCATTGGATATGGTGGAAATTGAGATACATAGTCATTGATGAAGCAAGCTAAGGCACTTACAACATAACTAACATGCATCCATGGCTAGATCTTCAAGGGAACCACAAACCTCAAAGCATACCTCTACTTGATCCATGCTTGAACTAGCAATTGATGGAAATCCCATGCTTGAACTAGCAATTGATGGATTCAAGCAACCTAAATCTAGGAATTGGATAGAAACCCTCTCCAAGAGGAAACAAAGCTCTCAAGCATCTAATTTCATCAAAGTCTCCAGAAAAGAAATGACATCAAGAGGTATTTATACTATGGGTCCAAAAATAGAAAGTTGGCCCACAAAATCTAAAAATCGGCATAATCGCCCGGTCGGGCGTTTTTCACATGCCAAAATGCCCGGCCCGGGCGTTTTCCCTGTCCCCGGGCGATTTTCACAAGCGAAACGCCCGGTCGGGCGTTTTTCCCGAAGCTCCCGGCCTTCTCTGCGCGACTTCCGTAAAACCGCCATAACTCCCTCATTCGGACTCCGATTGGGATGTGCAAGATACCCACGCGAAGCCGTTTCCAAGACGAAGATAATGGTGGCAGTTTTATAGCTTTCGGATATCATCTCGATAGGACGGTTTTCGGTTGAATCCAGCTGTAGCTGAAATCCTTGACGCACGGCCTCCATGATCGTATCATCGTGCATTACTTTGACTTATCAAATGGTGCGGGTTTTACGTAACCCAATAATCCTGATATATTGGGTAGTGGTGATTAATTTCTAGCGTTGCTAGGATTGCTTTTATATTGAATCGTGCGCGAGGTGAGTCTCGTTTGATTATGTCCTCAAGAGGAGCGCGAAACAAAGTTTTATTATTCGGAACCTGGCTAGTTGGAGTTTGATCACTCTATGAATAATAAATAATCGTTTTATGCTAAGTCCACTCTTGGAATTAATAAGACATTAATTAATTAAGTCCATAGCTGGACTTAATTAATTAATGGGCATTTTTATCTTAAGCGCGGGAAATGAAAGTTAAAACGGAAACCCGGATTGCTTATAATTTCGGATTTGGATGGGGAGAGTTCAATATTACTTCTGTAGTGGCTGCTCGTAATATTCCAATTAAAGCTTATATTAAATTGTTTGTTCAATTTAATTAGTAAAAAGTAAATTGGATGAGCCCATATCCAAAACCTTCCATAGATCCCTGTCTGGGCCCAAATGGAACTTAATATAAATAGGAGAATAAAAGAGACAGAAAAACACACAACATAATTTTTTCACTAAAATTTTCGCCCCCCCCCTATTGGAGTTGGACAATTTTTCCTCTCCTCCGTGGAGTTGAATTTCTGTCTTCTTTATTTAAGTCCTAGTATTCCGGTGAGATCAGCCCACACTGATATTGGAGTACAGTTCGGGAACCAGAGAGAAGATCCATGGTCTAGTATTCAAAGCGTCACGTGGAGAAAGTCGCTAGCCATCGTCAATTCTTTGGAGAATTAATTAGGTATTATTTCTGCTCTATAGAAAAGCATGTTTTAGGTTTCATTATACTTATAGCATGATTAATTCAAGTTATCAGCATGATACATGTGAGAATTACGTGAATAGATTTTGTCTAAATAATCTACTAAATAGATCTGATTATTATGTTATTTATTTGTTCGATTAATAATTAAATTATAAAATTCGAACGCGCTTCCGCTGCCAGTTCCTTCATCTTCGTCACAAACAACATTAGTATGAGATACCTTCTCAGAAGCCTTCTTCTTCCAGGAAAAACAATCACTTTTGAGGTGGCCGAATTCTTGCACCAATGACAAGATCCGTAACTCCTTGGCCATCACTACTGCCTAAAGTTGTGAGAGAGTTATAGACTTCTCACGACTATACAATATTGCATTCCTCGACTATATCATATGATTTTGGCAACCCATAGGGCTTTGTGATACGTTCACATTTTGCACTTTTTTAAGGCCATTTTGTGGTCCGTTTTGAGTGTTAAAGGGCATAAAAACATCAAAGTTCGGAAGCTGAAGCGGAAGGCAATCTGGTGGACCTATAAGACTTTTATTGATTTATACAATTCTGTTTTCTATTTAATATCCGTTTTGTTTTTACTTCGTTTCTTCCCTAAGTTGTTCCGTAATACTTCGATAAAGATTTAATATAACTTGCTACATAATTGTGAGAGGAGGTTGGCGAGTTAGATCCACTTAGTAGACACTACAATTAGCTTCCCTTAAAACGGCACTGTTTATTGAGAGTGAGGACTTAGGGTTTTAGGAGGTTTTAGGAGTTACGAATCTAGGATTGACAACCCTAGTGTTAGTAATCTACGCTTGTACCGCATGGGCAAAACTTATGTGACTCGTTCTATTGAACTATAAACTATGCTAGGGTGTTGTAGTTGGAATTTGTATAATCATATGTGTGAAACCACTATTCTTGGAATTCCTCTATTTGCCTATTTTACTTGCTTAATTTTATTTGATTATGCTTAGTTAACCCAAAACTCTTGTTTCTCTAGATAGTATATGACGCTTAAGTACATGATAGCCAGTTGCAATTATACTCCCCGTGTTCGATATCCCGGTATACTTGCAGGTATTTTTAGTGCTAATAAAAAGTGCGCACCACTTTGTTAAAATCTTCAAGTTTCTAACTGATGCCTTTGTCATCAACAAATCTATACGAATATAGTCTCTGCTTCATGTAGAGCCTATTAGACAACGATTTATCCGTGTATAGTGCATCCAATCTCGCAAGAATCCCAACTGCGGTCTTCACCTTTGAAACCTCCCTCAACACCTTATCACCAAGGTAGAGGATGACCGCGTTGTGCGCCTTTTGAAGCATCTTAGCTTGCTCTGGTCATGCCTTCTCGTCGAGAGCCTCCTTCCCCTTCGCAACTGAATCCTCTAGAATTAAGGCACTCGCCAATCCTTGTTGAATTAGAACCGCACGCATCTACATCTTCCACAACCCAAGTCGTTCTTCCTTGTAAACTTCTCCGCCTTAAATCTCGATGCCATGACAGAGTTAATCGATCCAATCCTTTCCCACAGACGATGCCAATTGTTGGTGAACAATGAATGATTGAATTAAGAACTTTAAAGAATGAGATGTTTAACAAAAGAGTGCATGGATTGAATGAAAGTAAAAGTTTATTTCTTGAGAAATGAATGAATTTGTGGTTGTGGCAATATATATCCTCTACACCAGAATTTGTCTAACTCGCTAACTAAAGAAACGTAAGTTATAACAACGACCATCGGCTAATTCTTTCTAACTGCTAGTTTCGTAGAAGTAGCTCATGTTCCACCGAGTCTCACTGCTCGAGCAGCTCTGAGCCTTAGCAGAAGAATCATCCATATGTCATCAGATACCTTGTGGATTGGGAATTTACATCATATCATGTTTAGTTGCTTTAGGGGAATTGTAAAGTATGGCGCTTTATTTTACTAGTAAACGTGGTATCTACTAGATAATTAATTTCAAAATAAATAAGGATTACTTTAGGTAATACGATAACCATGCGAACTTGATATGTAGAATGTTTTGAACACTATTTATGGTCAAAGAAAAAAAGAAAACTAGTGTTCAAGTTTTGTTACTACGAAGAAACCTACTAGCATAATACTAGAAAAAGATTACTATCTCGCTGAGTTTGATTTTGCGTGATCAAATCTGGGTGAAATTGATACGATAGAGGATGGAAAGTATACATGCGTGGAGATAGGGAGGTCGTTTGGCTAAATGAGCGCCAGTGGGACAACTCCACTGATCTCGGCTGATTTCATTAGTTGTTCATGATAACCGATGGTGAAGATTTGAGTGAGAAAATTGGCAGTTAGATTGTTATTCTAGTTTCATTATTTTGTTATGGACATGAATTGCAACTTGTTAGAGTTTTATATATTAGAAATCACCTTTCGAGTGATTGAATGCTGTAAAATCTCTTATTTTATTTTACAAGGAATAAAACAGATTACATTAAATGATTTTTTTTTACATATTTAAATGTTATCATAAACGTAACAAGTCAAAGTCTTTGTTTTAGTAGACTGGTTGTGGGCGTCGTCCACGCTAAGGTAACACGGTCAGTTCTACACAAAGAAAAAACAGAATTTCACAACCTAGATAGGCTTTGATTACCTATCGTGAAAGGTTGTAATCTCAATCCGCACATTTCTAAGCCTTACTGAAATAAGATGACATTGATGTGGTATCGCACTGAACGGATCTAACAGCAAGGCATGTGTTTGTGGTATCTATTGAAAGACGAGGTCTTGATAAATAATTATTTCTTAATCGATATATATTTAGCATTGAGCAAACGATATTGATTTTGCATTACTTTGATTTATCACATGGTGCAGGTTTTTCGTAACCCAATAATCCTGATATCTTGGGTAGTGTCGATTGATACCTAGCGGTGCAAGGATGCTATTATATTGTAAGCGCCTGGTGAGTCTAGTTTGATAGTGTCCTCAAGAGGAGCTCGAAATAAGGTTTTATTATTCGGAACCTAGTGATGCACTATTTTTTAGCACTAAATAAACCTGCAAGTATACAGAGTTTATATAGTATAGCTAAAGGTCAGTACCGGATATCGAACACGGGGAAGGAAAACACTGACTGTCTATCTTCTACTAAGACTCAATTACTATTTGGAGAAACAAGAGAATTTTGAATACTAAAAGCAATAAAAAGTAAATAACAACTGATTGCGATTAAAACACAAAGATAAATATAGACATAAGGGAATTCCAGGGATGTGCATTCACAGTTATGGTTATACAAATTCCAAACTACAATACCCTAGCACAGTTATTACTTTGATAGGACGAGTCACCTAGCTTATGCTCATGCGATGCAAATGTTGATTACAAGATTAGGGTTGTTAATCCTAACACGTAACTCCAAAAAGCTCCTAAGACCCTTGAAAAGTCCTCACTCTCAATTAACAGTGCCGTTTTAAGGCTAACTGTAGCGTCTACTAAATGGATCTAACTCGCTAGAACTCTCTCACAGTTATGAAGCAAGCTATATTAAATCATACACAATTGTGTCACTCAATCATGAAGCATCAGGATTACTTAGGGAAGAAACAAAGTAAAAAAAAACAGATATTAAATAGAAAAAGGAATTGTTTAACCAAAGTCGTTACCAACACATCCCTAGAATCATATGAGTTTAGTTACACATAATGGAATAATCTAAACAGATAGATTGAAGGGAAGACAATTTGAACATAAAACTAAAGCTAATAAAACCCGTAGGTTGAATCCTTGTCGTTCTTGATGTTCTTGAAATCCTTCTTCAACTCCTTGCGCAATTGAAGTACTCTAGCTTTTAATCTCTATGAATTATTTTGCAAAAAAAAGATCTCTAGTTGACGAAGCTTGAGGTCCTATTTATAGGGGAAAGCCAATCCTCATTGTATAAGGAAAAGATCTTCAAAATATGGTAAATCTTGGAGCAGATCTAGGGCTAATCGGATTCGCCGCCTTTCTCCGGCGGGCCGCCACGTTGGAGTCCAGAGTCTATATTCATTCGGTGGCGGACCGCCGCATGACTTTTCGCGGTCGCCGGGCGAGACTCTCTTCCAAGTGTAATTTTTCCAAGGCGGGCCGCTGCATTGCTCTGGCCGCCAGGCGCCGACGATCGCCGTACAACTTCGCGGCGGTCGCCGGTCGCCGTTTGACTCTAGATTTCCAGACATTGCGTTTTGACTCCCCTTTTCGGCTCAATTATGCACACTTCTCATAAAACACGTCAAAATACCAAAATAGATGAAATATGCAAATAATGGACGTGTAAAGTGACTTTGACATAAAAAACGGACCAAATAATGTCCTTAAAACAGTGCAAAATCTGAGCGTATCAACTCCCCCAAACTTACATTTTTGTTTGTTCCTCGAACAAATCAATAAAGACACAAGTATAGACGCACGGAATGCACAAGGACTAGACTTCATAATTGCCTCAAAAGATGAAAGAATAGATTAAGCATGAATTAACACAATCAAATCAAGCAAGGCTTATTAGTGTACTTTCATTACTAACCCGTGGAACACCTTGAATTCAAGCACTCACATGTGGCAAACCTCAAAAGATGGGAAGTGTTCTCTCTCTCACTCTCAAAGTGTATAAAGGTAAGTATAAAGCACTCAAATCATGCACCATGCAAAGTTTACTATAGGCTTGCTCAAAATCTAATCCCTCCTCTACTAGATGTGATTAAACATCAAAAGTCCGAAATGTATTTCTTTTTGGTTGTAATGTAGGCTCTTTGGTAGGTGAGGAATATATGGTTAAAAAGTGACTCAAAATAAAATATCTCAAGTAGAGTTAAATTGACTCCACTTTTCTAAACCCAAAACACTCTTAACACATTATTTATTTTTTCTTCAACTCACTTTCCAATCCTTTGATTTTCTTTTTTTTTTCACAACCTTCCACACTTTATTTTTTCTTTTCTTTCTTTTTCATATACATCCTTTCTAGAATCAAACACATGTTTAGAATTTTCACTATTTCACAACTTGCACTTTCTTATCATTAAGCACACTATTTTCATAATTTTCCTCCTTATCTCTCCAATTCCTTTACAAAAGATAATAAATATTAATTAACTCAATGAATTGTCTCCATTTATTTGGCTTCCAAAGAAAAGGCTTAAAGGCTCAAAATTGGCTCCAAAGGGAATAATTTTGAAATTTTGAGAGGGTCGAAAATTTTGGATAAAAGTAGGCTAGAAAAGATGGCCTAACATGTTCTCTTATAAACTTAAAAAGTATGTAAACTTAGGCAAGACTAGGAGCAAGTTCTAGAAACATATACATGAATGCAAATAAATCACCAAAGAAAGAAATTAAGGGTCAAATCCTCACAAGGCATAAAGCATGATTCTAGGCGAACAAACAATTCAATAATTATGCACCTTTTCACCAGAACATCAAATCAAAACGCTAAGCCACACTTAAACATAGATGGAATGTAATATCATCGGCAGCTAGATCTAAAGTGTGTCCCTAATCATTCGTGTTTCTAAGTTCTTCATGTTAAATTCACGACATAGATTCATGAAAACATTTTTTAGAAGACAAAATTCTCCTACGGGGTTTTGAAAAACAAAAGCAAAAACTTAAAACAAAAATGAAAACCCTAAAACAAACACCTAAACTCACGGTCCACCACTTCATCCCCCAAACTTATTTACAACAAAGTGTAAGATAAGTTTGTAGAGTCGGTTGGGACGTGAAAAGAAAACATACCTTCAAAAAAATTTCGCATAGAGGCTTGACGGGGCAAAAATTCAAAAAAATTTGAAAATCGCGCTGGAAACTGTGCTTAGGTGACGGTCCGCCGAACGGCCCGCACGATGTCAGATGGTTCCAGCGTTCAGGTGGCGGACCGCCGCAGCGATTGCTCATTTAAACCAAAACCAAAAGATACTTAAGAAATAAAGCAAAAATCGTCAAAAACATAAAAAGAAATTGTCTAAAAATATCCAAAAACATGATTCAAGTGCTCATTTAAAGTCGTTGAGCTTGACTTCTTCAATCTTGAGGAGGAGGAGGGAAATGGGCGTTGTGGTCGTCGAACGCGCCAATAAGATAGGCGATGTCGCCACTCATGGCTTGGCGCTCTTGTTGAGCCTCGGCGGCCATCCTTTGGAGCTCTTCAATTTGTTGACAGCGATGCACGTCTTCTAGCCTTTGTTGCTCCGCCGTGCGCCAATCGCCTTGAGCCGTCCACCCTTGGCGGTTGTAGGCATTCTCAACGGGTGTCCCAAGTGTTGGACACGTTTTGCATGTAGGAGTATATCTCTCCTAGTTGGGCGGAGGTGTATGCTTGGAACTCATCATTGGGATTCGGCCTCCCTCGGCAGCGGTTCGCTCGAGTCCGGCGGCGATGGCCCTCCACTTCCTCTTCTTCTTCTTCTTCTTCTTGGCAATGTTGGGGCGGCGGTGGTGGCAGCACTCCACTATCTTGGGCATGCGAGTGCTCCCCTTCCTCATTATAATGGTCAATGGCATCATAAGGGGAGTCATCCTCAGCTTCAAAGACAGGGATGCGAGTCGGGATGTTCCTCTTCCTAAACTCCCCATTGATGGGGTTGGACTCAATGGCTCTTCGGTGGGACGGAGTGGCGAGCTTCCAATTGACTTGGTTTTCCTAAATGTCGACCTTGGTCAACTGCGGAATTGGAACGGGGAAGTGATCTCCTGCCATTTGCAAGAAAAATCCTTGACCCCAATAGTCGGTCTTCAATAACCCCACCGAGAAGAGCACCTCATAAGTGATAAAGCGCTCTCCGCCATCTTCCGTCAATCTAGCGAAAGATATGTCCAAGTGTTCGGCAATCTCCATGATCAAACCCCACAACAAATAACACCTCCATCTTCCTTCGTGATCCGGTCCATATAGAGAGTGAAGATGGTTCCATAGTCGAATCCCTTCTTGTTGAGAAGACACCAAATCACATTGAGCTCCATTTGGGAGACTTGGCATAACCCGCGGCGTGCTCTTGCTCATTAGTCATCGCGCCCCAAACCTCAGAGAAATCATAGTCATTGTCCTCCTCGGGGTTGGGGTCAAAGCAATGAAACACTCCACTGAGCTCATCCATAGTAAGCGAGTGCCAACGGTTGCCTAGGCGGAAGTCGATGCTAAGCGGGACATTTTGGCGGCGATCCTTGGTGACCTTTAGTGAGCTAATAAACTCAAGAGTATATTTCTTAAATGACGGCCACTTCCTCTGGAACATGTAACCAAGACTGTTCCCATCACCCACGTCACATAACGCCCAAAAATCCTCCGCGATCCCCAAAATTTGGATAGGAAAATCGTGGGGGTATCTCGAGGGCGCCGTCTCTCTTGCCAACACCTTCTTCCGCATGGCCTTTTTCTCATAAGTGGCAAGGCTAATGCCATAGTTTTTCGTATTTTCGGGCTTTCCCTTTGATCCCATTATCCTACAAAAGAAAACTTATGTTCTTAAAAAGAATACCAAGAAATGGGCAATCAAAGGTTCCCCAAACTTGCACTCTTATAAGCAAAAACTAAGAACCAAAAATCAATTGCAAGCTTATGTGTCCTAGCATCCTGGATGGTAGCATGTAAACATGTAGAGCATAATCATCCAAACTAGGACACAAAAAAGCCATCCCCTAACTTGAATTCATCCCCCATGCAGAGACGTACCAACAATAAGTCAACAATAATCAACATTCTCTCAGAAATTCACAAGTATTGAATAGTCTCTCAATGCTATGAACATGATTGCAACATATTATCATTCAAGAACAAGGGGGGAATCACTATTCACAAATCAACAACTCAACACCCTATAGAAATATCTAACCATGGAATTACAAAATAAGTACACACAAACATCCCCCATTAAAGAAAAAGAGTTTCTACCGAACAATTCATCCAATACATACCAAAATCTATGAAAGAATTGAAGCAAAAACTCAGAAATTGAGTTATGATTCATACCTTTTGTTGATGAGAATTGTAAGAGAAGAACTCTAAACTTGGAGAGAATTGAGAGAATGAGAGAGTGGGTGTGTGAATTTAGTGATTTATAATGGTTGGGGTGTGTGCAAGGAAGGAATTAGAGAAAGAATGGGAAAAAGGAATGAAAAACATACCTTAAGTAGGATGTTCCCGTCTCTGGACTGCGTGTGGCGACCGCCGCGTGATGCGCGGCGGGCCGCCATACGGGCTTGAAAAACAGCCCGCGTCTAGCGGGCCGCCGCGGCCCGTCCAACGGTTTCTTTGGCCTGCCCTAAGCCTGCCCTAATCTCGACCTATCCTGCACATGTGAACACACGTGTGGCGACCGCCGTGTTAAGTGCGGCGACCGCCACTCGTTATATATATATATATATATATATATATATATATATATATAGAGTCCCATTATCCACAAATCCACTCTTAAAGACCGAACCACCGAACCCTACCAAATTAGGGCTTTTAGATCTAGTTTTTTATGGATAAGATACATAAATTAATAAATTATTTTCGCCTTCATCACGAGCCTATTTTAATTCATCCGATGGTAAATAAGTCAAACTAACATGCTACGAAGATTTATCTTCGTTCCAGAATATATTACTTCATTCTAGTAGGTTTTTACTTCTTTCCAGTAAGTTTTTACTTCATTCCAGTACGTAAATGTGGTTTCGCCGTCGCGTGCCGTTCTTTCTCTCTACAATATCTATCACCACCGCCATAGCGCTAATATGGTTTAATAATCACATGGAATAATGTAATAAATTATTGGAATGAAGTATGTGTAGAAGCATTTGAAGTCCTACTGGAATGAAGTAAAAATCTTATCCAATGAAGTAATAATGATTCTGAATGAAGTAATAAACTCACTTGAATAAATTGCATTTTTAAATGTTAATCAAGCAAAAACCCACGTCAATGAATTTGAATGAAGCATATGTTGAATCATTTCAAAGCCTACTAGAAGCAAGTAAAAACATGTTGTAGTTTCAAGGTAATACGAACAGAATGAAGTAATAAACCTATACAATGAAGTAAAATGGGCTTGTAATGAAGCCGAAAAAATTTTCACAGCAGCACATCTCATAAAAAAAACTAGATCTAATGGCCCAGATTTGGTCTCTAGTTCGGTCTTTAAAATTGGTTCGACATTGATCACAACTCTATATATCTATATATATATATATATATATATATGATTGTGATCAATTGAGATTTTTTTATGCTAATTGAGAAATGAGATGCAATATCAGCCACTCATTTTTATTAAATGAGTGGTCCAGATTTTTTCACATGGAAAATATCTTTAGATTAATTAATTATGAAAGGGCAGAATGGTAATATCATGGTACATTTTATTCAATAAATATATATTTTTTTATTTTTTAATTTAAATTTTTTTATTAATTTTTTTTAAGTTTTTTTTTTAATTTTATAATTATTTTTTAATTTTTTTTTAATTTTTTAATTTTTTTTAAATTTTTTAAAATTTTTTATTTTTATTTTTCAACTACATATACAATTCATGTCAACTATGTGTACAATCCATGTCAATTACATGCATATAATGTCAACTACATATACAATTCATGTCAACTACACACATATAATGTCAACTATGTGTACAATCCATGTCAACCACACACACAATTCATGTCAACTACACACATATAATGTCAATTATGTGTGCAATCCATGTCAACTACATATACAATTCTTGTTAACTACACAATATAATATCAACTACATGTCAAATCCGTCCCGCTTTAGGAGTCCCGGTTGAGATAAATTAATAAAAAATGTCTACAAAGTGTTAAAAGTAGGTGTCAACATCCACTACAACTAATAAAAAAATATTAAAAGTGGGTCCCAACATCGACTACAACATTTATTTATTGGACACTCAATTAAAAGTGGGTCCCAACATCCACTACAATATTTATTTATTACACACTCAAACACTTTTTTCTTAAAACATGTGCCCGACTCAACCGGGACTCCTAAAGCGGGACGGAGGTAGTAGTATTTATTGAATAAAGTTGTTGACATTTGATGTGTAGTTGACAGGAATTTTATATGTAGTTGACATGAATTGTATATGTAGTTGACAAAAAAAAAATGATTTTTTTTTAAAAAAATTTTAAAAAAAAATTTAAAAAAGAAAAGTATTTATTGAATAAAGTTGTTGAGATTTGATGTGCAGGCTATTGACGGTAATACCCCTAGTTGACATAAACTACATGTTAACATTTCACAGATATTTTGGATGAGTGACTGAGATTGCATCTCAATTCTCAATTAGGTTCATAAATCTCAACTTAACAAGACCCTATAATATATATATATATATATATATATATATATGGGCATGTTAGGGTGCCACCACCCCTTAAAATAACACAATACCACCATTCCTAGTCAATCATTTGTGCACGTGGACGAATAATAAGCTGCCACGTGGCAAAAAAAAGAAAAAAAAAATTGAAAAATAGGTCAGCAATTTGCTGCTCTTTATACATCAATTTTTCTTGTCTAGCAATATCCGACACACTATACAACAATCTATAGATTGCTGTGTAGTGTTTGTAATATTGTTGTATAAGTGGTGTCACGGTGTCATTTTAAGAGGGATTGTCATTTTAACACAAACATATATATATATATATATATATATATTATATATATATATATATATATGGATGTGATCATATCATAACCCCCAAATCACATAATAACTCTATAACCAAATTCTTACCACACATATTTGATAATCTTGTGGTTGAAATTCAAACTTAGATGTACTTCATAAAAAAGGCGCAGGGGGGTAAAAATGTAATTTTCTCATTTAATTTCTAAATTTTACTCCAAACTCGTTCAAACTCATTCTGTTGGAACTCAATTCTCTCACCTTCTAACAGATTGATTCTCTCATCTTCATATTCAAGCGATTTTGTTTCCATATTTCTCGCCTATTTTACTTCAACATCTCCAGATTTTCTTCCGATTTGGTACATTATTCCATAGTCTCCAGATTTTGTTTCCATATTTCTCGCATAATTGTGATCGGGAAGATGTTTTCAATTTTGCGTTCTTATTTTCATTGATTACCTCTTCAATTGCTGTCAGAATTTGCTTCGATGGAGTCTGTAGCAAATAACGAAGGTAACAATCATTATCTATTATTTAGCTTATAGATTGTGTTCATATTCATGTATTGAATTTGATTTTAGATTAATATTAGTTGTCGATTGGTTTATGTTTCTGATGTACTGAAATTCTTATTTGATTATATTATTTACTGCCGATTATGTGTTAAGATGATACTTTTGGCTTATAAATGTTAGGTTTACTGCATAACATGATAGTTTTGTCGATAAAATGATACTCTGATAAAATGATACTATGATAAAATGATACTCTGATAAAATGATACTTTTACTGATTTGTAGGTATGTATATTCCTGTTTGTGATGATGCTTTGAAGCCAATGATTGGTATGAAATTCAATACATTAGTAGAAGCAGTTGATTTCTATGAACATTATGCTCGTTCAGTTGGTTTTGACATTCGTAAAATGGGCAACAAATCAGTTCAAGGTATTACTAAGTGACAGTATTTGGCTTGCAGCAGACAAGGCTCTAAGAATTTTATACCTGGTCATGCATCCCAATCAACTGAAGTCTCTGTTAAGAAGCGTAGGTGTCGGTCATTTAGGTGTGAATGTCTTGCTAAGCTCAATTTGAGATATTTTTCAGATGGCATGAGCAGAGGATATGAGGTTTATAAGTTTGTTGAGTATCATAATCACTTAATGGTTGCGGATGAGCATAGGCATTTTATGATGGCCAATCGCAATCTGGATCCTATCCATCGGAGGTTTATGGAGGATTGTGGCAGGTGTAATATTGGTCCCACTCTCACATTCAAACTTTTGAAGGAGATAATGGGTGGACCTGAAAATGTTGGATGTGATATTATTGATATTAGAAATGGTTATCGTGATATTATGTCCAATATTGATGAATCAGATGCTCAAATGATTTTTGATTATATGCGTTCTCAAAAGGAATCATCTGATGCCTTATATTATGAAATTGAGATAGGATCTCATGGAAAGTTAACTGGACTTTTCTGGGTTGATGCTATTTCAAGACGAAATTATCATATGTTTGGAGATGTAATTTCATTTGACTCAACATACAACACTAACATGTATATTACTTTTGTTGTTAATAGACATAAAATTATACTTTTTGCTGATTAAATTACTTTTATGTTATAAAATGATACTTCTGAATTATATAATGACAAAATGATACTTGCAGCAGATAAAATGATACTTCTGACTAATAAAATGATACTTTTGGCTGATAAAATGATAGTCATAGCTGATAAAATGATACTTCTGAATTATATAATGACAAAATGATACTTGCAGTAGATAAAATGATAATTCTTACTAATAAAATGATAATCTTGGGTAATTATATTTCAGTTGATAAAATGATACTTTTGGCTGATAAAATGATAGTAATAGCTGATAAAATG
Source organism: Salvia hispanica (assembly GCF_023119035.1). Taxonomy (NCBI): domain Eukaryota; kingdom Viridiplantae; phylum Streptophyta; class Magnoliopsida; order Lamiales; family Lamiaceae; genus Salvia; species Salvia hispanica. Next base: position 20,216,953 of record NC_062970.1, read on the forward strand.
ATACTTTTCTATATGCATGAAAATATAATTCATTTTTATGTTATATTCTGAAGGTATTGCATTTTTTTTGCACCATTCACTGGAAAAGATAACCATTCTAGACCAGTTACATTTGGAGCTGGCTTGTTATCAAGTGAAGGTAGAGACTCCTATTCTTGGTTGTTTGGTTGTTTTGTTCGATGCATGGGGGTAGCACCCAAATTGATTATCACTGATCAAGATTGGGGGATCAAACTTGCTGTTCAACAAGTACTTTTACAAACAAGGCACCGATGGTGTATGTGGCATATCATGGTTAAGGTGTCAGATAAGTTGCCCAAATCTTTACTTGGTAATGAAGATTTCAAAAAAGAGTTGAATGCATGTGTTTGGTCTGATTTGTTAGAGCCCGATGAGTTTGATATAATATGGAATGATATAATGGAACGGTATGGATTAGAAGACGTGCACTGGTTTGGATCAATATTTGAAGATAGAGAATTCTGGGTTCCTGCCTATTTTCGAGATTTTCCCATGGGGTCACTTCTTAAGACTACATCGATGTCTGAATCGGAGAATAGCTTTTTTAAAAACTACACAAAGCCACGTGCAAAACTTGTACAGTTCATCAATTTCTTTAATTATGCTGTGGGAGATCAAAGGAATGCCAATTCGCGATTGAACTACTTGGATTACTCAACTATTCCTGATTTGTCAACCCAATTGCCTATTGAGAAGCATGCATCTACAATCTACACTGATTCTATTTTCAAACATGCACAACAGGAAATAAGTACGGTATGTGAGATTGTTTCTATAACTGTTGAGGATAACATCAAGATGCATCAGGTCAAGGACCAATATGGTAGAACATGGGATGTTAAGTATGATAGTAAGCAAGACACATTCGACTATAGTTGCAAGAAGTTTTCCAGAATTGGTTTGTTATGTTGCCATATATTTTGTTTGTTGAAGAATAAGTCTGCTAATCTCATTCCTGAGAAATATTTTGGTCGAAGGTGGTTGAAGAGCTCTTTACTAAAGGCAGCCCATGGTCTACCATCTGAGGAACAACAACCATTTGAACGTGTGATCCATTTTTAACCTTATTTGTAAAAATTCTATTTTTCAGTCAGAGAAATGATAGTATTTATTGTAATAATGTTATCTTTTATCTTGCAGATTTGGATGAAAAGCAGGAAGTTAAGAAAAAGTTGTTCTCCAACTTTTATCGATTAGTCCAAAAGTCTGAGGGAAGCATGGATCATTTGTCTTTGTTAAGTGCTGGTCTTGATGATTTGGAAGAGCATATATTTGGAAGTATGTGTAGAAGCATTTGAAGTCCTACTGGAATGAAGTAAAAATCTTATCCAATGAAGTAATAATGATTCTGAATGAAGTAATAAACTCACTTGAATAAATTGCATTTTTAAATGTTAATCAAGCAAAAACCCACGTCAATGAATTTGAATGAAGCATATGTTGAATCATTTCAAAGCCTACTAGAAGCAAGTAAAAACATGTTGTAGTTTCAAGGTAATACGAACAGAATGAAGTAATAAACCTATACAATGAAGTAAAATGGGCTTGTAATGAAGCCGAAAAAATTTTCACAGCAGCACATCTCATAAAAAAAACTAGATCTAATGGCCCAGATTTGGTCTCTAGTTCGGTCTTTAAAATTGGTTCGACATTGATCACAACTCTATATATCTATATATATATATATATATATATATGATTGTGATCAATTGAGATTTTTTTATGCTAATTGAGAAATGAGATGCAATATCAGCCACTCATTTTTATTAAATGAGTGGTCCAGATTTTTTCACATGGAAAATATCTTTAGATTAATTAATTATGAAAGGGCAGAATGGTAATATCATGGTACATTTTATTCAATAAATATATATTTTTTTATTTTTTAATTTAAATTTTTTTATTAATTTTTTTTAAGTTTTTTTTTTAATTTTATAATTTTTTTTTTAATTTTTTAAAAATTTTTTAATTTTTTTTTAATTTTTTAAAATTTTTTATTTTTATTTTTCAACTACATATACAATTCATGTCAACTATGTGTACAATCCATGTCAATTACATGCATATAATGTCAACTACATATACAATTCATGTCAACTACACACATATAATGTCAACTATGTGTACAATCCATGTCAACCACACACACAATTCATGTCAACTACACACATATAATGTCAATTATGTGTGCAATCCATGTCAACTACATATACAATTCTTGTTAACTACACAATATAATATCAACTACATGTCAAATCCGTCCCGCTTTAGGAGTCCCGGTTGAGATAAATTAATAAAAAATGTCTACGAGGATGAGGACCCCGAGGAGGATATGAACGATATAGACTAGGAGTGATAGTCGTGGAAAACATTGTTTTGCTTCCCCCATGATTTTTGAATATTTTTTGCTAAACTTTTTGCGTACCTTCTACTTATGCTCTTCTGAAATTTCCGTTGATACTAAGACCTCATTGAGGCAACGTTTTTTTTTATGCTATGTGGAGAATTTTTACGTTTCATTCTGTGCTCGTTACCTTATGATGCAATGGATTCCCATATTGTTATTCTCATGCCATTGTGAAAATTGACTACCACTATGTTATCATGCCATCATATCATCACACCACTATCTTTAATACCTTATTGCGCCCTATACTTGCCACTTGAATTGCATAAGTGCCTCTTGATTACAATTACCTTGTTGATAAGGACCAATGATTCTTTTGATACCCTGTGGCGCAGCCAATTTTTGGTGATAATAATGCTTTGACACTACTTGTGAAATCCATCTATGTGACGAAACTTTTTGCTTGGCCTTATGCACCAAAACAATTGTCCCATGAACCTTGTTATACCACGTGACTGTTGCTAGAATTTTGAGAATAATCCGTGCTTTGACAAATCAGAATGCCGCTGAGACGCCATAACCGTCAACAGACACCTCCGCCTTCGAGCGAGGACAGTGTGACGCAGTCAATTCAGACACCGCCGCCTCCCCCACCCCCGGTTAATCGGGAAATAGTGAAGCTGTTCTTGGAGCAGAAACCACCTGTGTTTGATGGACTTGGAGAACCGGCCAAGGCCGAATCATGGATCCGCGCGATAGAGCGTATCTTCGCAATCTTGGGATGCAATGATAGGGAACGGATGAGTTGCATTACTCACCAACTAATCGAGGCGGCCGACTTTTGGTGGGATTCTAGAACGAAGACCCTGACGCGAGACCAAATAGAAGCAATGACGTGGGAAGATTTCAAGACTGAATTGTACAACAAGTATGTTCCAAAGAGTTACCGGAAAGCGAAGGCATCCGAGTTCCACAATATGACTCAAGGACGCATGACTATGACCGAATACGATCGAGCGCTCAATAGCATGACCCAATACGCCCCTGATCAAGTTGACACTGACGAGAAGCTGTCCGACAAGTTCCGCGAGGGACTAAGGTCCGAGATAAGGATGTCGTTGGCTAGTCGAGGGAGACTCACCTACGCGAAAGCTTTGGCACTCGCATTGGATATTGAAGCAGCGATGCCTCAAGAGAGAGCCAAGGAGAACTCTACACCGTCCCTGCCCCCATCACATCACTCCCGGGAGAAGAGGAAGTGGGAGGACGCTAGGAATTCCTACGACGGAAAACGGCACCAGTCGAATCAGCATCGACCCCAGCACGGAGGAGGGCAACATACGTCTAGCCAGAGAGGAGATTATCGACCCAGGGCACCGCAGTGCAATGTGTGCTCTAAATACCATTTCGGAGAATGCCGATATCAGAACCTCGTCAAGTGCTACACCTGCGGAGGAAACGGCCACTACTCTAGGGAGTGTGCAAATAACAAGGTAGGATCGGGATCGAGGCAGAATGATCAAGGATCCCGTCAGCAATCGAGGGCGCCGCAAGGTGAACCACGAGGAAATCGCGACCCATCGTCGCGGCAGCAACAACCTCACCGCCCTAGACTTCCTCCACAAGCTAGAGCGTTCGCGCTGGAACAAAAGAAGCCGAAGAAAGAGCAAGATGATCGTGAGAAAGGAAACTTGACAGGTATGGGTAAAATTCTCGATACCCCCGTTGTTGTGTTATTTGACACGAGTGCATCGCATTCATTTATATATGAGCTGTGTGTGCACACTTTGGGCTTGCCTTCTAGCGAATCTGAACATAGAATGATGGTGTCCTCACTAGTAGGAGGAAAGATAGAAATATCTCGAATATGCTCGAACATAGAAATTGTTATGGGAGAACTTAGGTTAGTCGCTCACGACTTGCGAGTTATGGCGATGAGAGATACCGACGTAATCCTAGGAATGGACTGGTTGGCCGCGAATTTCGCGACGATTCGTTGTAAGGAGAGGCAAATATCCCTACAAGCTCCGGGAAAAGAACCTATCGTGTATCATGGAATCTCGAGGAACCGGCGAACCGCGATAATCTCTGCACTGCAAGCTACCGCGATGATGAGAGAGGGGCGGCCTGCCTATCCCGTCTTTCTTCACGGCAATGAGAATGATGAAAGAAGAGTAGAAGACGTCGTTGTTGTGCGGGAATTTCCAGATGTTTTTCCCGAAGTATTACCTGGACCGCCGCCAGATCGACAATTGGAGTTCACCATCGATCTCGAGCCGGGAGCTGCACCCGTATCTAAGGCACCATATCGAATGGCACCTAAGGAGTTGGAGGAACTCAAGATACAACTCCAAGAGCCGATGGACCTAGGTTTTGTTAGGCCTAGTGTCTCGCCATGGGGCGCACCGGTACTATTCGTAAAGAAGAAGGATGGATCGATGAGGATGTGCATCGACTATAGGGAGCTAAACAAGTTGACTCTTAAGAACAAGTATCCACCGCCGAGAATAGATGACTTGTTCGATCAGCTTCGAGGAGCCGGAGTCTTTTCAAAGATGGACTTGAGGTCCGGATATCACCAGCTACGAGTACGAAGGGAGGACATACCGAAGACCGCATTTCGCACAAGATATGGACACTACGAGTTTGTTGTGATGCCGTTCGGCCTAACGAATGCCCCAGCGGTATTCATGGATTTGATGAATCGAATATTCCATCCGTACTTGGATAAATTCGTCCTAGTATTTATCGATAACGTTTTAGTCTACTCGAGGAACGAGAAGGAGCACGAGGAGCATCTACGAATCGCTTTGGAGACCTTGAGAAACGAGAAGCTATACGCCAAATTCAGCAAGTGTGAATTTTGGCTGAAAGAAGTAAACTTTCTTGGACATATTATGTCGGCGGAAGGAATTACAGTGGACCCCGCCAAAGTTGAAGTTGTGCAACAATGGAAGTCACCATCAACCCCAAACGAGATTCGGAGTTCCCTAGGCTTGGCAAGATACTACCGAAGGTTTATAGAAGGATTCTCTAAGATAGCGAGACCAATGACGCAACAACTTAAGAAGGGAGTCAAGGTGAATTGGACCCCAGAGTGTGAAGCAAGCTTTCAACTCTTGAAGGAGAAGTTGACCACCGCGCCAGTGTTAGCAGTGCCTGAGTCTGGAGTGAACTATGTAGTCTACACCGATGCTTCGAAGGTTGGACTAGGATGCGTGTTGATGCAAAACAACAAGGTGATCGCCTACGCGTCACGACAGTTGAGACCACACGAGTTGAATTATCCAACGCACGATTTGGAGTTAGCAGCAGTGGTACATGCCCTAAAGATTTGGAGACATCATCTCTACGGAGTTCGATGTGAAATCTTTACGGACCACAAGAGCTTGAATTACTTCTTCGAGCAGAAGGACTTAAAATCATGCGATAACGAAGGTGGCTCGAACTAGTGAAGGACTACGATTGTGGTATCAATTACCACCCCGGCAAAGAAAATGGGGTGGCAGATGCTTTGAGCCGAAAAGACCATTCGCAACTAGCTATCCTAACAGAAGAGGAAAGTTTGATACGAGAGTTTAGTAAATGGCAATTGGAAGTGATAAAGGCACCTGAAACGGTGGAAGGACGAATCGCCACCTTAGTGGTGGAGCCAGATTTGAAAACAAGAATCGTTGCAGCGCAACGAATAGATGCGAAACTTGAAGAGATTCGAGTGGAAGTGAGAAATGGAAAGTCGGGAAATTATAGTGAGGAGTCCAATAATGCCCTCATGTTTGAAGGAAGACTATGCGTGCCCGACAACGAGGAACTCAAGAACGAGATCATGAGTGAAGCTCATGAAACTCCATATACTGCTCACCCTGGAAGTACAAAGATGTACCAAGACTTGAAGAAGTCATTTTGGTGGAATGGCATGAAGAGGGATATCGCGACATTTGTGGAGCGTTGCTTAGCCAGCCAACAGGTGAAGGCTTTACACCAACGACCGTATGGAAAATTACAACCGTTGGAAATACCAGAGTCGAAGTGGGAGCACATCACCATGGATTTCATGACGGCCTTGCCGAAAACCCTCAAAGGAAACACCGCCATTTGGGTGATTGTAGATCGACTCACCAAATGTGCGCACTTCATACCGATTCCGATAACTCATGGATCGGACAGGCTAGCTCGAATCTACATAAGAGAAATCGTGCGATTGCATGGAGTCCCAGTGACGATTACGTCTGATCGTGACCCGAAGCTCACATCAAAATTTTGGATTAGTCTACAGCGCGAGCTTGGAACACGATTGAACTTTAGCACGGCGTTTCACCCGCAGTCCGATGGGCAATCCGAGAGGACGATACAAACTCTCGAGGATATGATGAGAGCCGTAGTGCTCGACCGAGGCGGAAGTTGGGAGACCGCACTACCGTTGATCGAATTCGCTTACAACAACAGTTTTCAAGCAACGATTAACATGGCGCCGTATGAAGCCTTATACGGAAGGAAGTGTAGATCACCGCTCTACTGGGATGAAGTTGGCGAACGAAGGGTACTTGGACGCGACGCAGTCGAGGAGATGATTGAAATTGTTCCACAAATCCGTGTGAGAATGAAGGAAGCCCAAGACAGACAAAAGTCTTACGCTGACGTCCGACGGACCGACTTACGATTTCAAGTCGGTGATAAAGTTTTTCTCAAGGTGTCCCCGTCGAAATGGATAACGTGTTTTGGTGTCAAAGGAAAGTTAAAACCGCGTTTTATCGGTCCTTATGAAATTCTCGAAGGAGTAGGACCCGTAGCCTATCGATTAGCGCTGCCGCCAAACCTTGGTAACGTGCACAACGTCTTCCATGCGTCACAGTTGCGGAAGTACGTGTTCGACCCGAAACACGTGATTCACTATGAGGAAGTTTCTTTGAATCCGGATTTGAGTTACGAGGAACGACCTCAGATGATTTTGGACCGTAAAGTTCAAATCTTGAGGAACAAATCTATTGCTAGTGTGAAAGTACTTTGGAGAAACCACGAGTACGAGGAAGCCACGTGGGAGCTTGAGGATAAGATGATGGAAATGTACCCGGAACTCTTTCCATGAAGGTACCAAATTTCGGGATGAAATTTCTTTTAAGAGTGGTAGGATGTAACGCCCCGCTTTTTCGAACCCTAATTTTTGTGACGTGGAAATTTTTGCATTAAATGCTTTTAATGCTATGACATATGTGAATTAAATGATGAGTGATTTATTGCAATATTCGTTGTGACCTAATTGCGATTTGGAATTGAGATTGAGTTGAATGGTCAACTTGTTGAAAATGTGACGTGGCTATTGAATAGTCAATATTGTGGAAAATATGACGTGGTCGTGGAGTGGTCAAAGTCGTTGGAAAATGTGAAGTGGAGGTGAAATTCGAAAATGTGGATATTTTAATGTGGGGACAAATAATAATTGTGGTGAAATATTATCCTAAGGGATGAGTGAGAATTTAATAGGAGCATTATTTAAGTATGTGGAATTTTCGACCCCTCCTATTTATTGGAAAGAAATCCTATTTTTCTTGGATTTAAATTATTGCTTGGGATAATTATCCAAATTAAATCCAAAGTCCAAATATTCCTATTTATGCTATGAAGAATTCGAAACCCCTTTTATTCCATGAAATTTTTGAAATCTCCTAAATATGGGAGAAGGGATTATTTTTATTATATTATTTGATCCCTTGTTTATTCTCTTCCATATATAAATTCAAATATCCTAGCATATCTTGTCAAATCTAAGAAGATCTTACCATATCCTAATTTAAATAGGATTTTAATTAAATCCCTTTGGAAAGGGGATTACTACACGCCTACTACCATATTTTGGGGAGATTATTATTATTTTCTTGCTCCGTGATATGCTCCGTGAAATATTCAAATTAAATCTAAGGCTAATTAAATAGCCAAAATTTCAAAATTCCCTATTATTCCTCTTCAAATTTTCGGCCTCTTCAACAAACAAATCTAATCCAAATCTTTTATTATTTAATTGATGGAGTATATCTTAACCTCTATAAATAGGAGAGAAATCCTAAAACCTAGCACTACAGAAAAATCGCCCCCCCTCTACTTCACGTCGTGCTCTCCCCTCTCCCACTCTCTCAAACTTTTCTTCTACTTTCTCCATTAATTCTTCATCTTTTGGAGAAGAATTGAATCTGCAATTCAAGATTTTGTTGAAGAATCGAGATTCTACTTGTTTTCTACCGATTGTTCTTGTGAAAAAGGTACTTTTATTTTGATCTTCTCTTCTTCTACCGATCAATCGGTGTTCTTGAGTCCACATGCATTTAGATCGAGTGAAGGGGGAAATTAATCGGTGAAATTTGGATGCATGTGATAAGTGTGTGTGTGTGTGCATGCCTCGGTAGGCGTGCACATGTGTTGTGTGTGTGTGTGCGTGTGTTGTGTGTGGAAACACTCATGCGTGACACGATTTGATGATAAATCTGGAGTTGTTGTGCGAATAAAACCGATATGATAATCGTACTTTGATTTTGATTGGAATATTGAAAATAATCGATGGGAAAGGGAAACGTGAGAACATGCATGATTTTGATCCATGATTGAGACCTATTTGAAATACATGAAATAAAGGTGATAGTTCGCGTTCCCGGTGTGATAATAAGAAGAAGTGTAACATCCCGAGTTTTCGTGCGCTAGTTTTAGAGTATAAAAAAAAATTGACGAAAGGACGATTGGAATTAAAGTGCAAGGAAATTTAAGTTTGTAAATTAAAATTATTGGAAGGAGGAAAAGAGAATAAATTAGTACAAAGTACAATACATGCTATACGAATTGGATACATGGAGCTACAAGTGAGATTTCTTTCAAAGATACATTTCTACAATACAAGATCTTCTACTCTATCCTTTTCTCTTCCCCATCCTTCTCGAATTTGGCATCTCATAAGACTCCAAAATTTACAGCCAATAACACCAAGGATCCTGCAGTAATTTAGCACCAAAGGGATTATTAGAAATAGGCTTCACAAAGACTCAAGGTTGGAGACTTCTCCAAAATAGCAAGTGTGACCCAACTTACACCAAAATGGCATACAATTGGATAAGCACAAGGGAGAGATGAGATGGCAGGCCCAAAAATAGGAGCCTTTGCCCTCAAGACTTGCTCAATTAGGTAAAGAAACATGATGCCAAGAAAGAGATGGAGCTGACAGCCAAATATGGGAGTCTTTGTCCCCAAGTTTCCAACACAAGAGGCCTATATAAGCAGCCCCATCCCCATTCCCCTCCCCTCTCCTTTAGACACCACAAATTCACTCAAAATCAAAGAGTGCAGCAAGGAAACGAGAAGAGCAAGAAGGCAAGGAGAGGCAGCGACGAAGCGGGGAAAACAGCCGCGAACCGAGAGGATTCACCGAGTGAGGTAATCCCCTCGATACCATTCTGGGCATCACGTAAGAACGCCACGAAATTTCCAGAACGTAGAATCATAGGCAGCATGCTCACGTAGGACATGGAATCATAGGATTTACCACAAGACTTAGCATAATTTTCTGCCAAGAATCACAACATAAAGCTTCTTCCACAAACCCAATACATGGACTCAATAATCAAACTCTCATCAAAGCTTGAACATCACCAATAGTCAAGAATCAATTTTACATAGCTATTGTCCCAAAGAATCTAATTACTTAACAGAACAAGAAAAGGGGAAGGGGCAGAGGGGACTTAGCTTTGGAGTGAGGAGTATCTGGTAGAGCTACCGAGGCGACGAGCAAGTGTCGACGGAGTCCGGAAACTCCCACGGAGCAGCTGCAGGCCGCGGTTGAGAGAGGGAGAAGGAGGCGATGCCGGTGCTGGACGGAGGGTGCGAGACGGAGGAGGCCGGCGTGAGCTTCTGGTGAGCATCGTGGCTGCCTCATGAAGGAGGCAGCGGCGAACGACGTGTGACGGCAACGGAGAAAGGAGTAACCGTCGACGGGACTCTAAAATTTCGTCAAGGCGGGGCGCGATTCCCGCCGGAGGAGGAGAAGAGGGAGGCGACGCCTCTACTCCCCGCTAACGCGGCGGTTGTGCGATCTCAGGAGAAAGAGGGAGAGCTCGACAGAGAGGGTCCGACGAAGAGAGAGAACTTGAAGGAGAGGGAAAGCTCGCCGGAGGAGAGAACGGCGGTGGCGAATTCGCCGGAGGCGGCGACGAGCTGAGGAGAGGAACCGTCGCTTCTTCTCTGTTCTTCTAATTTAGGGATTTGAAAGTTGAATTGGGGATTTTCTAATTTTGAGTTGTTGTAGAAGAGAGAAAGAGACCGATAGATGAAGGAGTATAATTTGGGCCTTCTAATAATTTAATTAGATTTGGGCCTAGAGGCTATAATGTTGGGCTCTAGTAATTAATTAAAGGAGTGGTTGTTTTTAATTAAGAGTTGGGCCCAAGTATTATTTAAGGAGTGGGTTATGGTTCTGGGCCAGTTAAATAACAAGGAATGGGCTGCCTAATTTAATTAGTTGCGCTTAGAGATGAATTAATTAAGAGGGCCGATTAATTGTGAGGAAAAATACACCAATTACATGTCTAAATAGTTTGAGTCGAGAATTATTTATGAGAAGTTGGAATTTATTTAAGAATTTAGTTGGAGCTCAATTAATTAATTCCCGAATAATTTAGTAAGTTCCCAAAGATGGAAAGTGATGAAGATGGAGATGCGAAGGGCCGACCGGCGTCGCCCCGCGACGCCATGGGCAGCCTTAAGAAAATTCAAAGAAAAGATTAAGAAAGGATTTTCCAAGAATCCATATTAAATGCTCAAGTAATTATTTTAAAGATAATGGAACTTCTCCGAATTTAGTTTAAGTGGACAAATAAATCCTACAACTTAATGAAGCCCGAGAAAGGACTAGAGATTCTATGAGACAAGACTAAGGATATAGGTGCTATGCCATAGGGTACATGCATTCTTTCTAAGGAGAAATAGTTCAAGTACTAATTAGCGTGCTACGCTATTTATTTTTCAAAGGAAAAATTGCTCAAGGGAAAGTGAGGTCAAACCGAATAATTGAATTGACGAATAAGCATACCAGGTGGGCTTTCTTTATCCAGCACACTAGTGTGGATATAAATCAAATACTTGCGAAATTATGAAAAATCATCTTTTCTCAAAATGGAGCTATGATTCTTTTCAAATTGTTTTCATGCCATAAATGTTTTGTTTTTTCTATGAATGTCATGGAATGGATTGTATCATTGGATTGTCATGGAATGATGGGTGACCGTTGGAGCGACACTTGACTGGAATGAATGATGAATGATGAATGATGAATGATGAATGATGAACGATGAACGATGAATGATGAACGATGAATGATGAATGATGAATGATAAGTTAGGATTTATGAAAGAACCTAGTCTGCAGTTGAACTTTTAGCTCACAAAAGAACTTAGTAAGCTCGGGCCTTTTAAGAAAAAACCATGTGTGTTACTGTGATGGCTTGAAAACTATATAATGTATGTTTTGTTTTCGGCACGTGTCCACTTAGTACTCCTGTACTCTGCCCTGCATGTATTTATAAATGTGCAGGTTGAACGTCAAAAGGATGGAGTGATGATCGGAGTCGATGTTATCAAGTTGATCTCTCACGATTCGTGTGTTCATACACGAAGCCGTTTAGTAAGGACTTATTCCGCTGCTCTTTTGTGAAGTGAGAATTGTAGAATCTCACTATCAACTCTGATTTATTTGAAGAGATGTCTATTCTGTTTTCAAGACCATGTAATGAAATACTTGGCTTCTATGATATCAATTGACTTGGCCTTGTGAAATTCTCAAGTTCTAGCCCTTTTCTTTCCCCGCTTCTTAAATCCCTCTTATTAGTCGCGGTTTACCCGTTTTCGCTATCCTTAGCAAAATGTGGTCGTGACAAGAAGTGCGTTTTTGAACTCGAAGGAAATCGAGGTGGGCTTTATTCTAAACTCTCTCTTATGTTGCAAATATATGAAAGTGGAGCAATAAGGGTGGATTAAACTGTTATGCCATGCCTACGATTATTTTGGATATTGTGTGTGCCTGATGCCTAGATTGTGAGTACGCTCCATTAGGCTATAGGGCTATAAAACCGAATTCGGGTTTGAGTAGGGGCGCAAACCCTATCAGGCTAGTGTACACTGGAGATCGGGAGCCGTCCTTGCTAGTCGGCCGGTCTCGTGGGCGAAAGTGTGGCCACACTTCGTCGCACCATATGAAATGTTAATTGATGAGAAAATGGGATGTATTGTTTGACTGGCCAGTCCATGATATATTTTGTGATACTCGATGCTTATCTTTAGATAAATGCAAAACCTCGAGTTCACTATGGTAAGGGTGGCATAACTATAAAATGTTTTGGCATGAGTTCACTGAGTATGCTCAAAATACTCAGCCCTGCATGTGTTTTCCCTATGTGCAGGTTGAGCGGCGATGGGCGGTCGGTGGTGTTGAGACAGTTGAATCGAATAAGATGGATGGTTGGGATTTTGAGTGTAGTCGTGTCCTCGTACATGGCTTCGCTTCTCTTGGAATGCTTCCGCTGAATATTTTGAAACTTATTACCTTTGGTTGTTTTAAACTTATTTCTTCGAATTAGAATATGGTGAATTATTGCGTTTTGTTGGAGCTACAATAAACCTTTGACCTTTGAGCTTCGCCTATGTTAGCTATTAAATCTTGTTTCCGTATTTAAAGTCGTTGACTTATTGCCTTGATATTTCATTAAACGCTTGGTCAAATCTCTTTAAATGAAACCTTACTCTATTTCTCTTGTTGCCTTAAGTTTGCCTAGTTAACAGTCGTCGTATTTATTATACCCTAGAAATGCCGGGCTGTTACAAGGCTAATTTCATGCATCGGTTATGTGATGAAAAATCACCATTTACTGGGTCTAACACATTGTTTAGGCCAGGTGTGTGAAGGAAATTCGCCAGGTCCAGGAAGAATTGAAGGAAGTGGACTAGCGAAGGAAAGAGGCGAAAAGTGATCAGAATCAAGGAAGAAAATGGCTAGACGAAGGGAATCCGAAGCTGGGGGCAAAGAAGACTATACACACAAAAGAGCCCCTGCTGGACCCACTTTCACGCCTATATAAGGAGGAGCATGCAACACACATGTTATACACGATATAGCTCTCAGCTCACACACACACACACACTTGGGAAATGAGAATTTTGGGGTAGAATAGTGGTCTCATCTTCGGGAAATTTGTGCAACACCGTCCTCAAGGAGGGCGAAGATACAATCATTTACTTTTCAGCACTTACGTTTCGCTTTCTGTCGAACTTCGCCATTTCGAAGTCGATTTGTTCGTTTGCTACTTGCTGTTTATCTATGAATTTTATTTCATGTTATGAAGGTGTTGATTCTGTGTTGATTTATGTTGATTCTATGTTTTGAGGAGTTTTGTTTCGGAGGTTGATCATTATTCTCTGTGTTGGATGTTTTGCGTTCTTGATCTGGGAAATATGAGTTGATATGTGGTTGTTGTTGTTGTTGATCTGTGGAGAATCGGCGAATCTGTAGTTATGGAGTTGATTTTGATCAGAGTTTGTCTCGGATGCTTGGATCCGGAGTGGATTTAGCATCCGAAGTGTGGATCTAAACAGGGGAACTGAATTGTGCATGGATTTTGAATTTCTGCTTTCGTTTTTGCTTTACTTCATCTAGGAGATAGAGATCTGAGTTTTTGTTGGGTTTCTCGGTGTTTTTCTGACGTCCGATTTGTTGGTCGCCGTTGAGTTGTTAGCATTGTTCTGTTTTCATCATGTTTTAGTTAAATTTCGATTGTGCTTGCGTTTGTAGGTAGTTAGGCTTAGAATTGGTTATTTTGCAGCTTTTGGTCGTACACTTCTATTTTCGGGAAAATGGTCCCCACTGCATGCATCGAGTATGTCTAGCTAGATTAGGTAGTGACATTACTAGATCTAGGAAGTTGGTTTGAAGATAGTGATGATATAATGCCAATCTTTGTTACGTGGTTGTTTTCATATTCTTAGATCTAGAGATAGTTATATTTCTTTTCCTTTGTCTAGTATAAGTTCCTCAACCCAAATTTGCGTGGCAGCAGCCATACCACCCAAAAACCCTTTAAATGCATGATTTCGCATCTGTCCTCGTGGGATCGATCCCTACTTCCCTATACTAATTCTAGTATACGCGGGTTGAGGGTTTTGAAGTGATATACTATGTGTCCAACGACCGAGATCTTTCAGCGTTCCGCGAGTTCCTAGACCTTGTGATCTAGTGGATTTTCTGGACCCAGGAAGCTTGATATTCCATTTTGTACACGCAGCAAAAAATTATCTATCAAATGGCGCCGTTGCCGGGGATGGATTGTGTTTCTTTCAATCGTGTTTAGATGGATTTTGGTGTATATAGTTTAATTTCTTTCTGTTTCGTTGTTGTTGTTTCCAGTTTATAAACGCGGGCTCCCATTTCGGAAGTTGGGCTAGTTCATCTGGGTCAGGAAACGCCCGATACAAGTGGCAGGTCAAGGAGTCTACGTCCACTGTCACCACCAGATCCGGGTTGAGTACGGTAGATCCATTCCCATTCGAATCAGAAAGTGAGAATGAGTGGAACTCGTCGGGAGAAGAGGACCCAAAGTCGTCTACAGAGACAGAGGATTCCGAAACCGAGGAAGAGGAAGGTGAATATGGCGAACGTGGCAGATCCAGATCCAGATATTGGCTCGCTGACTGCGCATCTAGACGGTGAGCCAGCCCAAGCCATTGTTACCAACCAGAGGCAGAGATCCATCGACACGACATTAAGACCAACGTGCTAGGGGTCTTACCAACGTTCTCTGGACGAAGGAACGAATGCCCGTATGAGTTCTTGAACTAATTCGGAAAACTGTGTGGCATTCAGAAAAGGCCTAACGATACGACTGAGGAGGATTATCGCTTGAGAGCAATTCCGTTTGCTTTGAAGGGGGAAGCCAACACATGGCTATTGAGGTTACCTCCGAACTCGATCTGAACCTGGAGGGATTTCAAGTTAGAATTTCTGGATTATTTTTTCCCTTCAAGCAAGACGAACGCTCTGAAGAAGGAAATCCAGGAGTGCAAGCAAGAGTATGATGAGTCTCTGAGCTCATACTGGTCCCGGTTCAAGGGACTGTTGGATGCTTGTCCGAACCACAGGATGATCGACGCAGAGACTTACTATCTGTTTTACGAAGGTGCAAACCCTGAATCAAAAGATTTGATGAATTCCTCGAGCAGGGGAAATTTTACCAAGAATAAAGCAATTGAAGACAGAGAAACCTTGAGGAGATTGATCGAGGCGAAGAAGGCCTATGATAACCCTCGGAGCATTATGAGAAGGGGATCGGCCAATGTAGTGACAGAGCAAGATGATAAGAAAGTGGAGGCCAGGATAGAAAAGTTGGAGAAAGCACTTTTAAATGCAATTGAGAAGTACAACCCTCATGCCCCACAAGAAAATGAGAAGTCCCCTGGTCCAGAGGAAAGACAACTTCAACCTTATTACGGTCAACCCTGTGAAGGAGAGTACCAAGCCCAGGCGAATTCGATGGGGAGCTGGAATCCGGATGGAAGTTGAAATCAGGGAAGGCAAAAGGAGGCCCCATGGAGAGCTCACCCTAATTTTAGATGGACTGACAATGATCCAAGTCAACCGCCTCCACTGCAGATCACAAATTATGAACACCCTCCTGAGAGGCAGTCCAATTGGTCAGGAAGGAATCAGGAGGGGCAGCAGCAATTGGGATACAGGACTCAGGATCATACCAATTGGGGAAGAAGAAATCAGAACAATCCAGGGCCCTATGTGCCACCACACCAGAGGAATAACCAAGGAAATTACCAGAATTCCCAACCTAACCATCAAGGGAATCAAGGATCTAGCAACCAGTATAATAACCACCAAGGGAATCAAGGGAATTATTGGCAGAACCAAGGTCAAGGGTCGAATTTGAATCAATTCAACTCCAAACCACAAAGGAGTTTGGATGACATGGTCCACAACCTAGTGAATTCGCAGCAGTTCATACAGAATAACCTGCATTCCAACAATGACGTGGTGCACAAGCTGCAAGACGCCCAGTTGGAACACAAAGCAGCCATGGACAAGATGGCAAAGCAGCTGTCTCAGATTGCGGTTTCTTTGAATGAGATGCGGGGAAATGAAGGAAAACTTCCTGCCACAGTCAAGCCACCTGACCGAGCAAACAATAGTCAGATCACCTTGAGATCCGGTCGGGGTTATGAAGGACCGACGCTGGAGATCGATAAAGACACACCCGCACAGGCAAGTAAGGGGAAGGAGAGCCAAGTGTCTCACAAGGACAGCTCTAGACCCAGAGAAATTCATATTTAGGATGACATCCAGAAGGGAGATTTGGAGAGATCTTTACCTCGAGCAGCTGATCCATTTTTCCTAGATCCAGAGCCTGAGTTAGAAAGTAAGGAAGTGAGTAGGGAAACTGGCGAAACCCCAGCTGGGAGTTCCACAAATGCGGTGAAGTGAGCGAAGCCGTTTCCATACCGAGGGGAAGCCAAGAAAAAGAAGGATGATACAGAGGACCTCATGGAAATTTTTAGCAAGCTGGAAATCAACCTGCCTTTCTTGCAAGCCTGAAGATGCCTACCTTTAACAAGTTCATCAAGGAATTCATAGCTGGGAAGACAAAGCCGGCGAAAAGATTGTGATCGGGGAGAATGTATCTACTGTGATACAAAAGAGAATGATGCCTTCAAAATGCACAGACCCAGGTATGTTCACACTACCCATTTCTCTAGGGGACATTAGAGTCGAGCATGTCATGTGTGATCTAGAGGAATCTATAAATGTTTTACCACTTTCAATCTACAAGAAACTGACAGGAGTTAGGATGGTCGATACCAAGGTGGTAATCCAGTTAGCGGATAGGACTTGCATCTGTCCTGAAGGTGTGTTAGAAAATGTCATAGTCAAGGTGCATGATTTTCTATATCCTGCTGATTTCTATGTTATCAAAATGAATGATAATGAGTCTGCTGAGTCTAGTGGCGTGCTCTTAGGGAGACCGTTCTTGCGTACCGCTAAGACCATTATCGTCGTCTTTGATGGAACGATTTGTCTGGACTATAATGGGGAAAAATATACATTTAGCATAGATAAGGGAATGAAAAGGCCATTAGATGTTGAAAATTTGTATGCTATAGATGTTATTAACCCCTTGGTCCAAGAATATCTTGAGACTGAATTGATACAGGAACAAATTGACAACTCGGAGTTGAGCCATTTAATCGATCGAGAAGTTGTAGGATGGTGTGCAGCAATGAACACAATGGAATTGACAGATGAGGAACTAGCAGAAGCCATCATGGAGTTTTGCAAAAATCCCAAGTCGATAGATCAAGGGGATCAGCCCATGTGGCCAGTTTGGAAAATTCTCCAGGGTCTGGAAAGGAGACATTACCTGATGTTGCAAAAAAAAATCCCTTGCCCCAGGAGATGACTGACACCAAGAAGGAACTGAAGACACTTCCATCAGGTCTCAAGTATGCTTACTTGGAAGAGAATGAGACATTCCCAGTGATAGTCAACAGTAACTTGACCGAGGAGCAGAAGAAGGAACTATTGGAAGTAATCAAGCAAAACAAGAAAGCAATAGGATGGACCCTCTCCGATTTAGTAGGAATCAGCCCTGATCTCTGCATGCACCACATCCGGTTGGAGGAGGGTGTGAAGGCTCATCCAGACGCACAACGGAAGCTGAATCCGAATATGCGGGAGGAAGTTCTGAAGGAGGTGTTGAAATTGCTCTCTCTAGGGATCATCTACTCCATCCCGGATAGTGAGTGGGTCAGTCCTGTCCATATGGTGCCCAAAAAGTCAGGAATACAGGTTGTAAAAATGGAAAAGAACGAATTGGTGCCCACTAGGCTGGTGACTGGGTGGAGGATGTGCATCGACTATAGGAAGCTGAATGAAGCCACGAAGAAGGATCACTTTCCTCTACCATTCATTGACCAGATGTTAGAAATTTTAGCTAGGAAACAGTATTTTTGTTTCCTTCATGGATACAACGGTTATTTCCAGATCTACGTAGACCCAGAGGATCAGGGGAAGACCACATTCACGTGCCCTTTCGGTACGTATGCATACCGCAAAATGCCGTTTGGGTTGTGTAACGCACCAGGAACGTTCCAGCGGTGTATGATGAGTATCTTTTCGGATTTGCTTGAGGTATGCATTGAGATATTCATGGATGATTATACCGTATATGGGAATTCATTCGACACTTGTTTGGCCAGCCTTGAATGCCACCTGGTCCTGAATTTCGAAAAATGCCACTTCATGGTGACTGAAGGTATTGTCCTGGGTCACGTGGTCTCTGAAAGAGGGATACACGTAAACAAGGAAAAGGTGGATGTGATATCGAAGTTACCTTACCCCACAAACCAAAAAGAAGTTAGAGGCTTCCTGGGTCACGCGAGATTTTATAGGAGGTTTATTAGGGATTTCGTGAAAATCGCGCAACCGCTCACCCATCTGTTGCACAACGATGTGGAATTCGTCTTTGACGAAGGATGCAGCAGGCTTTTCAATTGCTTAAGGAAAAACTCGTGTCAGCACCAATAATCAAGGCGCCAGACTGGAATCACCCTTTTGAGATAATGTGCGATGCCAGTGACTTTGCTGTAGGAGCTGTCCTAGGTCAAAAGATAGATGGGAAAAAGTTATGTGATCTTCTATGCATCCAAAACTCTAAATCAAGCTCAGAAGAACTATGATACCACGGAGAAGGAAATGTTGGTTGTCGTGTACTCATTCGAGAAGTTCCGACCCTATCTGCTTGGGTCGAGGGTTATTGTTTTCACAGATCACGCAGCGATAAAGTACATACTGGCTAAGAAGGAGTCTAAGCCAAGGTTAATCCGTTGGGTGTTGCTTTTGCAAGAGTTTGATTGGGAAGTGAGAGACAAGAAAGAAACAGAGAATAGAGTAGCCGATCACTTAAACAGAATTTTTCAAGGGGAAACGGAAGAGGCCATACCCGATGCTTTTCCTGAAGAGCATTTGTATTATCTAGGGGAATTCCCTAGACCGATCAGTTGGAATGCAGTTTTGGCGTTAACCGGTCTTGGAGAATCCGACAAGGGGAAGCGAACACTAAACGCAGAACCATTGGTCACGGGAGAGGTGCCAAGTTCAGAAGAAATTTCCCGGGCCCAGAAGATGAAAATAAAAAGTGAGGCCAAATATTACTTCTGGGATGAGCCTTACTTATGGAAGATGTGTTCAGATCAAGTGATCAGATGTTGCATTCCCGAATGGGAACAAAGAGATATGCTGAATCATTGCCACACCTTGGCGTGTGGAGGTCACATTGGACCAAGAAAAACAGCGAGGAAAGTATTGGATAGTGGGTTCTACTGGCCGACGTTTAATAAGGATGCCTTCGAGTTTTGTCAGTGTTGCGAAAGGTGCCAACAGACTAGGGGAATTTCAAGGAGGGACGAGATGCCCCAGGTCCCGGTGATTGTCTGCAAAATCTTCGACGTATGGGGGATGGACTTCATGGGACCGTTTCCATCATCCTATGGGAACACATATATATTGGTCGCAGTGGACTATGTGTCTAAATGGATAGAAGCCAAGGCTACCACGACATGTGAATCGAAGGAGGTAGCAAAGTTTCTGAAGTCCAATATCTTCAACAGATACGGAGTTCCTCGAGCCATCGTCTCGGACCAGGGAACACATTTTTGTAATCGCACCATCGAGGCTCTGATGAGGAAATATGGTGTGCACCATAGGGTATCTACCCCCTACCACCCTCAGTCTAACGGCCAAGCAGAAATTTCTAATCGAGAGATTAAGGCAATACTGGAAAAGACAGTTAATCCCTCGAGGAAAGACTGGAGTAAGAAGCTCGGTGATGCATTATGGGCCTACTGAACTGCTTTCAAGACTCCTATCGGAATGTCGCCTTATAGGCTGGTGTTTGGCAAAATGTGCCACCTGCCCGTGGGTATAGAGCACAAGGCGTACTGGGCAGTCAAGGAGATGAGTATGAAGCCTTCGGCTTGTGAAGAGGAAAGGAAGTTACAGTTACAAGAGCTGGAGGAACTAAGGCTGGAGTCTTATGAGTCTGCTATGTGGTATAAGGAAAGGACAAAGTTATGGCATGACAAGAATCTCCGAGTCAAGGAACTCCATGTGGGATAGAAGGTGCTCCTTTTCCAATCCCGGCTCAAGCTTATGCCAGGAAAGTTGAAGTCTAAGTGGATCGGTCCATATACCATTGTCGGCCTCCGCGCGAATGGAGCTGTAGAGATCCAGGGAAGTGCCTCTAACTCTATCCCTTTTCTTGTTAATGGTCATAGAGTAAAGGTCTATAGGGATAATTCTGAGTTGTGTGTAGTGGAGGAAGTGCCACTACGTGCACTCCCTATTATCACCTAGTCAAACAAGGAAGTGTTCTCGATGAATTCCTGGGCCAGGTAAATTGGTTTACATTTTTAATATATACACTGAACCAGGGGATCTCGGGAATACTCAAAAGGAATGTGTAAATAGTTTAATTGCGTTGTGAAAATAAGTAAAAATCAAAAAAAAATAGAAAATCTAAATCTTCCAAAAATATTTTCGAAGCACCAGACTCCGTAGGGAAATTGTTTGTCTTGTATTTTATCCTCGACCTAGGAGTCTGGCGTTTCATTTTTTTTATATAAGTGTAAAGTCGTGGTCAGGGAATTAGCTAGGGGAAGGAAGTCTAGAGAAGGAATTTTAGGGGAGGTGATGTGGATCCATGTATTTTGTGATCCATTTCCCAAGGATTTACCCAATTGTGATGCTTGATCTAGGTATTTTTGTGAGAATTGGTTTTCTATTTTATCAATAGTGGCAACCCAACAAGAATTTAGGAAACTAAGATGATTAAAACAAGAAGTAACATTGGATAGAGTGGAAAATTGAGATACATAGTCATTGATGAGGTAAGCTAAGACACTTACAACATACTAACATGCATCCATGGCTAGATCTTCAAGGAAACCACAAACCTTGAAGCATACCTCTACTTGATCCATACTTCACTAAGAATTGATGAACCAAGCAACCTAAATCTAGGAATTGGATAGGAAACCCTCTTCAAGAGGAACAAATCTCTCAAGCATATAATTCAGCAAAAACCTAAGGAAAAGAAATGACATCAAGAGGTATTTATACTATGGGTCCAAAAATAGAAAGTTGGCCCACAAAATCTAAAAATGGCAGAATCGCCCGGTCGGGCGTTTTTCATAGGCCAAAACGCCCGGACCGGGCGTTTTCACTGTTCCCGGGCGAATTTCCACACTGAGCCGGGCGCGCGAAACGCCCGGCCGGGCGTCCTCCTCTACGCCTTAATCAAATCGCCCGGTCGGGTGATTTTCACATGTGAAAACGCCCGACCCGGGCGTTTCCTCTGGAAACTGCGGTCGGACCTCGTTCTTCAGCACGATCCTCAACTTTGGCTCATCCGTCCTCCTAGGCTCCTCCCGCGTGGACTTTTGAATGAAAGTTGCGAGTCCATCCCGAAGCCGCCTCGTCATGGGTCCGCCACGTGAGGTCGTATCATCCTCCCCTTCTTGGAAAGGATTTGTCCTCAAATCTTAGCTCCCTACAAAGTCAAACGGACTCAGATCAGTGACGTTGGACGTGCAACTAATATTATACTCACCGGGCAAGTCGATCACGTAGGCATTGTCGTTGACGCGTTCCAACACGAGAAAAGGCCCATCTCCTCTAGGGGCTAGCTTGCCCTTGGTCTTGTCGGGGAAACGTATCTTCCTAAGATGTACCCACACCCAATCACCGGGTTCAAAAACCACCTTCTTGCGTCCCTTGTTCACGTGGCGCGCTACTTGCTCTCCCTTCTCTCGGATCCTCTCTTGCACTTGAGTATGCATCTCCTTCACGAACTTAGCCTTTTCCTCTCCCCCTACATCAAGCATAATTGACAAAGGCAAATCCTCCGCGGACAAATCCAACGGGGTGAGGGGGTTAAATCCATAGACAACTTCAAAAGGAGACAATTTAGTAGTGGAATGAAAAGTCCTATTGTATGCAAATTCGGCAATAGGTAGACACTCCTCCCAAGACATATTATTCTCAAATACTAGAGCACGAAGGAGGGCTCCTAAGGACCTATTCACTACTTCCGTTTGTCCATCCGTTTGGGGATGAGCGGTAGTAGAAAAAAGAAGCTTGGTTCCAAGACTTCCCCAAAGGGTCTTCCAAAAGAAACTCAAGAATTTGACATCTCTATCACTCACAATTGTTTTTGGAATCCCATGCAATTTGACCACCTCCTTAAAAAACAAGTTTGCAATGAATTTAACATCATTTGTCTTCCTACATGGAATGAAATGAGCCATCTTGGAGAACCTATCTACCACTACCAAAATGCTATCATTCTTCCGAGAAGACATGGGTAGGCCTAGCACGAAATCCATGGAAATGTCCACCCAAGGTTGTGTAGGTATAGGTAAAGGAGTATAAAGCCCAAAGTTACTAGACTTAGACTTGGCTTGCCTACACTCTATGCATTGACCACAAAATTTCTCAACATGTTTCTTCATACAAGGCCAAGAGAAATGTTCACTCAAAATGTCAAAAGTTTTTGACACCCCAAAGTGCCCCATCAAGCCTCCCAAATGAGATTCCTTAATCAACAAGTCACGAAGAGAGCAATTAGGAATGCAAAGCTTATTCTCTTTATACAAGTAACCATCCATCCTATAATATTTATCAAAAGATCCTTTTTCACATGCTTCAAAAATAGTGGCAAATTCGTGATCATGCCTATATAAGTCCTTAATGAACTCAAAGCCAACACACTTGGAAGCACACACAACAAGCACTTGTTTTCTCACATGCATCACATGATTATCAATCAAGACATCATCACTTGAAAGAGCATGAGGCTTCCTAGAAAGGGCATCGGCAACAACATTTTCCTTCCCCTTTTTATATTTGATCACATAAGGAAAAGTTTCTAGAAAAGCACTCCACTTAGCATGTCTTTTATCAAGTTTATGTTGTCCCCCTAGGAACTTAATGGATTCATGGTCGGTGTGAATTACAAACTCCCTATGCATGAGGTAATGTTGTCAATTCTCTAAACACCTCACTATAGCATACAACTCCTTGTCATATGTGGGGTAGTTTAATTGGGCTTGGCCAAGCTTTTCGGAGAAATAGGCTATGGGTTTCCCCTCTTGCATGAGCACTCCTCCTACCCCCACTCCACTAGCATCACACTCTAGCTCAAAAGTCTTGTCAAAATTGGGAAGGGCTAACAAAGGAGCATGAGTAAGGTCATTTTTTAAGGTGTTAAAAGCTCTTTCTTGCTCCTCTCCCCACTTAAACTCTACATTCTTTTTCACAAGGTGATTAAGGGGAGATGCCTTAGTAGAAAAATCCCTCACAAACCTCCTATAGAAGCTTGCAAGACCATGGAAAGATCGAACTTCACTCACACTCTTGGGTGTAGGCCACTCCCTAATCGCCTTCACTTTCTCCTCATCTACTTTCACACCATCCCTCCCCACAACAAATCCAAGAAAAACAACCTCATCAACACAAAAAGTGCATTTGGATAACTTGGCATATAAGGCATGCATTCTCAACACTTCAAGCACATCCCTAAGATGATTAGCATGCTCTTCTACACTCTTACTATAAATCAAGATATCATCAAAATACACCACCACAAATTTTCCAATGAAAGGACGAAGCACATGATTCATCAAACGCATGAAAGTGGAAGGAGCATTAGTCAATCCAAAAGGCATAACAAGCCATTCATATAAGCCAAATTTGGTTTTAAAAGCGGTTTTCCATTCATCCCCTTCTTTCATGCGAATTTGGTGGTACCCACTTGCTAAATCAATTTTGGAGAAACAATGAGAGCCACATAGATCCTCAAGCATATCATCTAACCTAGGTATAGGGTGTTTATACTTAATGGTGATCTTATTGATGGCTCTACAATCCACGCACATTCTCCAAGTTCCATCCTTCTTAGGTACCAAAATAACGGGTACGGCACAAGGTGAGAGAGATTCTCGAATCAAATCTTTGGCAAGGATTCCCTCGACTTTCCTTTGAAGTTCTTGAGTCTCCTTTGGGTTTGCTTTGTATGCCGCCCGGTTGGGAAGAGAGGATCCCGGTACAAAATCGATTTGGTGCTCAATCCCTCTCACGGGTGGGAGCTTGTTTGGAAGCTCGTCCGGGAAGACATCCTTGAAACCTTGCAAAACACTTTCAATCAACAAAGGACAAGGATTAGTGTTAGTATTTAAACATAAATCATTCCGGACCATGAGGAGGATGGTTGATCGGCTTTTTAGTGCCCACCCAAGGTCGGGAGCCCTAGCTAACAAGCAACCTTTTCCCTCCCTTGCTTGTGGTTTTTCTTGCTTGGGTACTTTATTTTTGCTCTCACCACCCCCTCTCTCACTTGGCTTTTTTAACTCCTCTTCTTCTCCACTAGAATATGACATTCGTGGCTCTACACTCGCCTCCTTGTCTTCTACCACCACGTCTTCCTCATCCTCACTATGCACGCTACCATCTTGCCCAATAACCATGACTCTTTGGTTGGGGCACTCACGAGCATAGTGACCATAGCCCTTACACTTGAAGCATTGTACCTTGCTACTCTCCGTTGAGGAAGGGCTCTTGGTAACTTGTGGACTTGAGCTTGGAGATCCCTTGTATGGTGCTTTGCCTTGAGTAATAGGTGAGCTCTCCATCTTCTTGGAAGGGGTACTCCACTTGTTTCCTCCCATCCCGGTTTGACTAGAAGCCACTCTTGCCTTGCTAAGAGCCACCTCTTTACCTTGCCTCTCAAAAGTCTCGGCAAAACTTAGTACTTCCCCCAATGTGATTCCCCTCAAAGCCTCAATTTGGACTTTATGCTTCAAGGACGTGTTGAGACCATGGATGAAGCGGTCTTGAGTGGTTTCCTCCGATTCATTTACTCCAATCTTGTTCATCAAAGCAAGAAGTTCATAGTAGTAATCCATCACACTCATGGATCCTTGCCTTAGGTCTTGAAGCTCCCCACGAAGCTTGAGATAATAGGACCTCGGTACAAAGGACTCCTTCATGATTCGGCACAACTCATCCCATGATCGCACCTCTCCCATCCTAGCTATCCTCCTCTTTCTCAACACGTCATTCCACCAAGTGTTAGCATTACCCCTAAATTCGGCCAAAGCAATCTTCACCTTATCTCCCTCGGAATAGTTGTGGAGGGAAAAGATTTTCTCCACTTGAGATTCCCACTCCAAGTAGGCTTCGGGATCGAACTTTCCATGGAATTCGGGAAGGTTGTGTTTCAAGGTCTTGGACGGATCATCAAACCTTGGTCGGGGCTCCTCCTCATAATACCTATCCCTCCTAAATCTATCCCCATAAGGCTCCATCCCTCCATATTGATTTCCTCCTCCATAGCGACCATACCCCCCATTTCCTCCTCCCCCTCGCCTATTGACTCCATTTCCCCCCCCAAACCTTCCATTCTCCAAATTGTTAACCCTATCCCGAACATTCCCTCCTTGCCACCCCTCATACTCCTCCTCTTCAACATTTTCCTCCGGAACCTCATTAGGCACAAAATTGCCCATAGGAGTGGGAGGCCTCGTCCCCTGCTCTCCCTTCCAAGTGTTGAACTCCTCAAATAAAGTGTTTTGGGCGGCAAGCATGCGGGCTTCGGATTCTTTTGATTGAGCAATGGATTCTTTTGCTCGCACATCCATTTGGATCATCATCTCTTGTTTGAATTCCTTCATCATGCGGGCCATCATGCTCACAAGGTCCCCATCGGGTATAGGGTGAGTCATGCTTGTTTCCTCCCCTTCCGCACTTGTCCCCGCCATTTTGTTGGACCGGGTGCGAGGAGGCATAGAGTAAGTACCTACAAATCAAACAAACACTAGGAACTAGTCCTAGAGGTTAGTAATAAAAGAAAGTAGAATTTAAGAAGATGAACTCAACCTTGATGTCCCAAACCCCCCTCAAATCACTCCCCAATAACTCTCGACAAAGGCTTAGAATATTGTGAGAAAGGTGGATTCACTCACACTCACAACTCCAATTCCAAGATTTAAGTGCTTGAGGTGGATCAATCAAGGTATACTCCTTGGTCAACAAAATCAAGAAGACAAAGCCATAAACACATATTAGCAAGATGCAAGTCAAAGAAAAACAAACAAGGGGTGACACTTTTGCTGAAATTTGGCTGATCTTTATGATTTTTTTTGGTATTGATTCCCACGCCCAATTTGGATGAATTTTGGTGGATAGATTCCCAAACAAGTCTAGATCAAGGGAAAAATGGCCATATATAGTCAGATTTGATGATTGGATATGTTTTGTATGGTTTTCCCCAACTATGCCAAAACAGGGCAATGATGTTAATCTCCACGGTTAACTAGGCAAACGAAGGAATTTTTTGATGAAATTTTGCAGGTACGTAGGTCACATAGCATATATCATACACACCAAATTTCAGCTTAATCTAAGCACAATTGATCAATCCGATCAACCCAACAAAACAGAGCAAAAACAAAGGACAAAAGGAAAAATAACCCAACCCAAAGCAACAATAGATCAAACACCTAGTGGGTACTAGGCTCTAGATACCAAATGATATGGATCCATGTATTTTGTGATCCATTTCCCAAGGATTTACCCAATTGTGATGCTTGATCTAGGTATTTTTGTGAGAATTGGATTTCTATTTTATCAATAAAGGCAACCCAACAAGAATTTAGGAAACTAAGATGATTAAAACAAGAAGTAACATTGGATAGAGTGGAAAATTGAGATACATAGTCATTGATGAGGTAAGCTAAGACACTTACAACATACTAACATGCATCCATGGCTAGATCTTCAAGGAAACCACAAACCTTGAAGCATACCTCTACTTGATCCATACTTCACTAAGAATTGATGAACCAAGCAACCTAAATCTAGGAATTGGATAGAAAACCCTCTTAAAGAGGAACAAATCTCTCAAGCATATAATTCAGCAAAAACCTAAGGAAAAGAAATGACATCAAGAGGTATTTATACTATGGGTCCAAAAATAGAAAGTTGGCCCACAAAATCTAAAAACGGCAGAATCGCCCGGTCGGGCGTTTTTCATAGGCGAAAATGCCCGGACCGGGCGTTTTCACTGTTCCCGGGCGAATTCCCACAGTGAGCCGGGCGCGCGAAACGCCCGGCCGGGCGTCCTCCTCTACGCCTTAATCAAATCGCCCGGTCGGGCGATTTTCACATGTGAAAACGCCCGACCCGGGCGTTTCCTCTGGAAACTCCGGTCGGCCCTCGTTCTTCAGCACGATCCTCAACTTTGGCTCATCCGTCCTCCTAGGCTCCTCCCGCGTGGACTTTTGAATGAAAGTTGCGAGTCCATCCCGTCGTGGGTCCGCCACGTGAGGTCGTAGGAGGGATGGAGAAAATTTGAATTTCAAATTGTCCGATATTTATGGGAGGTGTACGGTTGCTTACATCACGCCTGCAACCGCACCATCCTTTGACCAAAAAGGCTAACCGCCATTTTCTCTCTCCAATAATCTCAAACTTCAAACACCGATTCTCTTCCTTCTCTCTACTATGTTTCTCTCTCAAGAATTGCAAACCCTAACCCGATTTCTACCAGTTTACCATTTGATTTTAGATTACATTGATGGATCCAACTCATACCACAAGGAGTTCACGACCGGAGGCGTCAGCCACGGGATCGGAAACCGTCCAGAACCCATACGACGCAATTGACGGAATTGACACAAAAATTGGGAAGCGTCGAGAAAGCGAAGGAGGTCTACGCCTTATTCTCGGCTAGCATGATGACATCCGCGGCTGCCGCACCACCGTCGACGATCCCTGTTGATTCGACGGCTCAAACTGCAGTTCCCCACGATGAAAGGCCTCAAGCTTCGACTAGAGTACCGGACTCTGGTTTTCAACAAGCGGACAAGGAGGAGGCGACGGGTAAACTGGCGGCAGACGGTAGGCTAATTGATGGTGATGAGAATGTGGAGTCCGAGGGACGAGAAAGTGAAAACCCTAACTCCGAGGGTGAGAAAAAGGGGGAAACCCCTGTTCTAGAGGAAGTTGTTGAGGGGGAAACCCCTATTCTGGAAGAGTTTTCCGAGGGGGAAACCCCTGTGTCAGAGGAAGTTGCAGAGGGGGAAACCCTAATGGAGACCGGGGATGAGACCCCGAAGGATTTTAGGGGAACAACCCCTGAACCAATGGAGGAGGGGGCAACCCCGAGTGATGTTAGGGGGGAAACCCCTGTCTATATTGAGGGGGGGACCCCAATGGTGGACAATATGGGGGAAACCCCGAAGGAGCCTTTGGGGGAGACGAACCCCGACGATACTGGAGTACTAGAGCCCGTCGGAGAAGGGAAACATCTGATTGTGGACCTGATGGATGACCAGGATGAAGACGAACCACGGATCGACGAAAGAACAGAGAGGCGAAAGGCCAGGAGGAGTCTACTGGACGAGGTGGACGATTTGCCCTATTCTGAAAAGGAAGAGTTCCCTGCCCGAGGGACAGCGGGTGATGAGGCGGAGGATAGCCGCCTGGCCAAGGAAAGGACGAGGAAAGGGAAACAGGCAGCTGCAACCCAGTCAAAGCGGTCAAGGAAAACTCCCTTCGTCAAGGAGGTTGAGGAGCCACTTTCCCCACTGACCGAAGTTCCCTCCACCGAGGAACAAGCCGAGCCTAATCCTGGGTCCGATTCCGAACCCGGAGAATCTGATGAGGAGTTTAACTATGAGCGCCCGGAGATTTGGCTAACTAGGGAATTGCTGGAGTCAATGAGGCGCTTTGATGATTAGAAAAGGGCCGCAACATCAGGCAAGCAGTACAGCTCCGAGGAGCTTAAGATAATTGACAGTGATGAGGAGTTCCGCACGTGTATCTATGCAATCAAATTTGAGTGGTTGTTGAAGCACAGCCCGGCAAAGGTGCCGGTGGACTTAGCTCGAGAGTTTTTCTCAACGTTCCGACTCAAGAACACTTCTGACCTCGACGCGGACTCCATCACATTCAAGCTTTTCAACGAAGAACATGAGATGAACATCAGGGAGTGGTCCTTGAGGATGGGGTTGTTTTCCAGGGCTGATGATGACGAAGGCATCTGGAATGAGAGGATGGTCGGCGTACCAAAGAACACACCAGGGTTTAAAGTACAGGCAGCATAGGAGCTGGTCACCCACTCCAAGGCGGGGGCGTTCAAATCCAGCTACTCCAAAGCCTCCCACATTGAAGACCGCATCCTCCGATTCGCCCAGACATTCATTAGCAACAATCTGATGGGAACGGCGAACTCAGCTCTGACAACCACTGACCTCTACTTCACCTGGTGTATGGCGAAGGGTGTGAAGGTGCATCTTGGCTACTGGTTGGCCCAAGCCTGCCATCAAATGACAAGCAATCCCGCGCGACATATGTACACATGCCATCTCCGCGGCGCTTATCTCCAACGGAACATCAACATGAAGATAGCCAAGACCGCTCCTCTAGTCGTGATGTATGAGCCCCCAGAGACCTTTAGCGATGAATATTTCTTCAACAAAGGGCTGCTCCAGGCACACGGCAAGGAAACCTTCTTCTACGAGGTGGGAGATAAGGTGAAGACGGAGTCGGAGGCTGTGGAGGCTGTGCCCAGTGAGGAGGTTGAGGAATTGAAGAAGAAAGTGCAAATGATGAGGAAGGAGATGATGAAGGAACTCGGTGGAATGCGGAAAGAATTAAGCGAGGCCCGGGAGGGGATAAAGGCACTGCGGGGGAACATTGCAGACTTGGCGATGAAATCCTCCAAGCAAAATGAGCGAATAGCAAAGGCTTACAACTAACAATTTAAGTCTTGAAAAGAGTAGATTTGGATAGATTGTGAAAACGTGGTCAAAAGAGATTAATTTCATCGTGAATAGTCTGACAGCCGCCGGAAAGTTGCCGGACTGCCGTCGTCGCTGCCGGGAAGAATCTCTGGGATCCAGCAGCTTCTTCACTCACAAGGTAAGCTTTCCAAGATCGTTATTATTGCACGATGTAGTTGTCTAAGAACTTGGGCATTGCTTAATTGATTTCTTTGTCTAAGTTTTCATTAGTTAAGTCAAATCTATTCTAAAAAGTCATATGCATAATTGATATGGAAACCATTAAGGGAAAAGCATAGAAAATAATATGGTGTTTGACATGGGAAAAATCCTAATGTTCATGCTTTGGATGATATGAAAATGGCTATGTAGCAAAAATAGTTATTAGTATAATTACCTTGAGAAAAGGAGGAGAAGAATGATAGTGAGTAGGAAAATGGACTCATCTTCTTCAAACACTTATATGCATCCTTATTTTGATAGAATTTTGTTTAGAGAAATTTTTGTGAAGGAACAAAAGAGTGATGAAAGGAGGTGTGGCATTATTTATAGACAAAAGGGGTCACATGGTTTTACATGGATAATTATATGTTTCATGGGGGTACATTATATTACTCAAGAGTTAGGGACTTTTTACTAAATGGGGCAAGTTGTCTTGTCAATCATTCCTCTTGCCTAAAATGGCAACAATATTATGTCTCGTCGCTTAAAAAGACTTGAGCCGTCATTTGGAAAACGTGAGCCGCCATTTGATAAACGTGTTTGATGTGATTTGATTTCATCGATCGTCTTGTCTTGATTGACACGCTTCTTATCCATTCGTGTAGGTATCGGGGTTCAAGGCGTGACTATTTAGCGAGATTCCTGAGGGCATGGAGAGTATTTATATTTTTATCTTTACTCTAGTGTTGAACTCGGTGTAGAACGTGTACGAACTTTTATTTGAAGCTCGGTCTTCATGATAAGACTAATTTCATGCATCGGTTATGTGATGAAAAATCACCATTTACTGGGTCTAACACATTGTTTAAGCCAGGTGTGTGAAGGAAATTCGCCAGGTCCAGGAAGAATTGAAGGAAGTGAACTAGCGAAGGAAAGAGGCGAAAAGTGAGCAGAATCAAGGAAGAAAATGACTAGACGAAGGGAGTCCGAAGCTGAGGGCAAAGAAGACTATACACACAAAAGAGCCCCTGCTGGACCAACTTTCACGCCTATATAAGGAGGAGAATGCAACACACATGATATACACGATATAGCTCTCAGCTCACACACACACACACACACACTTGGGAAATGAGAATTTTGGGGTAGAATAGTGGTCTCATCTTCGGGAAATTTGTGCAATACCTTCCTTAAGGAGGGCGAATATACAATCATTTACTTTTCGGCACTTACGTTTTGCTTTCTGTCGAACTTCGCCCGCATTTTCTAAGGATAGAAAATACGGTTGATCGCGACTAGGGGAGGATTAAAGAAACGGGGAAGAAAAGGGGAAACATACATATTTGACTAAAATACTTAAATAACTGAAATAACTTAGAAAACAACGTAGTATCATCTCAACAAAGTACCAACTCTAAGGAAATAAAGACCGGAGCGTAAACAATTTTGAAAAGAGTATGACTCTCGATGACAAGACAGTTCTAAAGAAAGAAAATGCACTTAGCGGAAGCGTTCAAGACACGGAAAAATGTCGAGTATGAAGACACGACAAATCCAACAATTCTAAGCATAAATAATCCATAAATTCTGCTCAGCATCCTCCACGCCCGTCGTCGCTCTATCTGCACATTAAGAAAAACAAATATGCAGGGCTGAGTACTTGATGCACTCAGTGGACACATGCCAAATTCAGTTTGTCAAGCCATAACGAGTGATCTTGGGGATTTTAATTGAAAAGAACCCAAGTCACTAAAAACATTTCACATAAATTTGGTTGCAACCATTTTCCATCCACATCCACCATCACCATATCTGAACTACATGACAAGGAACGTGGCCACGAACCAAGTCACTAGACCGGCCAACTCCAATGAGATAGCGCACGATCTACTGGGTGTACACCAGTCCGAGCAGGGTTTGCGGCCCTACTGGGACCCGAATTCGTTAACAATACATGGCATAGCCACTTCAGATAGATTCATTCAAATACAAAACATGGCAAGACAAACATTTTTCACCTCCTTTCACATAGTAAAAACATTTAGGACATAGTCCTTATTTAAAACGAAAGTCCACCTCACAAGCTTAGCTCCTCCACAAACTTTCTGTCCCAACCTCAACAACGAGCACAATTTCACCCTTTTTGAAATAACATGTTATGCAAAAATTAGACATTGCTAAACTAAATTTAACAATGCATGCATCCTAAGTGTGTGTGCTCAATTTATCCTTTACTCTTTTCTTAGCAAAACATCATATTCCAAACTTGTCAATTGAACAAACCAACATCAACAAAATTATACTTCCATCCGACGGCACACTCATGAATTTAAATCACGCGGCCAAATAGAAATCCCATAGCAACAATTCTATGGCCAAACAATCATATGCAAGCAAAATAAAAGAACAGGAAAATACATACTCCCTCCGTCCCAGATAATTCGGGACACTTTGACCCGGCACGGGTTTTAAGAATCCTAATGGAAAGTGAGTTGAAAAAGTTGGTGGGATGTGGGCCTACTTTTAAAGTATTAGTTTTATAATAAAATGTGAGTAGGAATGATTTAGTGGAATGTGGGGTCCACTACCAAAAATGGTAAAAGTGAAGTGGGACAAATTATGTGGGACGGCCCGAAATGGAATACTGGGTCGAATTATCTGGGACGGAGGGAGTATTATACTCCCAAATCAACCACGTATGTGTGTAAAGAAAGAAACAAACTAAGATACACCATGTATATTCCCTTCCGTCACCAACGCATCTGTCTCTCTCTCTTTTTATTTTTATTTTCTTTCAGGACATCAAATCAAAACTAAATAAAGTAACATAATATTTACATACTCCCGCATTACTGCACGTATATACTCTTTTTACAACACATGTGTACATATTAATATCAATTCCCCAATTTAAAACTATTATACACTAAACTAATTTGCCCCATCAAAATAATATAACCATACAGTAATACTCAACAATTAAAATTAGGAAAAAGAAAAGAGTCAGCAACATATACTCCCACGTCACACGTTTATACTCCTTTCCCAACCCCTTTATTAAACAAAAAAAAAAATGAGGATTATAACATAAAAACTACCAGCCATCACCTACGGCTTCTTCAACAATTCAAATATTATGAATTCTTTCTCTCTCTACTTCTCAAAACTCTCCCTCTGTAACTCATACACAAATTTGAAACAGGAACAAATACTCCAATCTCTCATATCTCTCTTTAACGCCGTTCTCCAAAAACACAGATAGGAGGTACTCATCTCTCTCTTCTAAAACTCACATCTCTCATCCTTGTTCCAACTCTAAATCTTTCCTTAAAAATTCATAGTTGTTCGTCTCAAATATTTATGGGCAGGAAATTGAAATTTAGAAATTTGGAATTGAAGAGCAACACAAAAGGCATATTCTAAGTGTTAAAGATCGAAGCTTTAGGAGGGAGTATCATTCAACAGATACCAGGATTTCAAGAGAACTTATTCCCGTGTGTGAATATGCGAACTAAGGCATGGAATGAGATGCAGAGGATTAAAAAAAGAAGTAGTGGATATACCTTTGAAAAGAAGCAAGGTTCGCACAAACAGACAATAATCACAACACTCTCAATTCCTCCTTCCCACTGTAATATCGAATTATGGAATCAAGAAATATGGAGATTTTTCGTACTCAATGGAAGGGGAAGAAATTACCTTCACGGAAGAGAAGAAAAAGAACACTGCAGTAGAGTTGTAGAACGGCGCTGATAAAATGTAGTTGTGGAAAGAGATATATAATGTAGATATTTGATTTGTTTGTTGGAGAGATTTTTGGGGAGTGGAGGTATTTGGTGTAGAAACCGTGCAGAATGAGATTAGGAGAAGAATTCTGTTTTGACCAAGGTCTTGACCGATAAAATAAATGGGAAATTTACCCAATTGAAATAGGATAAATGAGCTAGAATAAAAATATAGATAAAATTGATAGGCCCAAATATAAAATTTTGCTGTTTGATTTTAGTATCTTGGTGTTATTCCAAGTACTTGTAAATAATCGTCCAAATTTCCCATCAACTAATCACACGTCATTCTCTTTAACTACTTACACCCCACGATTAACCAACAACAAATCAAGCATTCACAAATTTCATTCGCAAACCATCAAAACAAAGACGATATTTTATTCAAGGTCTATCACTCGCTCGATCTCAAAACAAAATCTCAATGTGAAAAGGTAATAATAAAAGCGGGTGTTACAATAGGATAACACCATACCACCAATATAGTCCATTAGATCTCATTTATGGACGCCTATGATTAAGTTTCGTGAAAAAACACGGGTTTGCAGTCTATTGTATTAGATATTGCAGTCATGGTAAACTGCAATATTGTTGTGGTAAGACTACAATATTCAATGAACAGCACTGCAATCTGGTAACGTAAAATTAGAAATTTCCTATTTTACCCCTCCGTGTTTTTACACGTGGCAGCATGACAAGCACACGATTTTTAGATTCAATGGCCTAAAATGGTGGTATGGTGTTACAATAAAGAGGGTTGTCATCTTAGTACATATACATATATAGGGGAGCACTAGGGTGCCCCCTTATTTAGAGTCACAACGTACATCCAATCTGGTGCTGCCATGTGGCACAAAACATGCAATATTTTAAACACAAAAATGCAATCTAGTTGTATATGCATTTCCGCAGATTGCATTTTTATTGTAGGTAAATTGCATTTTATAGTGTTGAGTTTTGCATTTTCACATAAATTGTATATTATATTGTTAAGCTTTGCATTTTCACATATATAAATGCAATCCGTCTATATATAAAATGCAATTTATGTGAAAATGCAAAACTCAACAATAAAAAATGCAATCTGCATATAACAAAAATGCAATCTGTCGAAATTCATTTATAGCTTCTACAAATATATATTGCATTTTAGTGTTTACAATATTGCATTTTTTGTGCCACATGGCAGCACCAGATTGGATGTACGTTGTAACTTTAAAATTAGTTGTTATACTAGTACATTCTCGTATATATATATATATATATATATATATATATATATATATATATATTATATGATGATTTTTGAACTTTCCATATATAGAAAAGAAATAGAAAGAGATAGACTAGAAATGATATATATATATATATATATATATAAGTCCTATTAACCACAAATCCACCCTTAAAGATCTAACTAGAGACCAAATTAGGGTCACTCATTTTTCTTAATCTTATGGTTATGATTAATTTACAATTAATTTTTTTAATTTTTTAATTTTTATTTATTTATTTTTTTAAAAAAAAAATTATTTATTTATTTATTTTAATTTTTTTTTATTCGATAAAAACTTGCTGGAGTAAATAATGAACTGTATTCACTACATAATAAACTAAATGAATGTATGTTATGAATTTATTACTTCATTCTGTCGTGCTATTACTTCATTCCGTTAGTTTATTACTTCATTTATTCAGGCTATTACTTCATTCTATTAGTTTATTACTTCATTCTGTTAGCTTAGTCATGCTATTACTTCATTCCATTAGTTTATTACTTCATAATGTGTTATGACATAATTATCTTTCAGTTGGGTTTAGGGTTATTACTTCATTCCGTTAGTTTATTACTTCATTCAGTCATGTTATTGTTATGAGTTTATTACTTCATTCAGTCGTGTTATTACTTCATTCCGTTAGTTTATTACTTCATTTATTCATGCTATTACTTCATTCTGTTAGTTTATTACTTCATTCAGTCATGTTATTACTTCATTCCATTAGTTTATTACTTAATAATGTGTTATGGCATAATTATCTTTCAGTTGGGTTTAGGGTTATTACTTCATTCCGTTAGTTTATCACTTCATTCAGTCATGTTATTACTTCATTCTATTAGTTTATTACTTCATTCAGTCATGCTATTACTTCATTCCGTTAATTTATTACTTCATTCAATTATGTTATTACTTCATTTCATTAGTTTACTAGTTTATTACTTCATTTTATTAGTTTATTACTTCATAATGTGTTATGACATAATTATCTTTCAGTTGAAGTAAATTCAGTATATAATGAATGCGAAAAATTACTTCATAACATACATTCTTTTAGTTCATTATGCTGTGAATATAGTTCATTATTTACTCCAGCAAGTTTTTATCGAATAAAAAAAAATTCTAAAAAAATAAAAGTTTAAAAAAAAAAATTTAATATAAAAAAAATTTAAAAAAATAAATTAAAAACGTTTTTATTTAATAAAATATTAAATTAATTCTAAATTAATCATAACCATAAGATAAAGAAAAATGAGTGGCTCAAATTCGGTCTCTAGTTCGGTCTTTAAGAAGGGTTCGACATTGATCACAACTCTCCCTATATATATATATAGGGATGTACTAGTATAACAACTAATTTTAAAGTTACAACGTACATCCAATCTGGTGCTGCCATGTGGCACAAAAAATGCAATATTGTAAACACTAAAATGCAATATATATTTGTAGAAGCTATAAATGAATTTCGGCATATTGCATTTTTTTATATGCAGATTGCATTTTTTATTGTTGAGTTTTGCATTTTAGATATTGACTGTTTAATTTGCAGTTTATATACAGACGGATTTCATTTATATATGTGAAAATGCAAAACTTAACAATATAAAATGCAATTTATGTGAAAATGCAAAACTCAACACTATAAAATGCAATTTACCTACAACTAAAATGCAATCTGCGGAAATGCACATACAACTAGATTGCATTTTTGTGTTTAAAATATTGCATGTTTTGTGCCACATGGCAGCACCAGATTGGATGTACGTTGATATAGGGGAGCACTATGGTGACACCATAATTATAATGACAACCTAACACCATTATAAACCATCTGATCTCTTTAAGTGGATGGATGAGATTGAATTGTAAGAATAGAGTCCGGATTGCTTGCCTGCTAACAGAATATTGCTTGTGTGGCTATTTTAGTCATTTGGCCATCAAAGAAACTGCTACAGGATTTGAATATGTCGTGTATTTTGCACATTGATTCAGAATTTCTCTCTCCCAAGTTTCTCTCTCCCCTATTATCCAATAATCACGCCGCTCTCTCAATCCAAAAAACCTAGGAAGAAATCTCCAATTAATCAGCGTTCTTCCACCGTTCTCTCCGCCACCAGTTCTCGATTCCATCGTCGCTGCCGGTTCTCGATTCCACCAGTTTTCTCTGTCGATTGCAGCAATTAACAGCCTCTATCTCATTGTTTCTCATTGCGTCTTGTGAAGGGTGGTGATGTCTGCTATTCATAGCTCCTCCTCCGACGCTCTTGATTCCTTCTCCGGCACGACAGATTAGGTAATTCTTTTGATTTGGTTTTGCTTCTGAGTGTAATTGTTGTGTATTTTCGAAATTGTTTGGTTTGGTATATATTGATTTTGAGTTTAATTACTATATTGATTTGAGTTTTGCTTTGTTTGAGTTTGTTTTGAATAGATTCGAATTGCTTGTCACAAGTTGGATAAATACTTGTGCGTGACCATATATCTGCTTGCCACTACAATTGCTTCTATTTTAGGATATATTTGCTTACTACATTGCAATAGTTTTGGTCGTTGAATACGGGACTTGCTGATTAGAATGGTTAAAAATACTATGTCAAATTGCTTGGTACAAGTTTGAAAAATGCGTGTGTATTACCATTTATTTGCTTGCTACTTCAATTGCTTATGTTGAATTGTATATCTGTTTACTACATATCTACTTGTTGCTCAACATACTCAAGAATGAGCATTTAGTCCAATAGTTTTGGTCGTTGAACATAGGACTCACTAATTAGAATGGTTAGAAAAAGGATTTCAGATTGCTTGCCACTAGTATGAAAAGTGCTTATGTAATTCCATATATATGCTTGCTAGTCCAATTGCTTGTGTTATATCTTATATCTGCTTACTACGTACGATATGCTTGCTGCTTGTCAAATGAGCAGACATACTAATAGTTTCGATTTATTCAATACAGGGCTCGCGCTTATTACGATGGTTAGAAAAAGGAAGGCAAACGATGATCCTGCGGAATAGGACTATAGAAAGCGAATTATGTTTATCATTAGCATATTGTGATTTAGAACATTAAGCGCACACACGACACGAGATCAATAATTAATATAAGCAAGTTCTGACGCACACACAAGCAAATCATCAAATGTAATCAAGCGAAATTGTAGTTTCAAAATCAATTGCGAATATTACTCGAAATGACTCACAAATCGAAGTTCACTATGGAAATCAAGCAAAATGTGATGCAAAATTATTGTTGAATTATTACACCACAACAAGCACAAATCAATATCTAATAATAACAAGCACTAAAGTATATAAAGTCATGTAATATAGCATCTATTATTATTTTTGGAAAAATAATGACGAATAAGGAATCATTAACAGTGACATGCAATTTCATACTCATAAGCAAGCAATATAATATATTTAATCAAAAATACAAAATCTGTAATCAATCACCAAGCAATATAATATATTTAATCAAGCTATCTGACATATGAAATCAGTAATACAAACAATCAATCACTAAATTAAAGTAAGTCACTTATTGCTTGACTAATAATGGTAAATTGCATGATGATGGATTATTAACTGCTTACTTGCACGTACAAACTATAGTTTGATGAATTGCTTGTTTAGTGTTTGGGAATTGCCTGCACTCCCTGATTTGGATCATTTCAAAGTGTTTTCTTATTGCTTACGGACGAATGCTACGAAAAGCTAAAACTGAAGTGCTTGCCTTGAAATGGAGCTTAAAAGAGATCAACATAGACAATGAAATGTACGTTATGTAACACATGAAGACGTACATGGGGATTAAGGCAAAAGATTGGAACTGTGACCTTAATAATAAGCAGTCCAAGGCGTTCCAGTTGCTATGTGCAAAATACTGTCAAGCTATGGTTTACAGTACTGAGAACACGTTGTGGATAAAATGATGAGTACAACAATCTATAAATCAATTTGAAGATCAAAATTTTTATATCATAACGGAGGACCAGAACATGACACTGGTTCGGGTGATGACAATACTGGTTTAAAGAGCCCTTCTGGTGGAGATGAAGGTGATGGCACTAGCAAAGTTTAATGCATTGTATGGCAGAAGTGAAGCATATATAAATTTAAAATGTGGGACATTTGTAAAGATCAAGTAGACCTTCTTTCATTATAAAGCAATGATAAACACATTTGTATCCAATATGCTATCATATTATGTAACACACTAAATATGCAATATGAATTTAAAATTAAATGTAGCCTGCATCAATTATGAACAATGTCGATTCAACACAAAAAGTAAAATTTGATATGAAACAATAAAAGAAATGTATTACACCAAATACAAAAGTAAACAAGTTACATGTTATCTTGAGTAAATAGGGAACATTTCAAAACAACCGGCCAAGTCAAAAAAATAAAACTCCATAATCTGAAGGAAACAATACTAAAACAAGGGCTGACTTTAGTTTGTCAGAGCATTCCAGCACACAAGTCACTGCGTCGCATATGAAATAAATAACATCAGGTAATTAATAATGCAAAATATCATGTATGGAACATTACTCAAGAATATTGACAGTCCAGGTTTTCCCCCTCTTTCGAGTGTTGTGATGGTTTTCGTATGTAATTTGGAGTGTATCCAACTGATCAGGAAGAGATTCCCGACCCAGCTGAGTCGTTGGTACGATAACCGGGACCTGGCTTCAAATGACTTTCCTCAACCCACTTCTACTGATTAGTATAATGGAGGTAAGGGTCGATTCCCACGAGGATGGACACGTTTTGATAACTGTGGTGACTTTCCTGGGTGTTTTGGTTAGCTACCATGCTTGGGTTGAGATTTTACCTAGACAGGAAATAAAGGTGGTACTCTACTGAGTGTTCGTGAAAATAGGGGACAATGTGTATCAGAGGCATATGAAAAGTACACAGTTACTAAAAGGGGAAATTTAGACTACAAGGCATAATTGGTGGCTGGGTGGTTCTCTGACAGGTCTGGGCAGTACATCTGAAAAGTAGGGAACAAAAGCAAAAGTAACTTAAAAGTAAAGTGGTTCAAACTAAAGTTGATTTTGACGTTTTCTTCTTCACCAAGTATTAACAGAATTCAGATAAACACAAACACCATGACTGAACTTCAGATTAACAAATTCAAACTCAAGATCCATCGATTTAAATGCTCAAACTTAAATTAAACGGTGAAACTGCAACTTTACTTCTACTGACTGACATGCAAGGTGGTAATCACGGCGCACAAAAGAAACTCATGCACGAAAACTTGACTAAACATAGCTACAACTTTGAATCAACAACTCCCGATAAGAAAACACTTAGAAATTGAAAGCAATAACTAAATCTAACTTTCCTAGGCAGAATGAAGCAAACTCGAACCAAAGTGACATGCGAAATACAAACTTCATAATGTAAATGTTGGAAAATAATAAAGTACTTCAAAAGAGCAACAGCGATGAGTGTTTGCAAATAACTAACGATGAAAACAAGTAAACTTTAAACTAAGAAAGCGATTAAGATTGTTTGTGCCACTCCGGGCGATGATACTACTACACTGCTACGATAACTGGCTGGAACGGCGGACTGATGACTTCTCCGGCAAACTCTTGGACGTCAAGTGACCATGGCTGTGGCGAGGAACGAGAGGTAGGATAATGCTGAAGGACTGATCTTCTAGAGAATTCTACTAAGTGTGCTGAGAACCGAGAACTTCTAACCGAACTCTAAGGAACCAACTCTAAGTGCGATCATCGAACTCCTTCTCTCTCTCCAAGTGGCTTCTTTTATAGGGAGGCTTGCCCTTGCTTTTAGGGTAGACTTCTCCCGCATTTTGACCTTTTTGCCCTTGTCAATGATCATCCGAGCTATCCTCCTTCTCCATCTCGAGCCTTTTCTCTAGCATGCATCCTGGTTAGTATCGCACCCTTCTGGCGCCCTTTTCACTTGCGTCACCCGAATCGTCTCCTACCGACTTGGATCCTTTAATCCTGCACACTTAAGCAACTGTTTTGCAGATAATACATGCATTTCACGACATACTGACCAGTAACCAAGGCTTAGAATACGACTTATCAAACTGCTCACACTTACCACATGCTTGTCCTCAAGCGTGAAGACAAACAAAAAGAAATAAGTCTAATTCGAGCCAGGTTACTCCCCCTGACCGACTCTACCTAACTAGACTCAAGACTCTGACGCAAAAGAAAAGAAAACAAAATAACGACACAAACACATTACACATATAGTTAACTTAAACACATAGAACAGGCTATATTTTCAACCATCCTTCCCCTCGAGATCAGGTGCAATCCGGC
>NC_062970.1:20258887-20285298 GCF_023119035.1 Salvia hispanica
TTTCCTTGTTCATCCCCTCATAGAAGGTGTGGTGCACCTCTATCTCCTTCATGCGATGGTTGGGGCATGATTCCACAGAAGGCTCATGTACTTCTCCCAGTACTCGCTCAGAGTTTCATCATATATTCTTGCCTTTATGCACGATATTTTCCTCTTCAATGCACTTGTCTTTGAAGAAGCGGAAAAACTCCCTATCTAGGAAAACTGACTTGAAATCGGCCCATGTATTGATAGAGTCGGCTGGCAGTGCGCATGAACTGGGGTGTTGGCCTCTCCCTTTAGGACAAAGGGCGAGAGGGCTGGCCAATGCGCTTAATCATCCTCGCCGCTCCCTCGGCTTACCGCCTACGTGCACTTACGTATCACTGCGGGAGACTTATTTAAGAATTAGAGTATGGTCCACTCTGTTAGCTTTTCCCACAAGTACGTCGGTAAGATTACGATCACGATGGGGCTTCACATCCACCCAGGCGGCCCGGCTCCGAGGGTGACCTAGCCCATTGAAGGTGCTTTTTCAGGTTTGTTCCCTAGTTTTTCGTATGTAAATTTGAGTGTATCCAACTGATCAGGAAGAGATTCCCGACCCAGCTGAGTCGTTGGTACGATAACTGGGACCTGGCTTCAAACAAATTTCCTCAACCCACTTCTACTGATTAGTATAGCGGAGGTAAGGGTCGAATCCCACGAGGATGGACACGTTTAGATAACTGTGGTGACTTTCCTGGGTGTTTGGTTAGCTACCACGCTTGGGTTGAGATTTTACCTAGACAGGAAATAAGGTAGTACTCTACTGACTAGTAGGCGGAAAAATAACAGACATGTGGGAGTGTTCGTGAAAATAGGGGACAAGGTGCATCAGAGACATATGGAAAGTAGACAGTTACTAAAAGAGGAAAGTTAGACAACAAGGTGTATCTGATGGCTGGGGGCTTTCTGACAAGTCTGGATAGTACCTCTGAAAAGTAGGGAACAAAAGTAAAAAGTAACTTAAAAGCAAAAGAGGTCCAAATTAAAGTTGATTTTGACGTTTTCGTCCTCACCAAGTATTGACAAAAATCATATGAACACAGACACCATAACTAAACTTCAGATTCATGAATTCAAACTCAAGATCCATCGATTAAAATGCTTAAACTCAAATTAAACGGTAAAACTGTAACTTTACTCCTACTGACTGACATGCAAGGTGGTAATCACGGCACAGAAAGGAAACTCATGCATAAAAACTTGACTAAACATAGCTACAACTTTTGAATCAACAACTCCCGATAAGAAAGCACTCAGAAATTAAATGCAATAACTAAATCTAACTTTCCTAGGCAGAATGAAGCGAACTCAAACCAAAGTGACATGCGAAATAGAAACTTCATAACGTAAATGTTGGAAAATAACAAGGTACTTCAAAAGAGCAACAGCGATGAGTGTTTGCAAATAACTAGCGACGAACAAAAGTAAACTTTAAACTAAGAAAGCGATTAAGATTGTTTGTGCCACTCCGGGCGATGATACTACTACACTGCTACGATAACTGGC
Source organism: Salvia hispanica (assembly GCF_023119035.1). Lineage (NCBI taxonomy): Eukaryota > Viridiplantae > Streptophyta > Magnoliopsida > Lamiales > Lamiaceae > Salvia > Salvia hispanica. The sequence continues at coordinate 20,260,421 of NC_062970.1, forward strand.
TGGAACGGCGAGACTAATGACTTTTTCGGCAGACTCTTGGACGTCAAGTGACCATGGCTGTGGCGAGGAACGAGAGGTAAGATAATGCTGAAGGATTGATCTTCTAGAGAGAATTCTACTAAGTGTGATTGTCTAACTACGAACTGAACTCTTAGGAGGCGTCTATCCGAACCCTTTCTCTCTCTCCAAGTGGCTTCTTTTATAGGGAGGCTTGCCCTTGCTTTTAGGGTAGACTTCTCCCGCGTTTTGACCTTTTTGCCCTTGTCAATGATCATCCCAACTATCCTCCTTCTCCATCTCGAGCCTTTTCTTTGGCATGCATCCTGGTCAGTATCGCACCCTTCTGGCGCCCTTTTCACTTGCGTCACCTAAATCGTCTCCTGCTGACTTGGATCCTTTAATCCTGCACACTTAAGCAACTGTTTTGCAGATAATACATGCATTTCACGACATACTGACCAGTAACCAAGGCTTAGAATACGACTTATCACCCATGTTATTAGTGATCTGTTTTTTCATCTGAGTGAAGTAAAATGTGCTTAAAGTGAAGTATTACATGGTTAGAATGAAGTGTTTGTGATCTCAGTGAAGTCAAAACATGCTCAGAGTGAAGTATTTCATGCTTAGAGTGAAATAAACTCTTGGACGTCAAGTGACCATGGCTGTGGCGAGGAACGAGAGGTAGGATAATGCTGAAGGACTGATCTTCTAGAGAATTCTACTAAGTGTGCTGAGAACCGAGAACTTCTAACCGAACTCTAAGGAACCAACTCTAAGTGCGATCATCGAACTCCTTCTCTCTCTCCAAGTGGCTTTTATAGGGAGGCTTGCCCTTGCTTTTAGGGTAGACTTCTCCCGCATTTTGACCTTTTTGCCCTTGTCAATGATCATCCGAGCTATCCTCCTTCTCCATCTCGAGCCTTTTCTCTGGCATGCATCCTGGTCAGTATCTCACCCTTCTGGAGCCCTTTTCACTTGCGTCACCTGAATCGTCTCCTACTGACTTGGATCCTTTAATCCTGCACACTTAAGTAACTGTTTTGCAGATAATACATGCATTTCACGACATACTGACCAGTAACCAAGGCTTAGAATACGACTTATCAAATATCATGGTGAGTTGACAGATAATAAGCAATATCTATCAAAGAGGAAAGCAATACGACAAATGTAGTCAAGCAAAAAAGCAATGCACAAAATCATATCTACTATCTATTACTAACAAGCAATAAAGTATTAAAAGCAATGCAATCGAACGTCTATTATTATTTTGAGGAATGTAATGAGGAATAAAGAAGCTCTAATACTGCCATGCAATGTCAAACCCATAAGCAAGCAACATAACATATTTAACCAAGCAATCTAACGTACTAAATCTCTATGGCGTAGCACAACAACTCATGCTCTAAACTACAGTAACACATTTGTGACTGAACTTCATGAGATTTAATTACAAACTCATAAATCTCATTTTCAAGTGAATAACTTCAGAAAATTCCTTAAATTGGGCATCAAACTCACATGGGGAGATACGAATTCAGGAGTTCACATAACAAATTCATAAAATTGAATTCACATGTCAAATTCATGAATTGAATTCCCATATAAGCAAACTTTAAATACACAATAACATGATTACATTATCGAATTGATGAAATCGAATCACATATTAAAATCAGCAAATCGTAAATACACGATTACAGGTGATTAATAGGGGGTTCAGTTATGCTACAAGATTAGAAGTGATTCTTACCGTCTGCAAAAGCTGAAATGGACATCAGCGAGAACATTATTCTCCATGGATTAAAGGATTATTGAAGATTGCAGGAAGAATTACAGAGATTCAATATCTCCCAAAATTGAAAAAACAGATTGAAAGTACCATAGACGATTGAACGAATTATAGATTTGAAAATAGCACTGGCGATTTTGGATGAAGATTTGATTAGATTAATGATTAAGATTGAAGAAAGAGAAGAGTAAAATAACGTGATTTACTCTTGGAGAGAAACCGATGGAAATGGATTTACAATTATAGCCTTTTGTATTTTTTTTAGTTTTTATTTTAATAAAATTGAGACTGCCACATGGCATAGTAAGGATGAATCTGGTCTTGAATCTAACGGTTTGAATTGGTAGTACATTGTCACTCTATATAGTGTTGTCATTTTAGCATTTACCTATATATATATATATATATTGTTAGGTTGAGATTATTTAGCTTAATTGAGAAATGAGATGCAATATGGGCCCCTAATCCATAAAATTCACGAAATGTCAACACGGGGGTATAAGTGTCATTTCGTTGTGTAATTTCTGGATTTGTTGAGCAAAAATTTTGGATTGAATTGGATGAACTTTGTGCAATACCGTTTTTTCCCCAAAATTGAAGCTGAAGAATTTGAGCAATTGAAACATGAATATAGGAAGTAAACAGAAGCAGAGAAGACAATTGCATGGCGAGGAGGCGGGGGATGAAGATGAGCGTGTTGGCAATTAGGTAGGAGGAGAGGCGGTAGACGCCGCTGGAGGCTTCTCGGAGGAGGATTGGTCGCTCGGGAGGTTTCGGTGGTGGAGGAGTGGAGGAAAGTGAGTGTGTACGCGAAGAGACCTAATCGCTTCTCGATCCCCGATTTGTCTAATCCGATGTTGATGTAGATCGTGCCGAGCACGATTCCGACTCCTATGGCGTGCAATGTGTTGGTGACGAGCAATTACTTCGTTCTGTAAATCATTTTCCAGAATCGGAAGGATAGGAGTGTGATTTCGTGGATTCTCGAGCTTCCAGATCTGATTTTGTATTCAATTGGAGGAGGAGAGATGGATTCAATTGGTTTTTCCGGCTACTGCTCTGGTTGTTCCAGCAGCCGCCGCAGGGCGTGTCGCCGGAGCTCTTCTCCGTGCTGCAGTAGGTGAAGAGAGCGTTGGTGTCGTTCCGGAGCCACCAGCAGCGCAAGGGAGTCGTGGAGGTGGTTGAGCACGATCGGATTCTCCAGGTGTTTGATGAATTGATTCAGAAGGTGTGTGTGTATGTGCGTGTGAAAGTTTAGAGTGATTTGTATGGGTAATCTAATTATCAAGATTTGATTTTTTTCCAGAATAAAATGTTATTTTTTCTTGTTTATAGTGATGGTTGAATGTGTTCTGTTTTTCTAGCAAATGTTTCCTTTCTTTTAAATGAGGGATGTTTTTTGGTGGATTGTTTTTCTTATTCTTGAACTGAAATTGTTCTTGATGGAGTTGTTGTCTTACTTAATTCTCCTGATTTTTTATTGGTCTTGATATCTTACCATAGCTAATCTCTCTCTCTGTTTGCCTCTTGAGCTAAGATTTCCATAGCTTCTTGGTTCTTGTAAGAAACATATTGATCTATCTAAGAGAAAGAGTGAGAGAGAGAGAGAGTGGAAAACATCTTGATCTTGTAAGGAATAAAGTGAAAAGTAGCACTCTCAATATTGATGATGACGATGATGATGTGCAGAGCCGTAAAATAGTTGTTATTTTTTAATTACAAGAATTGTTTTTGAGTTGTTGACACTATATACAAGTTGTTGACAAGATGTTGACATTTTGGCTATAAGTTGTTGACATTTGATATTCTGGCTATTGATATGTGAATTATAACTGTTACTTCCTCCCTCCGTCCCAAGAAACATGACCCCTTCCTTGGGTGGCACGAGATTTTATGCAATTATATTTTGTGTGTTAAGAGGAGAGAGTAAAGTAAGAGAGAGGGAATAAAGTAGAAATAAAGATGTTTCTATTTTAAGTAATGAGTCATCTTGGTTGGGACAAACCAAAAAGGAAAGTGGGTCATCTTCAATGGGACGGAGGGAGTATTTTTAAGTTGTTGGCATTTTAATACGAGTTGTTGACATTTGATATTGTGGCTATTGATATGTGAATTATAAGTGTTATTTTTTAGTTGTTGACATTTTAATACGAGTTGTTGACATTTGATATTCTGCCATTTTAGAAATGAATTGACGATAATAGCCCTAGTTGGCATAATCATGTCAACTATACACATATAATGTCAACTATAAGTTGTTGGCATTTGATGCAGCCACTCATTCATAATTTTCGCGCGATGTCAACAGCGTGTGTAGTTTTTTTTTTTTTTTTTTTTTAACACCTTCACGGTGGAGGGTTAAGTAGGACCCTCATCCCATATATATCATCAACTGAAGAATTTAAAAAAGACTCTCCCAAAAGTGGATCATCTTTGTCAAAAACAAAGAAACTACAAACAGCAAACATAACATATCAAAAAACAAACCAAACACCAAATCAAAATCTGAAGCTAGGCATCCCTAAACTATCCAAACTACAAAAAGCCTTTACCCTCGCAGGCACTGAGCCCCTGTTGAAGATCCGCGTATCCGAGACCCCTCTCCCAAAGTTTGCCAAAAAATCAGCCGCCATATTACCTTCTCTCGGAATGTAAGACACTTTCCAACTAATGCCCCGTAATTCAGCCCTAATCTTAGCCAACGTGTGACGCGCACTCCCTGCGCCAAGCTGTGCGGAGTTGATCCAGCCCACTATCAGCTCTGCATCTGATTCCAACCAAATGTGATCGCCGTGGAGCTTGGCCAAGGAAATACCTATCAAGATCGCTGCCATTTCTGCCTCCAGCCCCGAATCCGCCCCTACATTTGCTGCAAAAGCTGCCACAATGTCCCCTAAATGGTTGCGCAGGACTCCCCCTCCCCCTGCAGACCGCGATGAAGATTGAAAGGCTCCGTCCGTGTTTAGTTTTAGCCAGCCTGGATATGGTGGTTTCCACATGACCCTCCCGACTTTCCTCAGCCGGCCCCTGCCAAACGAAACTGCCTGAAACTCTTCTCCAGGGCAGCAGTCACTCCACTGTTCCGGCCCCAACAATTTTGACAGCACCAGTTTTCTCAAATAAAATTCCACCTTCTTGATCACAGATTCCACCAAGAATTTCTTTTCTCTGTGGACACAATCGTTTCTCTCCGTCCAGATGAACCATAAAATGAGGCAAGGAACGATTAAACAGACATGACAAGTCTGGCGGATCCGCGTATATCTTTGCCACCACCGAATCTGGGCGTCAATATTGACTCCTTCCTCTGCAAACTCAGGTGCTTGAGGGAACCACTTAGCGAAATGGCTCCATACCCTTCTTGCTGCCTCCCCGTTGACAAACAAGTGCAATCTTGATTCCTCATTCGGCTTATTGCAGCATCTACACTTCGAGGCCAGAGATACTCCCCTCCATTGAAGTTTCATATCAACTGGGACTCGATTGGCCAAAAGCCTCCAAAGAAAGAACGAAATTGACGGCATGAGGCACTTATTCCAAATGACTTTAAATGCCTCCTTTTTCTCTGCCCTGCATCTGATCAGATCCCACGCCGAAGACACCGAGAAGTTCCCATTCGCCGAGGGGTCCCATCTACCTCTATCTTTCTCCCCTCTATCGAAAGGAGTCTGCAGTATCTGCTCAATCACCTCCGCTGGCACGCCCTGCTCTTCATTCAGCTGCCACAACTCCTCCTCATCCCACTGATCTCCACACCAGAAGTCACTCACCTTCTGCGGCTGCACCACCGTTCCCTCCCCCACATGACAAGCTAATGGGGCATCCGAGAGCCAGGTATCGTACCAGAAACAGATCCTCCCCTCACCTAGGATCCATCTAACAAAGCCCCGGGTCTTCTGTCCTGCCTTGAACATTCTTCTCCACACCGGGCTAAACCTTTTGGACTTAGTCAACACCGGTGGAAAGGAAAAAGAGCAATACTTACACCGCATATAACTCGCCCACATGGATTCCTGTTCTTGAAATCTCCACCACAATTTGATACTAAAGGACTCCACTACATCTGCCAAGCGCCTGATCCCAAGGCCTCCTTCCTCCGTTGGCAAACAAACTCTCTCCCATTTGATCCAGTGAGTCTTGTTTGTCGTATAGCATGATCCCCATAGAAATCTTGCAAGGACCTGTTCAATCTTCTTCAAAGCCCCCTTTGTGGGCTCCAATGTTTGAAAGATATGAATTGGGATTGCTCCAAGCACACTTTTTATCAGAGTCAGCCGACCCCCAAAGGATAGATGTCTGTGGCTCCAACAGTAAATCCTCTCAGAGATTCTGTCTCGAATGAACATAAACAAGTTAGTGCGTTTGCGGCCACGGTATATAGGGACACCTAAATATGTGAAAGGTAATTTCCCCTGCTGATACCCACTAGCCTCTGTGATCTCTGCAGCCCAGGACTCAAATTTTTCATCAATAAAGAAGCAACTTTTCCCTACATTCACCCTCTGCCCCGAGACCGCCATATAGTGACTAAGACACTCTGAAATCTTCAGAATGGTCGACCTCTGAGCCTGCGAAAAAATTATGATATCATCCGCATATGCCAAATGTGAAACACCAAAGGAATACCTGGTTGTTCGGTACATCATATCCTCTTTCCCCAAAATAAGCCGATCCAAGAGTCTCGATAAGTAGTCTGCCGCCAAGATAAATAGAGTGGGGGAGATGGGATCACCCTGCCTCAATCCGCGCGAAGATTTAAAAAAACCTGCCGGGCAGCCATTAATAAGAATAGAGAACCAGCAGGGAGAAATGCACCGCTCAATGAGGGACACCCATTTATCCGAGAAGCCCATCCTCTTCAAGATCTTTAAGAGAAACGGCCATTGGACTCTGTCATAGGCTTTCTCCATATCTAGCTTCAACACCATATTAGGGGCTGAGATCCCCTTCCATATTTCATAGAAAAGTTCTTTAGCCAACAGGACATTATCGCTAATCAGGCGCCCTTTAATGAAACCGCTTTGATTCGGAACAGTAACCATTGGCACCAAGGGAGCCATTCTTGAAGAGAGGAGCTTGGATATGATTTTGTTCATCACATTGCACAAGCTTATAGGCCTAAATTCCGACCATTTAGATGGATTCTTCTTTTTAGGGATAAGCACAATCATTGTTGCTGCAATTCCTCTTGGAATGCTAGCCCCTGCAAAGAAGTCAGCCACTGCCTCCACCACATCTTTTCTCATTATCTCCCAGCAAGCCTGAAAGCATAGGGCAGAGTACCCATCTGGACCCGAGGCACTATCAGCGTTTATCTCAAAGACCACCTTTCTGATCTCTTCTTCAAACGGAGACCTCTCAAGAGTTCTCATGTCAACCTCAGAAGGTAGCGAGTCAAGAATATCTAGGTTGGGTTCATCTAAAAGACCAGCCTCTGAGGTCAGCAACCCCTCAAAAAACTTAACAGCCGAGGCCCGAATATCAGATTCCTCAGACAGAATTCCATTGTCATTTTCTATCATATGGATTCTTGCCCTTGTTCTTCTCTGTTTGACCCACCATTGAAAGAATTTAGAGTTCCTTTCACCTTCTGCCACCCATTTCACCGCCGCCTTTTGCCGCCAAAAATCCTCCTCTATTTTTAGACAAAGCAGATACTCGGCTGCTGTCCTATGCATTTCCTTTCTAAAAAGAGGCGAAGGCTCTTGTTCATAATTCAGGATCGCGACTTGAGCTTCCTTTTCACATTTCCTCAAGTTTTCAAAAATATTTCCGAACACCACATTGTTCCATATTCTCAAGCATTTCTTTAGTCTACTAAGCTTTATTTGAACATTCACCAGCCCTGACGTCCCTGTACTCTCCTTCCAACTTCTGTTCACCTCATTCAAGAAGGCATGGTGCCTTACCCACATATTCTGAAAACGGAACGGGGGTCTTACTCTTATTCCCGGCAGCCTGCATGAGATAAGAAGCGGACAATGATCCGAGAGGATTCTCGGCAGATTAGTTACTCTAGTTGCTTCAAACAGATTCGCCCACCCCTCACCAAGAAGCACTCTATCAAGCCTCTCAAAGATCTCTCCTCTCGACCATGTGAACCTAGGTCCATCAGCCCCTACATCCAACAGTTGACAATCACCTATTGTCTCCGCAAATTCCAGCATCTCCCTCGTTCTGTTATTACTACTACCTTGTCTTTCATCTTCCGAAACAAAGATGTTGAAGTCCCCTCCAACAAGCCACAGGAACCCGTCCATTCTCACCGCTATGCTCCTAAGTTTGTTCCACGTCGGAGTTCTTCCAATTCTCGAACATTTTCCATAAGCCACAGAAATAAAGAAAGGAGTTGGCAACATTGTTGAGACACAGCGAGCATGCAGGATTTGCTCCGAATCATCCCATTCGTCCACCTCAATCCCCTGCTCCACGAACAACCAAATTTGTCCATTACTGTTAGAACCTTTAAACTGAAGACCAAATTTCCTGCCAAAAAAGTCAGCTCTCGGACTAGTCAAAGGCTCAATGATAGCCAACACAGAGATCTTATGTTCCTTTATTAGGCGCTTAATGACATTCTAGGTGTTTGTGTTCGCCACACCCCTGGCGTTCCAAATCATGATATTAAACGACATATCAACCATCAAGGGAAGAAGTCAAGGTAAGGACCTTTACCTTTTTCATCTTACTGTCATCTTCTTGTCCTGTTCCCTGTTCAGAAACCTGACCCCTTTTTTCAAGGATACTCTTCCGCGAACTCCCAGGATCCCCATCCGGCTCATCATCCATGTCCCAATCTTTTTCATCTTCATACTCCCCCGTATCAAAGTCCCCATTAGGGATGCTAGAGGAGACATACTTCCCTAACACCACAGGCAACCCCTCCTCAATATGTAAAGGAGTGAACCTGTTTCCCAATCGATTTGGGGATGAAGCCCTGCTTCCACCTTCTCTGGAAGCCACAACTGGCCCTTTCTGCTCCCTTTCTAATGAAATAGCCCTTCTACCCTTACCAACCTTGTCCTTCTTACCCTGCCTTCTTCTTGGAGAGATGAATTCTCCCTCAGCCTCTTTGCCACCCACTCCAAGTAAGGATGCCTCTGGTTGACCATCATCACGAACCTGATCAAGATCGGTACCCCCCTTGACACCCAGAACACCAGAGGATATAGTTGGGCCAACATCTTGAGTCGTATCACACTCCCTGCCAGAACCTCCATCCTCACCTCCCTTTTTCTTTCCAGCCTTTTCATCCCCAATCTCCCTCTTCTTCTCTTCATGGTAAGGGAAGTCCCTTCTCATCGGCTTCGGTCTCTGCCCACTTGCATAGCAGACATCACTGGAATGGCCCACGTGCTTGCAGTCATGACAATACAGAGGAATCCGGTCCCATTTAACAGATTGCCTGACCTCTCTCCCTTGGAGGTCTAAAATGATTTCCTCCATTGGTGCCTTCGAAATATCTTTCTCAATGCATAATCTAGCAAACGAGAGCCTGGATTGAGTGATAGTAGCATGATCCACTTGAATAGGATCCCCCAAAAGGCTACCAATAGCAAATAAGGCAGATTTCTCAAAAAGGTGGATCGGCAACCCAACCAGATTACACCACACAGCCGCGATAGGGGACTCAAAGAAAGGGTCAAATTCCGGAGTCCACTTAAACACCCTCATGGGGTGTCGATCAATAAACCACACCGGCATTCCATTAAGGCCATTCAAAAGTTTCGCATAATCCGTAAGAAATTTAAATTGAATGAGAACATGTTTAGCATTTATGTACCTCCATGAAAACTCACCTACAAACCGCATACCCTGTAAGGCTCTTTGGATATGGATAGAAGAGGGGATCGAATGAGAAAACTTTCCAACAATGGCGTGCCCAAGTTTCTCCGCTAGGAAAGATGTATCCGAACCCAAAAAATAGATTGAAGGGAGCCCTGTTCTGGGAAACTAACCGGATCCTTGCGCTCTGTTCTGGGAAACCTACGATCCCGATCTTTTTGATTTTCTCAGGCTCGAAACTAACCGGATCCTTGCGCTCTGTTCTGGGAATATTTGCCCAGGCAGATCTGTTGGTTTTACCACCATTCCAGTAACCACTATCTGCCTTGAATCCCTGACCTCCCTTCTGTTCCTCCTTACTATTCCCTTTTTGTCCCGCTTGCTGATTAATCACGGTATTTGCCCTTGCTAACGAGGTACCCTCTCCTGTTGGTTGATACTTCATATTATTTCGAATAAACCCAGAAGACTCTCCGCCCCTTGTCTTATCTTTGGGAATATTGAGGCTATCTTTGCTCAAAGGCGGGAAATCTGCATCAATCAGCATATCTCCTTGTTGTTGCCCTCCAGCAAGCTTAGGCACTAGACCCCCTTCACCAGCTAACACAACTGAATTCACCTCTCCCGCCTCCCCTGACTCTATGGCAACAAAACTCATCTCCTGAAGAGGCTGAGCTTCCACAAGGTCCAGAACCAATTCATCTTCCATTCCTGAGAGGTGCAAGTCGTTCTCCAGAGCTAGATTATACCCCATTCCGGCAACCGAACTTGACTGCATCATGTCCTGCATCATCGCCACATTCTCTATCGCCGATCCATGAGAAGATTGAACCTCCTTCCCTTCAACTTCTCTAGGAATTGCAGACTCCAAAGGATCATTTGCAATCCCGATATCCGACGACTCCGCATTGACCTCCTCCCCTTTATCAGAAACGGGCTTCCCCGACTTAACCTTTTCCTTCCAACCAGAAACACCACCCCTCACCTTCGAACCCCTCCCGGCAACCCCCTTCAATCCCTCACTCAACCCCTTTTCCTCCGAGTTCAACATCTTTCGACCTCTCAAACCCCCTTTGCGCATTTCCGCCATTAGAAACAATGGTGATTTTGGCTTCCCCTTCGACAGTAACCGCACTCTCGATCTAAGATTTCGGAGAGGCATTTCTTTAGTCAAACCCTCCCCTAAATCAGGAGCCCCCGAAGCCCCTCCAAACAGAACTCCCTCAGCCTCCCCCACTGACGGATCCCCCAAAATAGGTTCCTCCATCCACAGCAGAAATCGCAACCCCCCTAGCGAAATTAGGGAATCAAAAACCGAAAAATGAAGAACAACAGGAGCAAAAACTCAGAGAAGCAGACGCGAGAAACACTGATGCACATAAATGGAAGAAAGACCACTGTGTGAAGTTCGCACACACACTGTGTGAAGATCGCACACACTCAGGGTGAAAACGCCTAAGGCATTTTTTCGCCTCTAGCCAACAGCGTGTAGTTTATGTCAACTAGGGGCATTATCGCCAATAGCTTGCACATCAAATGTCAATAGCCTACATCAAATGTTAACAACTTATAGTTAACATTATATGTGTATAGTTGACACGAATTGTATATGTAGTTGACATGAATTGTACATGTAGTTGACATGGATTGTACACATAGTTGACAGTATATGTGTGTAGTTGACATAAATTGTAAATGTAGTTGACATTATATGTGTGTAGTTGACATTTATTGTATATGTAGTTGACATAGATTATAGAGTAAAGGCCAAAATTGGTTCTAAACATATGGTCATTTTACGTTTTTGGTCCTAAACATTATCTTTTGAATTTTTTAGTCCTGCACATATGGAAATTTGATCATTTTGGTCCTCCGTCAACATTTCCGTTAAAAACTAACGGTCAACGGGTTTAATCACGGTTTTGACCAAATTAAACTTTTAATTCCCTAATAATTTTTACACTTCAATTCCATCTTCTTCCTTCCACTTAACATCATCCAAAAATCAAAAGGTAATATTACTCATTTGAACAGAACGCAAACATAAAAAAAGGTAAAATTGCAGAAAATATCGATAGGCCAAGATCTTCAAACACCAAATCGAACTACGAATTGGAAAAAAATCCCCAAAAGATGGGTTTTTTAAAGGAAAGATCCAAATTTGGAACTAAAAAAAGTGAAATACGAGAAGGAAAACTTAGATCCAACAATTAAGTGATATCACCCATCTAGAGAAGAAAGAGGGAACGACTGAGATTGCTCAGCAAAATAATCCATGGTCATCTCCCTCATCCTCTCTCTCTCTCTCTCTCATAATCTAACCCCATTCAGTCATGTTAAAGGGGTAAATCTGAAACACACTCTCAATTACGAGCTCCTCGCTGCCCCAATTTCACTCTCTTCATCCCGAGAGATTGTTAATGTTTGTATACTAGAAATCACGTTTCGAGTGATTGAATACTGTAAAACTCTTATTTTATTTTCCAATAAATAAAACAGATTATTTTTGTCATAATGTTGTTATGTTTTACATTTAATGGATGTTAATGCATGTTTAAATGTATAAGTTAACTGATCAGAAAGAGATTCCTGACCCAGCTGAGTCGTTGGTACGACAACCGGGACCTGATTTCAAACAAGTTTCCTCAACCCACTTCTACTGATTAGTATAGTGGAGGTAAGGGTCGAATCCCACAAGGATGGACACGTTCGGATAACTGCGGTGACTTTCCTGGGTGTTTTGGTTAGCTACCACGCTTGGGTTGAGAATTTACCTAGGCAAGAAATAAAGATGGTACTCTACTGACTAGTTGGCGTGAAAATAACAGGCATGTGGTTGTGTTCGTGAAAATAGGGGACAAAGTGTCTCAGAGGTATACGAAAAGTAGACAGTTACTAAAAGGGGAAATTTAGACAACAAGGTATATCTGGTGGCTGGTTGATTTTCTGACAAGTCTGGAAGGTACAACTGAAAAGTAGGGAACAAAAGTAAAAGTAACTTAAAAGTAAAGTGGTCCAAACTAAAGTTGATTTTGACGTTTTCTTCTTCATCAAGTATTAACAGAAATCATATGAACACAAACACCAAAACTAAACTCAGATTCATAACTTCAAACTCAAGATCCATAGATTAAAATGCTCAAACTTAAAATGAACGGCGAAACTGCAGTTTACCTCTACTGACTAACATGCAAGGTGGTGATTATAATGCAGAACGAAAGACTCATGCACGAAAATTAGACTAAAACATAACTACAACCTCAAATCAACAACTCCAGATAAGACAACGCTTAGAAGTTAAAAGCAACGACTAGATCTAACTTTCCTAGGCAGAATGAAGCAAACTCGAACCAAAGGGACATTCGGAATAGAAATTTCATAACTAAAACGTTTGGATCTTCACCAAGTACTTCAAAAGGCAACAAAGATAAATGTTTGCACAGATCCAACGAAGAAAGCAAGTAAAGATTAAACTAGAAAGCGAGTAACGATTGTTTTTGCCACTCCGGGCGGTGAAACTGCTATACTACTACGACGAACTGGCTGGAACGGTGGGATGATGACTACTTCGGTAGACTCTTGGACGTCAAGTGACCATAGCTGTGGTGAGGAACGAGAGATTGGATAATGCTGAAGGACTGATCTTCTAGAGAGAATTCTACTAAGTGTGTATGAGAACCGAGAACTTGGAACTCCCAACCGAACTCCTCTTTTTCTCTCTCCAAGTGGCTTCTTTTATAGGGAGGCTTGCCCTTACTTTTAGGGTAGACTTCCTTCACGTTTTGACTTTTTTGCCCTTGTTAAAGATCATCCCAGCTATCCTTCTTCTCCATCTCGAGCCTTTTCTCCGGCATGCATCCTGGTCAGTATTGCACCCTTCTAGCGCCCTTTTCACTTGCGTCACCTGAATCGTCTCCTACTGATTTGGATCCTTTAATCCTGCACACTTGAGCAACTATTTTGCGGATAATTCATGCTTTTCACGACATACTGACCAGTAACCAAGGCTTAGAATACGACTTATCAAACTGCTCGTGATGGACCAAAAGGAAAATTATAAACAGTATGTACACCAAAAAGATCACAGACAATAACAAGTATGAACGCCATCCATCCCCGGCAACGGCGCCATTTTGAAAGGTTGCAGGTTTTCTCTCGGTCAACGTATGTAATTGGGAGTGTATCCAACTGATCAGAAAGAGATTCCTGACCCAGCTGAGTCGTTGGTACGACAACCGGGACCTGATTTCAAACAAGTTTCCTCAACCCACTTCTACTGATTAGTATAGTGGAGGTAAGGGTCGAATCCCACAAGGATGGACACGTTCGGATAACTGCGGTGACTTTCCTGGGTGTTTTTGGTTAGCTACCACGCTTGGGTTGAGAATTTACCTAGGCAAGAAATAAAGATGGTACTCTACTGACTAGTTGGCGTGAAAATAACAGGCATGTGGTTGTATTCGTGAAAATAGGGGACAAAGTGTCTCAGAGGTATACGAAAAGTAGACAGTTACTAAAAGGGGAAATTTAGACAACAAGGTATAATCTGGTGGCTGGTTGATTTTCTGACAAGTCTGGAAGGTACAACTGAAAAGTAGGGAACAAAAGTAAAAGTAACTTAAAAGTAGTGGTCCAAACTAAAGTTGATTTTGACGTTTTCTTCTTCACCAAGTATTAACATAAATCATATGAACACAAACACCAAAACTAAACTCAGATTCATAACTTCAAACTCAAGATCCATAGATTAAAATGCTCAAACTTAAAATGAACGGCGAAACTGCAGTTTACCTCTACTGACTAACATGCAAGGTGGTGATTATAATGCAGAACGAAAGACTCATGCACGAAAATTAGACTAAAACATAACTACAACCTCAGATCAACAACTCCAGATAAGACAACGCTTAGAAGTTAAAAGCAACAACTAGATCTAACTTTCCTAGGCAGAATGAAGCAAACTCGAACCAAAGGGACATCCTCCAACAAAGAAGAATATTTACAAAACATGATATAAAAACATATATAAACTCCTCACACTTAGTCTACGCAGTAGGCTAAGTGTGAGTTAACATGCTTATGACAGAACACATGCACCGAAGTAGCAAACCCTTTACTTCTCACACTTAGACTATTGAATAGGCTAAGTGTTATGAATGGGGTTTGCTCACATTTAATACACATAATTCTACCTATTTAACAAAAGTAAAAAAAAAGAGAAATAAAAGAAAACTATAAAATAAAAAGAAAACTAACTGGTCAATTTGGGGGGGGTCGATCAGACGTTCCTCCTGCTCCTCCTTGGCGCAGGGGTCTGTGCAGGTGGTTCCTTTGGTTCCTCTTCAGTGGATTCCGGTTGGTTGTCATCTGCCTCCTCTTGTTCATCACCTTCTTCTTCCTCAGGTCCGGTGGTTTCCTCGTTCTGTCCTCCATGTCCACTTGTTCCAGCTCCAGTGCTTTCCTTTCTCTCGCCAATTCCTTTAGGATACTCTCCATTAGGGATGTCAGCTTTGCCATCTCTGCCCGTGATTGTCTATTCTCCTCCGCAAGCTCAATGACTGCCTTCTCTCCAGATTTTCTTGCCTCAGCCTTTGCGCTTGGTCGATTTGCCCAGCTTGCCCCTCTTGGTCCTGTTGTGCCCTTCCACCGGGGGCTTCTCCCATCGGGTAGAATTGGGGCACTCCTTCTCTGTAGTATACCAAGTTTGTGCGGACGAAGAAATGTATATCGAACAGGCTAGGAGCGTCGACCATGTACATCGGAGATAGGTCTTCTGCCTCTGTTATGATGATGTTGTTGCGCACGAAGGCTCCTAGTATGTGGCAGAGGGACAAGTTCCTAGCTGGGTGGGTGGCTATCAGGTGGCATTGGTAGGCTGTCCAAAATCCCAAATGCAGCCTCCTACCGCGATTAGCGCACCACACCATGTACAATTCAGTCATAGATGTTCTGGCGGCCGAATTACTCTGTCCCAGTAAGTTGTAGCCCAAGTAGAGTTGCACTAGTCTCAGCATGGAATTGTTGAAATGTGTGGATCTGGATGTAGTGGAGGCGAACTGACCAGCATCGGGGTGGGTTAGCTCCTCCCAGGCTTCCTGGGGCTCAAAGTCTATGTGTCTCCTCGGTACCCCCCTCTCTCGACTTCTCCATTCTGGTCCTATAGCCTCCTCCAGGCTACACATTCCCAGTCGCACGGTCCACTCGATCAGACTCATGGACAGCTCTCCACCGAATATCCTGAAGGAAATTAACACCTCGTCTAGGTCCGTTGTGACTTGGAACCTAAACGTGGTGAAGAACTCCTTCGCTAATCTCACAGATATCTCCGGGTCCCTATTCTCTAACAGCCACTCAAAACCCAATGCTTCCATACTGGCCAGGAAGGAATCACGAACAGATAACTCATCCAAAGAGGGTATGTGGAGTACCTTTCCGCATTTGACCTGCTTGCTGCTATCTTCCTTGTCGTCAAATGCGTCCTGAAGCTTTTTGGTGTTGTAGTGCTTCATGTCCTCCATAAGCTCATCAGTGAGCTCTACCCTCCACCGTCGGTACACGATCCTCTCTACCGGAGGGTGGACTAGTTCTTGGTGGTTGTCGGGGAGCTGCTGCTCATGGTACTCTTCCCCCTCTAGAGAGATATCACTCTCTGAGTCAGACTCTTCACTGGACGTGTAGTCGCTGTCACTTAACCTCCTTCTTTCTTCCCGCTCTCTGATCACTATGCTGGCATTGGCAGTGCGCTGTTTCTTTACGGCTTGTTTCTTCTTGGCAGGGGCTTTCCCCTTTCTCTTTCTTTCTTGGATGTACTTGGCTTCTTCGATTTCCATTGCCTCTGCTTCTTCGTCTGCTTGTGTTGAAACGTCCTCCTGGGTGGTAGGCTCGGTCACCACACGGGTATTAGTATCACTTCTTGTCGCCTCCTCCCGACCTATCGGCTCGATGCGAGGTCCAGACCCTCAGCCACCTTGTCAGCATTCTCCTTCTGGTCAGTCGGCGTTGATGATACTGTCCCTGTTGCCATTTGGGTGTCCTTCTGGCTAGCTTTCGAGGGCTCCTCCCCAGGTTTTGTAGGAGTAGTCTTCTCGTCTTCGCTAGAGACCTCCACTGCAATTGCTGCTGTGTTTGCTCCTGCCTTGTTGGACTTCCACTTTCCTAAGCATCTCTGTGACACTCTTTGGGGTTTCTGTCTTTCGCCTTGGGGTCGTTCTTCAACACTAGCCTCCTCTTTACTGGCTCTGGTTTAGTTACCACTGAGGCTTCCTCTTGATGTGTTTCTGGTTCTTGCCTCTCCTCCTCATGTTACTCAGCTTTCTCTGGTTGTTCTTCTGTCATCTCTTCCACGGATTGGTGGACTACCCCCTCCGACTCATCTGCTTCCATGGTTGTTTCCCACCCTTCCTACTGCCTGGGATACGAGGTCCAGTACCTCAGCCACCCCTTCAGGGTTTACCACGATCCTATCTCCCTTGCTCAAAACCGCTTGGAACTCATCATCCGTCATTAACCCTTGCTTCTTGGCCATTTCGTTCAAGTCTATCTCCTCCTTCTCTGGTTCATCCTTCTCTGCTTCGTCCTTCTCGCCCTCGCTTGATCTCCCTCCGCTCTTCTTTTCCTCTGTTTCTCCCCAGTTGGGATCTTGATAGGCGGAAAGAGGGCTAACGTCGAGCGGCTCTGTTTGTTGGTGTATGGGAGAAAGGTGAGAGGGTTCTGATTGTGCAGTTACTGTTGGGGAGGTCTTTTCGGATGTCGGATTTGAGGTTTTTGGGGTGGTGGTGGGTGGGTTTACTGTGGTTGCAGTTTGGGTAGGGTTTGGTGTCGCCGGCATTTCTCCGGTCAGGCTAAATCCGGCCAGAGTCGCTGTCCAATCTTTGTTCAGGTCTTATTTCCTTAGATACGCTGCCAGTGCGTCTAAAGGAACCATTGCCGAAATTTGTGTCGTCGGAGTTGGTTGTCATCGTTACGGACTCGGCGGCCGCGATTCGGTTGTTGCTCGGACTACTGGGGGGTCTTCGCTGGTGGTAGATGTTGGGTTATCGGTTGCTTTTCTCTTCGCCATGGTTTGTATCGGTGGTGGTTCTCTTTTTCAATTAGTGGTTCACGGTGGTTTTTGGATTTGGGTGGTAGTTTTCAGAGTAGGTTGGTGGTTGTGGGTAAGAGAATGCAGGTAAGGGTTTGTAAAGTGAAGGGAAGTAGGCGGTGGGGTATTTTATAGTGTGGTGGGCAATTGAGGGTTTTGACCGGTTGCAGGCGGTTGCCAGGTTGCGACGCTTTGGGTGGGAGGCGGTTGAGCATTCTCGTAGCTGATTGGACGTCTCCTGTCACGTCTCTGCTCCACGCACCCTCCCAGTCTCTGTACTCGCCTGCAAAGCTGCAACACGCACCAAAATTCAAATTTCACTCTATACCTCCCTCTCAACTAGCTGGAAATAGAAATAAAGCAAATAAATGGCTCTTAATATAATTCAGAGTTTCACCCAAGTGGTATCCTCGTGGTCAGTACGGACTCCAAATTAATATTTAAGATCCGAAAATCTTTTTGGTGTTTTTCCTACTTAACTTAAGTTAAATTACTAAATATTCACAATATTTACATCATTACTAAGGGTATTTAATGTTTTACCTGGTCAATAAGCACAAATCATATTACGTTGACCAGGTGGAACTCCAAACCCCTTTTCTACTGATCATTTAGACGTTATTGAGATGTAGTGGAATTTCTTCCACTACACACATCTCTTCATTTTCCCTATATATTTTTAATCTATGCCCATTAACGACAAAAGGTTCAGAGTTAGGGATACTCCCTGAAATCTCGACCGCTCCATTAGCACGTAGTGCGGTGATAATGTAAGGTCCTGCCCATTTTGACTTGAGTTTCCTAGGCATTAGCTTCAATCTTGACTTGGAAGAGTAGTACTTTCTGACCAACTTGGAGATCCTTGGTTCTCAGATTTTTGTCGTGCCACATCTTTGTTTTCTCCTTGTACCACATGGCTGAGTCAAACGATTCCAATCTGAGTTCTTCCAGCTCTTGTAGTTGTAGCTTCCTTTCCTCTTCACAGGCCTTAGCATCCACGTTAACCTGCTGAACTGCCCAGTACGCTCGGTGCTCAATTCCTACTGGCAAGTGGCACATCTTCCCAAAGACGATACGATATGGGGACATCCCGATAGGAGTTTTGTAGGCTGTCCGATATGCCCACAGAGCATTGACTGTCTTCTCTAAGATGCTCTTTATTTCCCTGTTTGAGATCTCTGCTTGCCCGTTGGCTTGAGGGTGGTAAGGACTAGATAGGCGGTGATGAACTTCATACTTCTTCATCAATGCTTCGACCATTCGGTTGCAGAAGTGAGTCCCTTGATAGGAGATGATTTCCCTTGGTATCCCAAATCGGCTGAATATATGACTCTCGAGGAACTTGGTGACTTCTTTAGATTCACAAGTGCTCGTGGCTTTGGCTTCTATCCACTTTGATACATAGTCAACTGCCACTAGGATGTAGGAGTTCCCATAAGATGAGGGAAAAGGACCCATGAAGTCCATACCCCAGATGTCGAAAACCTCACAAACAATTACTGGAACTTGCGGCATTTTTTCCCTTGCGGAGATCCCACCGGTCAGTTGGCAACGGTCACAGCCTTTGCAGAACTCGTATGCATCTCTCGTTCAGGGTCGGCCAGTAGAATCCGCTATCCAGCACCTTTCTGGCAGTCTTCCTTGGCCCGAAATGTCCTCCACATGCCAAGGATTGGTAGTGCGTTAGTACATCCTATTGCTCCCAGTCAGGAACACATCTCCTTATGACCTGGTCGGTTCCTGCCTTCAACAAGTATGGATCGTCCCAGAAATAATACTTTGCTTCGCTCTTGATCTTCATCCTCTGAGCCTTTGTCATGTTTGGCACCATTGGTAGCTCTCCTATCACTAGATAGTTGGCCAAGTCCGCATACCAGGGTTCCTGTCCTACTTTCTCCTTGCCCTTGGTTGTTGCGTCCTGCCCAGTAAGCCTCATTACTTCTTCCCAATCGATCTTCCTTGCGGAGAAAATCACTTCACACAAATGCTCTTCCGGGAATCGATCTCTCACATCCTCACTGTTCCCTTCTTGTATTATTCTGCTCAAGTGGTCCGCTACTTTGTTTTCAACCCCCTTTTTGTCTTCTACTTCTCAATCAAATTCTTGTAAAAGCAGCACCCATCTGATCAGTCGGGGTTTTGACTCCTTCTTCGCAATGAGATACTTAATGGTCGCATGATCAGTATAAACGATGACTCTGGATCCCAGTAGGTACTGCCTGAACTTTTCGAATGAATAGACAACCGCCAACATCTCCTTCTCGGTGGTGTCATAATTCCGTTGGGCTTGATTCAAGGTCTTAGATGCATAGAATATCACGTACCTTTTCCCATCGATCTTCTGACCCAGTACGGCCCCCACTGCATAGTCACTAGCATCGCACATCACCTCGAAGGGGTGATCCCAGTTAGGAGCCTGAATAATCGGTGTAGAAATCAATTTTTCCTTAAGGAGGTTGAAAGCAGCCTTGCAATGCTCGTCGAAAATGAACTCCACCTCGTTCTGGAGAAGTCTGGTAAGGGGTCGGGCAATCTTGGCAAAATCCTTGATAAATCTTCGATAAAATCCAGCATGGCCCAGAAAACCTCTTATTCCTTTCTGATCAGTAGGGAAGGGTAGTTTGGATATGACATCCACCTTAGCTTGATCCACCTGGATTCCCTTTTCTGACACCACGTGTCCTAAGACAATTCCTTCTGTAACCATAAAGTGGCATTTCTCAAAATTTAAAACCAGACTCTTTGCTTGGCACCTTTCTAGCACCACATCCAAATGTTGCAAGCACGAGTCGAAAGAGTCTCCGTAGACAGTGAAATCATCCATAAAGATCTCTATACAATCTTCAATCAAATCCGAGAATATGCTCATCATGCACCGTTGGAAAGTACCGGGGGCGTTGCATAGGCCAAATGGCATACGCCTATACGCATAGGTTCCAAACGGACAGGTGAACGTGGTCTTATCCTGGTCCTCCGGGTTCACGTAGATTTGAAAGTAACCACTGTACCCATCCAAAAAGCAGAAGTACTTCCTCCCAGCCAGTCGCTCCAGCATTTGATCGATGAATGGCAGGGGGAAATGGTCCTTCCTGGTTGCAGTGTTCAGCTTTCGGTAATCTATACACATTCGCCATCCAGTGACTAGTCTGGTGGGCACTAGCTCATTCCTCTCATTCTTAACCACCTGGATCCCTGATTTCTTGGGGACCGTATGGATTGGGCTGACCCATTCACTATCGGGTACCGAGTATATAATGTCCAGTGAGAGTAACTTCAAGATTTCCTTCAGTATCTCTTCCCGCATGTTTGGGTTCACCTTTCTTTGCGAATCTCTATGTGCCTTGGCTCCCTCCTCCAACCTAATGTGGTGCATGCAGACGTCCGGGCTTATCCCCACCAAGTCCGTAAGGCTCCATCCAATAGCCTTCTTGTTTTTGCTCAGCACAGTTAGTAGTCTTGCCTCTTGCTCTTCAGTCAACCCGCTGTTGATGATTACAGGGAATGAGTCTTCCTCCCCGAGGTAGGCATACTTAAGGTTCGCTGGCAATTTTTTTAACTCCACTTGTGGGGGTAGCGTGTCTGTAGGTAGAGGGTTCTTTCTAGAATCCTCCTCTCGCTCTTGTTCACCATCTGATTTTTCCTCCATACTGGCCGGTAGTAAAGCCCCTACGGATCCCGCTAGTTCCGACTTCTGACAGAATTCCGTAATTGCTTCTTCGATTTCCTCATCAGTTAACCCTCAGCTACTGATCAGATCACACCATGCAGCTGCTTCCACATCAGCCTGGGCATACACATCCAAAGTTTGGAGCTTTTCCTGCAATAATTCGGTCTCAAGAAATTCTTGGACTAAGGGGTCAATTACATCAACATAACATAGATTTTCAGAATCTATTGGTTTTTTCATGGCTTCATTGATGTCAAAAACAAATTTCTCACCATTAAAGTCAATGCAAATTGTCCCCTCAGCCATATCCACAATTGTCTTAGCCGTTCTTAAGAATGGTCTTCCTAACAATATCCCGCTAGACTCCCTAGCTTCTGGTTCACTCATTTTAATTACATAAAAATCAGCGGGATAAGTAAAGTCTTGTATCCTGACCAACACATTTTCTAACACACCCTCCGGATTTATACATGACCTATCCGCCAGTTGGATCAACACCCTAGTATTTGACAATCTTACCCCCTTCAACCGATTATAAATGGATAACGGCATAACATTGATAGATGCTCCTAAATCACACATTGCATGCTCGATTTTTACATCTCCAATTGTTATGGGTAAAGTAAACATACCTGGGTCGGCTCTCTTGGGTGGTAGTTTCTCCTGTACAATAGCTGACGCTATCCCTTCCACCATGATTTTTCCATCCTCCTGGGCCTTTCCGGCTATGAACTCCTTTATAAACTTCCCCAGAGGGGGCAGTCTCACGGCTTGGAGGAATGGTATTGTGACATCCAGCTTTCCGAAGATCGACATGAAATCCACAGGGTTTTCTTTCCTCCTCTTCATAACAAACCGATATGGAAAGGGCTTCTCTCCCTTAGCCTCTTCAGTTAGCCTTGGTGGACCTTCCATTGGTGCCTCCTGGGTTTGAGGTCCCGATGCAGTGTATTGCTCCTTCCGGTTGCTCATTTCCAGGTTTTATAACCCGAAAGAAATCACAACCCGACTAGCCCGCACCCGCTTAACCCGCAACCCGTTAGGGCCAGACCCGAAAACCCGATGGGCTGGCCCGAAAACCCGATAAAATTTTTATTATTCTAATTTTTACTCCTAATTCGACACTTCATTGATTGATTTTGTAATTATAGATAACTATAAAAAGTAACTTTCAATTTTATATTAAATATATAAATTATATATTCAATTTTTATTAATATAATAATTGATATATAAACTAAAAACTTTAAATTCACTAAAAAATTATTTAAATTTCTAAAATATGCATTAAAATTTTACGAAATATCTCAAATATTAGTATTTGATTATGTTTATAATTGAGTTTAAGCATATATCTCAAATTTATCATTATTAAATATTTTACATTTAATGAATATAACTAATTTTCATCATTATTTATGGGATTGATCGCATGTTAATCCTATCGATAGCAACCCGATTAACCCGATGGGCTAGCCCGAAACCCGAGCTTTTAGGGTTAGGGTTGAACTTTTATAACCCGAAAGAAATCACAACCCGACTAGCCCGCACCCGATTAACCCGCAACCCGAATAGGGTTGGCCCGAAACCCGACGGGCCGACCCGATTGACATCCAGGTACATGGACTGTAGATGGGAGTTTCCATGAGTTCCCTTTCATTTCGCCCACCGAGTTAGCGAGCTGGGCCAACCGCCTGTTCATCGTATCCATATTTGTCATATGCTCCTTCTGTGCACTTTGCATTCCTTTTATTGTTTACTCGGACTGCAAGTCGCTTTTAATGCTCTGCTGCGAAGCAAGCATCTCTCCCATCATGTCCTCCATAGACCTCCTCGACCTGTTTGGGTGATGGAATTGGTTCGAGCCCCGGTGCTGGTTATACTGGGGTGGTGGGTTTGACTGGTAGCCCGAGAAATTTTGTTGGTTTTGGTTCTGTGGGTACTGGTTATACTGGGCAGGAGGGTTGTACTAGTCGTGGTTGTGCCTGGTACTGATTTTGGTTTTGGTTGTGGCTGTTATGTTGAGGCCCTGGGTTAAATTGGTTCTGGTTTTGGTTCTGGGTTGTTTCGCTGATGGGGTGGCACATAAGAAGGGTTCGGGTTCTAGTTTTGAGGGTTTGGTTCTGAGGATGCTGGTTTCTTCCTACCCAGCTAGACTGGTAGTCGTGGTTTGTTGGGCCACGGTTCGAATTTTGGTTCGGGTGGGGGTTGGGTTGATTTTGACCCCGATTTTGGTTCTGATTTCTGATTTCCATCTCCCCATCGGAAGTTTTGGTGGTCCCTCCACGGTGCATCCCTCTGCTTTCCCGGAATCCAATTGCCGTTGGAATTGTAGTATCCTGCGGCATTTGCTTGCTCCACATCCAGGGAGTTGTCCGGCTGATCATATGGTAGTGCTGGGGCCTCTTGGCCTCCAGTCGGAGAAGGTGGTGGAGTGTTCTGCTTGATTGCAGTCAACAACTCCTTCTTTAATTCCTCCATCTTCAAATCCATCCGTTCCTCCTGGTCAGTAGCCGAAGCACTTGCTACCCTTTCTCTGCTGTACCTATCTCTAGCGTTGTCGTACGTCTTCTTTGCATTCAACAGCTTGCGTAACACCTTCTTGGTTTCACTTATTCTCAACTGGGTGAAATCGCCTCCAAATGATGAATTCGCCAGATCCTTGGTTTCCTTGTTCATTCCTTCATAGAAGGTGTGGTGCACCTCTATCTCCTTCATGCGATGGTTGGGGCATGACTCCAAAAGACTCATGTACTTCTCCCAGTACTCGCTCAGGGTTTCATCGTATTCTTGCCTTATGCACGATATTTTCCTCTTCAATGCACTTGTCTTTGAAGACGGGAAGAACTCGGCTAGGAAAACTGACTTGAAATCGGCCCATGTATTGATGGAGTCGGCTGGCAGGCGCATGAACCAGGTGTTGGCCTCTCCCTTTAGGACAAAAGGTAGGGCTTTCAGTCTGTAATCATCCTCGCTTGCTCCTGCTGGCCGCCTCTGCGCCTTACAGATTTTGCAGAACTCATTTAAGAATTCGTAGGGTCCCTCGTAACTCTTCCCACAGTACGTCGGTAGGATTGCAATAACGTGGGGTTTCACATCACAGGCGGTCTGGCCTGGGGTGACCACTATGGCTTGTGGAGGATCTCTGTCGGCGTGTGCAGTAAGTGTTGCAAGCTCGGGATCGTCCTCACCTTGGTCTCGCCATTCTCACTAGTGTTCTTATTGGTTGGGGTGGAAGCTCCGAGAGTTGGTACTCTAGATCTTCTTTCTCCCTCGTCGCCGTCGTGCTCTAGGTCATGACAGCTGCTTCTCGACAGCCGAACGAGTGGTAACGAGTATTGTTCCTCGGGGAGGTATCCTTGGTCTCCACTTGGCCGGGAGCCCGAGCCACTTCTCATAAACTCGAAAACAAAAAGAAAAGGAAAATTATAAACAAGTATGTACACCAAAAGATCCACAGAGACAATAACAAGTATGAACGCCATCCATCCCCGGCAACGGCGCCATTTTGAAAGGTTGCAGGTTTTCTCTCGGTCAACGTATGTAATTGGGAG
>NC_062970.1:20285398-20401233 GCF_023119035.1 Salvia hispanica
ACCAAAGTGAAAAATGGTTCCAGACCTCCGTAGCTGCCTCCCCATTCACAAAAAGATGTAATCTTGTTTCAACATTCGCCTTTGTACAACATCTACACTTAGAGGCAAGAGATACTCCCCTCCATTGTATTTTAGCATCCACCGGGATGCGATTAGCTAGTAATCTCCAAAGGAAGACTGAGACTGTAGGATTAATTCCTTTGTTCCAAATAATATCATAAACATCCAAAGGTTCCCCCCTATGTCTCACAAGCTCCCAAGCCGAGGCCACAGTGAAGTTTCCATGGGGCGTCAGAGTCCATCTCCCCACGTCTTTCCCAGCCGGATCTACTGGAATGAATAAGATCTCCTCCGCCACTTCCATTGGTAGTCCCCATTCCTCCACCAGACTAAAGAGGGCTAGCTCATTCCATCCAGTTTCTGTCCAGAAATCCTCTACTCGTACGAAGCCAATAACCCTCTCCTCCGTGCATAAAGAGGATAACGGATGATCTTTTACCCAAATATCATCCCAAAAGTTCACCTTCCCATTTCCCAACACCCATTTAATAAAATTCTGACATTTGAGGCCCGCTCTAAACATCCTTCTCCAGACAGGACTAAATCGACTAGATCGCGAGATCACAAGGGAAGACGAAATAGTCCAATATTTCTTGTGCATGTATTCAGCCCATAGTGAATTCCTCTCCCTAAATCTCCACCAGAGTTTAAAGCTGTAGGCCTCCACAGTATCAGCCATGCTTCGCAAACCAAGACCCCCTTCCGAAGTAGGACGGCACGCATCCTTCCATTTGATCCAATGAGTCTTGGCCTGATTATTGTTGGAGCCCCAGAAATATCTAGCCAACACCTGTTCCATCATTTTCAGTGCCCCTTTCGTTGGTTCTAAGACCTGAAATATGTGCACCGGGATAGCATCTAGAATGCTTTTGATCAAGGTAAGCCTGCCCCCAAAAGAAAGGTGCTTGTGGCACCAGCTGTGTATTTTTTCTGAAATTCTGTCTCGCAAAAACAAGAACAGGTTCGTCTTCTTCCTCCGCCTAAATATGGGCACACCAAGGTATGTACACGGTAGATTTCCCTGCTGAAAACCTCCGGTAGAAATTACCCCCTGAGCCCACCCATTGTGTCTTTCATCAATATAAAAACAACTTTTCCCTTCATTAATTTTCTGCCCTGAAACTGCCATATAGTGCTTAAGACAATTCTTAAGTTTCCGGATTGAGGCTCTTCTTGCTTGGGTGAAAATGAAAATATCATCCGCATAAGCAAGGTGAGATACCCCCATCGTATATCGAGCTGTGCAAAACCTCATTTCCTTCCGTCCTAAAATAAGCCAATCCAAGAGTCTTGATAGATAATCCGCTGCCAAAACAAATAAAGAAGGGGATAGGGGGTCCCCTTGCCTTAAACCACGTGAGGATTTGAAGAAGTCGGCTGGGGACCCATTAATAAGAACCGAGAACCAGCAAGGATTTACACATCTCTCTATCATTCCTAGCCACATATCTGAAAACCCCATCTTTTTCAACACCTTCAACAAAAACGGCCATTGGACACGATCATAGGCCTTTGCCATATCCAATTTTAGTGCCAAGTTCGGGGAAGGATTACTTTTCCATATCTCATAGAACATTTCTTTTGCTAAGAGTACATTATCGCTGAGAAGACGCCCCTTAATAAAGCCACTCTGATTTGGAACGGTGAGGATAGGAAGTAGCGGCACCATTCTCGTCGCAATGAGTTTTGATATAATCTTGTTTGAAACATTACACAAGCTTATTGGTCTATACTCTGTCCATTTAGTAGGATTCTTCTTCTTAGGAATCAAAATGATCATAGTCGCTGCTATTCCTCTTGGCAAAATTGCTCCCTGGAAAAAATCCATAAAGCTTCTAGCACATCCGCCTTCACAATGTCCCAGCACGTTCGAAAAAAAAAGGAGGAGAAACCGTCTGGCCCCGAGGCGCTATCAGGATTGATACCAAAAACAATATTCCTAACCTCCGGCTCTGTCGGCATCTTCTCTAAATCCTCCACGATGAACTCAGGCGGCATAGAATTTAGGATATCCAACTCCGGCTCCTGGAGCTGTTCAATATCAGAAGTCAACAGATTTTGAAAGAAGTTTACTGCCGAAGCCCGGATCTCCTCATCCTCAGTAATTACTTGGTCCCCATCCTCTATAGACTGTATCCTCGCTTTTGTCCTCTTCTGTTTTACCCACCCTTGAAAATATTTTGTATTTCTTTCCCCCTCAACTGACCACCGGATAGCCGCCTTTTGTCTCCAGTAATCCTCTTCCATTTTCAATCTCAAGATAAGATCAGCTGCTGCTTTGTTCATTTCTTCCCTGTTAGAAGAGGTCTGATTCACCTCAAAGCGCATAAGTGCTTCTTGTGCTTCTTTCTCAGCATGTTTCACTCTTTCAAAAACATTACCAAAAACTGATTTATTCCAGATTTTCAGACACTTCTTTAGTCGGCCAAGTTTAAGCTGCAAGTTGACCAAGCCTATCTCTCCCGTTGTCCCTGCCCAACACTTCTCAACCTCAAGCAAAAAAGAGTGATGTCTCACCCACATATTTTGAAATCTAAAAGGCGCTCGAACCTGGGGCCGTGGAGTTTGGCATTGTATGAGCAACGGGCTGTGATCCGACATTACTCTCGGCAAATTAGAGACTCTGGATGCCGAAAATAATTCCAACCATCCATCACCAATCAAGGCCCTGTCTAGCCTCTCAAATATTTCTCCTCTGGCCCAAGTAAACTTCGCGCCGTCAGCCCCGAGATCAAGCAACTGGCAATCATTAATAGCATCTGAAAATTCAACCATTTCTCTCGTTCTGTTATTGTTGCTTCCCTGTCTCTCATCTTCCGATAAAAAAATATTGAAATCTCCTCCCACCATCCACGGGAGCCCCTCCATTTTAACTGCAAGCTCTCTTAGTTTATCTCATAAAGGTAGCCTTCCCACCCTAGTACACTTTCCATATACCACCGAGATGTGAAATGGTATAGGAAGCGTCTGAGTGGAAAACCGAGCGTGTAGGACTTGTTCTGAAACATCCCATTGGTCCACTTCTATACCCAACTCCGCAAAAAACCAGATTTGACCATTGTCGTTTACCCCCTTATATTGGAGTACAAACCTCCTACTGAAGAACTCCGGTCTTGGCTGTATCAAGGGCTCAATTATTGCTAGAATTGAGATTCGATGAACTCTAATCATATGTTTGATGATGCTCTGCGTACTTGCATTAGCCACGCCCCGAGCATTCCAAATCATAATGTTAAAAAGCATTAATCACATAGGGATGTTACTTGGAGGCTCGAACCTCCCCTTCTTCTGCTTACCATCATCTAACAGAGGTTGTGACTCCTCTATTACCACCACCCTCTTATCTAGAAACTTCCCTTGCTCCTCATCATCTTCCTCCGACACCCATTCCTTCTCATCTTCATATTGTTCTGTCTCAAAGTCCCCATTAGGAAGCATCTTGAAAAATCTTGGATTCAACACAGATTCCTCTATCCCTCTCCCTTTATCCCAGGCCCCCCTGTCATAAGCCATTGCAACGTACCCCATCGAGGTTCCAACAGGATCTCCATGTTAAGTTCTCCCTCTGCCTCTACCCCGATCAAACGTCCGCCCCAAACCTCGCCCTCTGCCCCTGCTCTGCCTACCTCTCCCATTTCCAACTTTTTGATATCCACCTCCATCCACCTCAACATCAGAAACAACCATCACATCCAATTGTGTTTGATGGGGTGCTCCCTCCTTTCCAGCCGAGACAACTTTTTCTCCTAAATCACCATTTTCCATCTGCCTGACTTCCTTCTCCCCTTCACCTCTATTAAGTTTGCCACTGTCCTCCTTTGTATTGAACTCCGGGAGCTGCCGTCTCGGGATAGGCTTGTTATAGTCTCTTTTTACCGGCTTTTCCCTCTTCCCATTAGCGTAGCACGCAACCGTGGTGTGACCCACATGTCTACAATCATGACAATATTGCGGAATCCTATCCCATTTCACCCTTTGTCGAACCTCTCGTCCTTGAATATCAATCACTATCTCCTCTGGAGGAGCTCTGGAAATATCAATCTCAATGCAAAGCCTTGCAAAGGATAACCTCTTCTGAGTAATGGTTGCATGATCTACTTGAATCGGTGTGCCCAACAAGCTTCCAATGGCAAACAGTGCTGACTTCTCATACAAGTGAATTGGCAATCCGACGAGATTACACCAGATGGCTGCTATCGGGGACTCAAAAAAAGGATCAAAATCTAGTGTCCATTTAAAAACTCTCATAGGGTGGCGATCTATGAACCAAACCGGCATACCATTTGGTCCACTAAGTAACTTCGCATAATCAGAGATCAACTTGAATTGAACTAGAATGTGCTTCGCATTTATGTAGCTCCGGTTGTATTCTCCGACAAATCTCATCCCCTGCAGAGCTTTTTGTATAAGCTGCGAAGAGGGAATCGAGTGAGAGAATTTCCCCACCACTGTAAATCCAAGCCTCTCGGCTAAAAAGGATGTGTCAGCTCCAGAGAAGTAAATGGACGGCAATCTCAGTTGGGTTTAGGGTTATTACTTCATTCAGTCATGTTATTGTTATGAGCTTATTACTTCATTCAGTCGTGTTATTAATTCATTCTGTTAGTTTATTACTTCATTTATTCATGATATTACTTCATTCTGTTAGTTAATTACTTCATTCTGTTAGTTTATTACTTCATTCAGTCATGTTATTACTTCATTCCATTAGTTTATTACTTCATAATGTGTTATGACATAATTATCTTTCAGTTGGGTTTAGGGTTATTACTTCATTCCGTTAGTTTATCACTTCATTCAGTCATGTTATTACTTCATTCTATTAGTTTAGTACTTCATTTCGTTAGTTTATTACTTCATTCAGTCATGCTATTACTTCATTCCGTTAGTTTATTACTTCATTCAGTTATGTTATTATTTCATTTCATTAGTTTACTACTTAATTTCATTAGTTTATTATTTCATTTTATTAGTTTATTATTTCATAATGTGTTATGTCATAATTATCTTTCAGTTGAAGTAAATTCAGTATATAATGAATGCGAAAAATTACTTCATAACATACATTCATTTAGTTCATTATGTAGTGAATATAGTTCATTATTTACTCCAGCAAGTTTTTATCGAATAAAAAAAATTAAAAAAAAATTCTAAAAAATAAATTAAAAAAATAAATTAAAAACGTTTTATTTAATAAAATATTAAATTAATTCTAAGTTAATCATAACCATAAGATAAAGAAAAATGAGTGGCCCAAATTTGGTCTCTAGTTCGGTCTTTAAGAAGGGTTCGACATTGATCATAACTCTATTATCCCATTATCCACAAATCCACTCTTAAAGACCGAACCGCCGAACCCTACCAAATTAGGGCTTTTAGATCTAGTTTTTTATGGATAAGATACAAAAATTTATAAATTATTTTCGCCTTCATCACGAGCCTATTTTAATTCATCCGAAGGTAAATAAGTCATACTAACATGTTACGAAGATTTAACTTCGTTCCAGAATATATTACTTCATTCTAGTAGGTTTTTACTTCATTCCAGTAGGTTTTTACTTCATTCCAGTACGTAAATGTGGTTTCGCCGTTGCGTGCCGTTCTTTCTCTCTACAATATCTATCACCACCGCCATGGCGCTAATATGGTTTAATAAACACATGAAATAATGTAATAAATTATTGGAATGAAGTATATGTAGAAGCATTTGAAGTCCTACTGGAATGAAGTAAAAATCTTATCCAATGAAGTAATAACGTTTCTGAATGAAGTAATAAACTCACTTGAATAAATTGCATTTTTAAATGTTAATCAAGCAAAAACCCATGTCAATGAATTTGAATGAAACATATGTTGAATCATTTCAAAACCTACTGGAAGCAAGTAAAAACATGTTGTAGTTTCAAGGTATTACGTACAGAATGAAGTAATAAACCTATACAATGAAGTAAAATGGGCTAGTAATGAAGCAGAAAAAATTTTCACAGCAGCACATCTCATCAAAAAAACTAGATCTAATGGCCCAGATTTGGTCTCTAGTTCGGTCTTTAAAATTGGTTCGACGTTGATCACAACTCTATATATATATATATATATATATATATATATATATAGGGGAGCATTATGGTCCAACTCACCCTTAAGTGTTAAGTTCAAATATAATTACATCCTTAGGATTAAGCAGATGTACGGTGTAGATTTGTAATGTACATCATGCTCCGTGTTACATTATTAAGACTTCCGAATTACATTGTGGGGGTATATTGGGAACATCAATTACATTAGACGGTTTTAATTAAGGAACCTCCGAAACAAGCGTCAATTAATTTCAACCAACCTCCCACATCCCCTCACTCATTTCTCACTCCAAAGAAGCCCAATCGATGCAAAAACTAATTCCCTAAAAATCTCTTCACATTCAACCCTAGTCTTGTTTCTATTGACGGCGGAAGAATCAACCGAAAATCATAGACAGAAATTGACGTTTACAGTTCGAAAATTCCTCCCACTTCGGTTTGAATCCTCTTATAATCACGCAAGTCGACTCTGCAAGTTTAGGATCCGACCCATTCCTCAAGCTCGCTCCTCATTCGGGCCGATATTCCAGTAAATTTCGAAACTTTATATGGATTCGCAGTGTTTCGTGGTTGGTTGGTATTGTTGTTTCTTGTAGAAACCCCCGGATGGAAAAATTTGGTTTTTGCCGGTTGAATTTAATTTTGTTTTTGCCAGTTGTTTACATTGTTGACATTCGATGAGTTGTTGAGGGAAAATACGATTACATTATTATGAATACAGTGTGAGTTGTAGCAAGAATTTGAAGCTTCCTCTGCGGACTGAGTTGTCGTTTTCAGAAGAAAACTGTAGTAAGATGTTGCGTAGGAAACTAGATTTATTAAGATTGATTACATTATTCATTATAAATGAGGGTTGGTTGCTTGTTCGTATTTCATTACTGTGCAAGGATAAGTACATTATTGATGTTTATTTTTTGTAGTTGTCTATTACTAGTTGTCGTTACATTATTCAAGGTTGTTGTATACATTATTTCTTAGTCAGCAATTCTGCAGACATTAGTGGTCATGTTTGTACTACATTATTGTGAATTGTTGCGTACATTATTTGTGCTATAATTTACATTATTTATTCCAGTTTGGTACATTATTACATATTTATTATGTAGTAATGTATGCTTTCTACGACAATAATGTAAACGGTATAAATCTTCATGTTGGTGTGTAGATACATTATTCATTTGGTGATGTAACATTATTCATTTGGTGATGTAACAGCATGTCTTTATTTTAACACATATATGACGTACATTGTTCAGTAATCAGTATGCGATTGTAATCTCACTTTATTGTGATGTAACATTATTCATTTTCAGCATGTCTTTATTGTAATCTCACTTTTATTATGAACTTTTGAACAGGGTCGAAGGTCGAAGAGGACAAGAGTAGATTATGGAGATGACTTTGATAATTACTTTAAGGAGATGAATGTAGAGGATGTAGGGGATGGAGGTCGTCGAAAAAGGGATTATGTACTCTATTTTAGGAGAACATGAACAGTGTATCAAGATTTTGTACTCCGTTTAGTATTGCAGTTTAGTATTGCAAATGTAATGTATCTATTATTTTTTGTGTTGACATTATTCATGGAACATGTTACATTATTTAACAAATTATGTTACATTATAACATATTCATCATGTATTGATCATGTATTAAAGTTTGTTATTTTAAATAATGTAAACCTACGTTACATAAATACAAATTGTACATTATAAATTAAAACACCATTGTATAAACCATAAAATTCGTTTGGATTCATGCATGAAATTAAAATGATAAACACAACACTAATGGATTAATATATTCTGTAATATGTATTGGGGTATAAACAATAATATTATAGATAAGATTAATGGATTTATAAATGATCAATAGAAAGTTAGAAAAAATTAAATAAAAGTGTAAATATTGTATGCATACAAGGATACGATAATCCATTATTCTCTTGATTATAATATAAAGTTTATTTTTATAATTAATTAAGAAAAATGAGAATAATTTAAATATTATGTGCGTATGGTAGTGAGATGTGCGGTTATTTAGGAGTGTATATTTCCAAAATTGTAGGGAGGGAATCATGGAATGCATATAACCGCATAAATTAAATCTTCCAAATCTGTCCTTTTTAACTTTTTTATTAATTTTCAGCAATTACATGTGGCAATATACAAGACGTTAGGTGTGTATATTTTCAAAATTGTAGGGAGGGAATCATGGAATGCATATAACCGCATAAATTAAATCTTCCAAATCTGTCCTTTTTAACTTTTTTATTAATTTTCAGCAATTACATGTGGCAATATACAAGACGTTAGATCAAAAAATTCAATGGAATGAGATTGACTTGGATATTTGACATAAAATGAGTTATGGACCTGATCACATCCATATATATATATATATATATATATATATATATATATAGAGGTTTTGATCCATAAAGACTAGATTTAAATACAGAAACGCAAAATAAGATCATACGTAGGCCATTTTTAGGTCATAGTTAGTTTATTTTTATGTCATGCTAGCAAAGTATGACCTAAAATAATCTTAACATGACATAAACCCAAATCTTATAATATGACCTAAAACTACTTAATTATGACCTTTCGTATTTTAGGTTAATTATTGGCCATTAGATCATCTAATCCTATGGCCCAGATTTGGGCTGCATTTCTTGATTTAAATGCATACTTATTTTGATCATCTCCCTATATATATATATATATATATATATATATATATATATAATAATAGGTTGGTTTCTATAAGTCTTAGAGAAAATAAAAAGGCGGGGTGTTACACCAACTATCTTGGAATGGAGGGAGTATTGTAAATTTTAGGTAGTAAACCACTTTTTTTTTAAGTTATTGTCTTACGTACTACTACCTCCGTCCCGGATGATTTGTCTCATTTTTCCATTTCGGTCCGTCCCATATAATTTGTCTCATTTCACCTTTTACCATTTTTGGTAGTGGACCTCATATCACTATCTTATTCCTATTCATATTTTATAATAAAACTAATACTATATAAAAGTAGGACCCACATAAAATTAACTTTTTCAACTAACTTTTCATTACATTTCTTAAAACCCGTGCCCGATCAAAGTGAGACGAATTATTCGGGACGAAGAGAGTATTTATACTGATTCTACTTTAAATACTACTAACAAAATCTAGATTATAACCATTTGAATCTTTATTTCTTCTTTAGCATTGCAGATCTTCTTTGGTGGTTGGCTTTTACTTGTAAACTTCATTTTTGTAAAAATATTTTTTTCTTTCTAATTTAAATATAAAACTGCCATTTTCTACAATTTTATACTTATTTTTGTCTAATACTTTTTCTTTCTAATTTTATTTTCTGCAAAGGTGCTATTACAATTTAATTGATTTAAATTTCACTATTATGTTTGTCATTAATTCACTTTATATTAGTAACACGGAAGTGATCAATTGCTAATTAATTAGCAATTCCATACTAAGACTAAATCTTAGCCATTAGATTTGAAGATCTGGTGGTTGAAATAATGCCACATGTATTATATTTTTAATCAAGAAAATTAATAAATAAAATTAGAGGGTATTAATGTCAATTTCCTCTGACTAAAATCATCTTAAAACTTTAAATTTATGTAACTCTCTCGATTTAAATTATTTTTTCGCAAAAAATATATCAAATTAAAGATAATTTTATTAGGATTCCAACGAGATGTCAATTGCATATGTTCCGACGACGTTCGGATGATGAAATTTGATATTTTTTATTTTAGTTTTCGTAAATGTTGATAACCAGATTTTTATCAACAAATACATCAAAAAATCTCAATAAAACCATGTAAAAATCTCAATAAAACCATGTAAAAATCTCAATAAATATGTGTTGGTATTTTCTTGTACTAGTATTGATATTCTTATGTCATATTGTTGATATTTGTAATACACTATGTTGATATTAAAAAACATTCACGAAAATTATGATATGATAACATAATGACGATATTACCCTTTTGTTGATATTTTGTCTACTATTTATTGAGATTCGTAAGATTTAATCTCATCCACTCATTTTAAAATCTAAGGGTGGAAATTTGGTCTTGATTTTGGATTAAGGTGCTACAAGCATTAGAATATGACCCGTAACATTAGTAACATACTATAACATATTTATTAAAAAGTTTCTAAATCTAAATATAGTTGTTAATGTTATGGTAGTGTATTTTTCAAATATGTACTCAATCCCCGTACATGAAAAATAGTAATATTTTTCTAAGTAAAAATATTATTTGAAGTAAAAATACTATTTGATGTGATATATTGTGTTTAGATTTAGTATAAATTGTTGGATATGCTCCGATGAACCAATCCACACAATATGGGGCTTTGAGCCAAAATAGTCAAGAAAAGTTAAAAAGGCGAAGGTAGGAGGAGGGGGTTTCAAGCCAAAATATTATAGAAACTTCAAAATTGTTGTTTCCAGAGCTCAACTATCATTGGCCTCTTTAGTAATTTGTCTATGCATTGCCAACTCATTTTTGAGTGAGAAAATTCATTGATGATATATTTCGTCAAATCTAGATTTTATATGGGATAGTAGTCTAGAAAATTCATTGATGTTATATTTCGTCAAATCTAGATTTTATATGAGATAGTAGTCTATTTTCTAGTTGTAACACTCCCAACCCGTCAGATTGAAGATGTTACAAATTCTGGTACATAAACTTAAAACGTAGACATATTAACTTGATTTTCCAAAATTCACGCTATTATAAAAAGTTCCAATAGCATCATATTATGCACAGACTCATTTCTTGATCTCAAATTCGTATCTAATTTGATCTAATAAAACTCAAAGTCTTCATCCTTATATCTGATTATTTTTCGATCATCACAAAAACATAACATATACTCCAATTTCTTATCTTTATATTTCATTTTATACTCAATCACACCATATCACAAATATCAACATCTAATGCCAACAATAAACTCTATAGCTTGATTAGAATGGAAGACATACCTTCATTTACCAATGAATATGCTAATAGAGGTCCGATTAGATGCTAAATCATTAATGAAAATTGAAATAATATGATTATGGTATTGGAGAGGCGTTAGATGTTTTTTTCCTCTGTAAGGAATAAAAATGGTTCCTCCTCTAATATGTGTGAATGTCTACATCTTAATTCTAATAATTTAATTTGTGGCCAATATTCAATACTAAGTGTTCTACTAAATATGAGTACACATGTTCTACTAAATACGAGTACATTTTTGTTGTAGATTGTTCCATATATTTTAAACAAATTGAGACAACCTTTTGGATTCCAACTCATAAAACAAATCGGTACATTTGAGTGTATAGAATAGTTTTTATTCTTTAATACCATAACATATAAGCTAATTATATTTACATATCTTTAATCAAATTCTAGATTCTTCTTCATTTTACCACTAATTTAACTCCAAAATCGGACTAATAGGACACTTAATAATGTACTATGCTCAAATTAGTATCCTTTACTATTTCTAAGAAATCTGTCGAAAACCTATTTCTTCAAGTCATAATACCACTCAACCACTTTATTTTATTACATTTTAATCTTAATATACCTTTTAATTTTATTCTATCAATCATTATTATTATTTGTAAGATCAATATATTCATTGGAAACTCTATTCACCGATTTTCTAAGTGAAATAGCAAATTCCGTCTAGGCCCATTTTGAGGATGTTAACACTAGGTGTTATGCTAGATGGTTTCTTCCTAGCGATAAAACTTAGGACACTAGTTTAATTTTTTTCTTTGGCAATAAATAGTTTATTAAAAACATTCTACATATCAAATTTACATGGTTATTATATTACTTAAAATAATCCTTTTGAAATTAATTTTCTAAGAAATACTCCCTCCGTCCCAGAGAAGTTGGCACACTTTCCTTTTTAGTTTGTCCCATAAAAGATGTCACATTTCCCTTTTTAGAAAAAGTTCTCTCTCACATGAATATAAAAATTATATTTTCTCTCTCCATTTAACACACAAAACAAAACCTCCTAAAATCCCGTGTCATTTTCAAAGTATGTCAACTTCTCTGGGACGGAGGGAGTATCAAGTTTACTTGTATTATAAGGCGCCGTACTTTAGAGTTCTCCTAAGGCCATTAAACATGATGGTCATGTTTGTTTGCAGGATTTTGTTTGAAAAAAGTAATCTGATTTTTAAGATTTTTAAATTTTAGTATTTGTTTAATTTTTAATTCAACTGAGAAAGTAATCGTAATCCTGAAAACAGGGAAAATAGTACTCCCTTCGTCATAAGATAGTTGAGTCATATTCCTTTTTTATTTGTTCCAAATAGTTTAGCATTTCGTTTTTTAGTAAAAAATTTATTCCCTTTATTATTTTACTCTCTCTTCATCTCTCTTGCTCTATTATTTCTCTTACTTTACTCTCTCAACTTAACTTTTAATAAATCAATTTCTTAAATTCCATGCCCTAAAGAAATGCCCAACTATCTTGAAATGGAGGGAGTATAACTTTCCAGGATTCTGATTCTCTAACTTTTCCTGGGTATTCTTTTATCCAGTTTGATGATTACAAATTTTCTTCATCTGTCCCACAAGAATATGCATCATTTCCTTTTTAGTCTCTCACACAAGAATATGCATTTTCCTTATTATTTTTACATCTCTCTTACTTTTCCAATTGTGCATTAAAACTCGTGCACAAACTAACGTGCATATTCTTGTGGGATGGAGGGTGTAGTATTTAATAGTATAATTTTAATTATTATATACAAATATTATTTTATTACAACTATTACTGTTATCGTTACTATAAAAAAATATATATATAATTTTTTAACATAATTTACAATAATGTATCATAATATATAATTATAATAATAATAAATATAAGTATAAGTACAATTATATTTATTTAATTATTATAAAGTACTTAATAATTTATTAATATTATTATTTATAATTTTTATCATTAGTATTATTCTAATAATTAATAATATATTAAATAATTGCAATGTAATTATTTGAATTATGAATAATATAATAAGTAACAATTATAATACTATTATTTCTTATAAATTAATAATAAATCAAGACTTTCTTGATTTATTTAAGAATTATAACTAATTTAAATATTAATAAAGTTATAATTATTACTACAATTAAGTATATCATCATTTCATTATTACTATTACTATTATGTTACAAATTACTCTCTCTGTCCCACAAGAGTATGCAATCTTTCTTTTATAGTCCGTCTCACAAGAATATGCATTTTCTAATTTTGTAAACTATTTTCTCTCTAATGAGGTAGGACCTATTTTCCACTAATAATACTTTATTACTTTTTCTTTCTAGCACTTTGTTACTTTAACAATTTTATTGCCTTATTCTATTTAATTTATGTCATGTTTGGTTGTCAAGATTCTGTTTAGGAAAGTAATCTGATTTCTTAAATTTTAAATTCATGTGTTTTGTGTTTGTTTTGGTTTTTAATCAAACTGGGAAAGTAATCAGAATCCCGGAACAAGCAAAGTTGGTACAACTTTCGAGGATTATGAAACCTAACTTTTCTTAGGTATTCTTTTTCTCAGATTTAGGATTCTTACATATTTAATGCAATATAATATAATTTTTTATTATTATTATTCCAATGTTTTAAAAATAATTTAAATTATAAAGCATACTTAATTTCAGTATAATAAATAACTATAATTAAAATTATCATGATTATAACTATATTATTATAGTAATTATATGTAATTGTTATTATCATAATAATAATTAATAATTTATTAAATAAATAAAATATAATTATATAAAAATCATACAATAATAAATAATTATTATTATTTTATAAATTAATAATTAATCAATAAAGTTATACTGAAATTTTAAATTATAAAATTTAAAAATTATATCTTTAAAAATTATAGTTATTATAATAATAATTATATATATTATTATAATTATGTATGATTATAATATAATACTCCACGTAACTATAA
The DNA here is from genome assembly GCF_023119035.1 of Salvia hispanica. Taxonomy (NCBI): domain Eukaryota; kingdom Viridiplantae; phylum Streptophyta; class Magnoliopsida; order Lamiales; family Lamiaceae; genus Salvia; species Salvia hispanica. The sequence goes on from NC_062970.1 coordinate 20,299,570, forward strand.
ATGCAATTATATTATTATATTTTATGGTGGATAATTCATGTTTGAACTATCCATCGCAATAATAAATATAATAATATAGTTATTATCATAATTAGTAACTTATTAAAAATAACAATAAGTATATTTTTAGTTCGTGTGTAAATCAAATGTAAAATTTAAAATCTTGATATTTTCGAAACATAGGAAAGTAAAGTTATTAGGAATCACATTCCCGGGATTCATTTTTCGCGGAATCATTTTTCTTAGCAACTTTACTTTCCCATCAACCAAACATGGCTTTGGTGTTTTAATTTAGAAATAAAATCTAAAATCTCAATGTTAATCCAAACACAGGAAAGTAAAATTAATCAAAATCATATTCCCAGGATTCATTTTCCTTGTCAACTTTATTTTTTCGTAACAAACATGGTCATATATTATCTATTGCCAATCTAAAAGATGTCATCACATTAATCTAAAAAAAAGGTAATTTGGGCGCTCTTTGATTCGATTAGTAACATGTTGAAGATAAAAAATGTACTAACATATGATAATATTTCTTACTAAAACCACAGCATCCTAACTAAAGAGAATAAGCAATACATCATTCAAGAAATTAAAAAAAAAAAAGACTTAAACGTGACGAATGGCAGGGACACAAACATGATTTCTTTACTAGCAGCACGATGGAGGAAAGGAACTTCACTGCTCGATTTAGAATGGATCTCTGCAAAACAACGACACAACAGATAGGCTCCAAGTGATCAAAAAAATGTTTAATATATAGCTCCAAAACTGCAGGGTTCGTGTACCCCAAAATCGGGTGTCAGTCATAGAAAATGCACTTCTAACATCCATAACTCGCAATCGCCTGGCTGGCTCATGTAGACGGATTTCCAGTTGTGGTCTGTTTAGCCACGTAGATCTGTTTCATCCTTACAGCAGGCAAATTTCTATCCACACCGCCCCTTCCATGGAAACCCATCCTACGGTGAGGCAATTCATTTCCTGTATTGTTCCTTTGTGATGTGTGGCCTCTTTGATAATAACGACCAGTGGTATTACCTTGTTGGGTGGGCAAACTCTTATTTGAGAATTGACTCTTCACAGATCTTGCATTGTTGTATCGTTTCCCACTCTCAATTGTATCGATCTTTTCAGATTCAGCATTTGCACTTGCGGACATGCTCAGAACTGGAGTCTGCCCTGATGAAGCCGTGTTGGATCTCACTGAATCTACCAATCCCAATTCAGCATGAAATGGGACACCATTTGTATCTGCAGCAGTAGAGAAAGTTGGGCCAGTGTCACCTGATAATGTAGGAGTGCAAGACTCCGTGAACCGATTGGCAGTTAATGATTGGTCAATTGAGTGTCTGTGGCTGGCTTGAGGAGGCAATGCACCTTCCATTTGTGGCTGCAATGGTCGAGAAACAGAGACTGGGTGAAGTGGAGCAGCAGGAATGTGCCCCCATCGAGCATGGACAGGCAAATCAGGGGGAGTCTGAAAATAAAATTACCACATTTTTCAAGATATAATGAAAGATTTTGACATGCATTTCATATGCTTGAAGAAATAAAGAGAACAATCCCATTCAAATTTCGAATACAATTATTCACCAATTAACAATCCAACCAGGACAAAATGTGAAGGAACTTTGAAAATAATAAACTGTCCACGGATATAACACATTTTGTCAAGTAAATAAACTTCAGAAAAGGATAAAATTAATCAAGAAGCTCATACCGGAAATGGTGATGCATCAAACAAGGGCAATGGTGGGGGCATAGGCAAGAGTGGAGATCCTGGGGCAAGATGCTGAATGGGAGCCGTAATGGGAGCACTTCGCTGCACAGCAGTCATATTCACGCTATTAATGTCTCCCCCACCAATATGCATTGCAGTAGACGAACCATTATTTTTCCAATCAGCTTGCTTCCCAGATGGGATATAGGTGGTACCCATAAAACTCAAACCTACATGCCCATATTGTCCAACAGGAGCAAAATGATTATAGACAACCATATGTGGAGGCCCCTGAACCCCAGGTATGCCTCCAGGAGGACCAATGAACGGACCAGAATATCCAGCCGGAGTACCATAGAACGAGTCCACACCAGAATGGCATTGCTGCCAGTTACCAAGAGGAGCAGAACTGGATGTTGTAGTCTTTGGAGGTTGTGATTGTGTACCAGAAGATTCATCATGTGGACTGAATGCAAAAATTGGACCCCCCAACAGAGGGTTCACCTCATAAAAGGGGAAGTGGGAAGGACCTACAGGGAAATGAGAAAGCATCTGGCCAGTAGAACTTTGAGGACTTGGCAATGGTGGCCATAAAGAGATTGGTGTTGTCTCAATTGACAGATCTGCCGGAAGAGAAACACTTAGCAACTCCTCACCCAGTGATTGACTTGTCATCTGCTGATCTCCAAGCACACCTGCAAAAAGAAGGATAAGGAATTATACTACGATGCAAAGCCACGCATAATATTCTCCACCCTCTTGATTACTGTAATTAGAGCTACCTGTCGTAATGCCGTCAACAGAAGCACAACCAAAATTCTTTGTGTCATTGACGGAACTTAAGCCAGTCCCAACTATCTCATCACTGCTGATAGCAGCAGCAGCAACAGCAGAAGCAGCTGCTTCTGCTTCAGCCTCAGAATCTCGTAGTGGAATGCAAGAGTCACTCGGGTTCTTCTCCTTTTCAAAGAAAAGTATGTTTTCTTTCTCTGCTACATGAAAGTTGCGGGATACTTGCACATCAGGTCGATTGGAACCTGGAGCACCAATCCCTTGTGATACAACACGGCTACTAGGAGGAATAATTGTTGGAGATGTAACAGCACCTGACAACAGGAAAAGGGGGAAAAGAAAATCGTAAGTTTTTCAAGAGGAATATCTCAGCATATGTAAAGTTCATTGTGGCAGAAAATTTACCAAATTGAATTTTCTCTCCAGCAAGCAATGAATTGATTGGACTTGCACCAGAAGAAAATGTTTTGTCCTTTGTCAAAATAGATGATGGTGGCAAAACTTGGGCTTCTGCTTCAGCCTCAGAATCTCGTAGTGGAATGCAAGAGTCACTCGGGTTCTTCTCCTTTTCAAAGAAAAGTATGTTTTCTTTCTCTGCTACATGAAAGTTGCGGGATACTTGCACATCAGGTCGATTGGAACCTGGAGCACCAATCCCTTGTGATACAACACGGCTACTAGGAGGAATAATTGTTGGAGATGTAACAGCACCTGACAACAGGAAAAGGGGGAAAAGAAAATCGTAAGTTTTTCAAGAGGAATATCTCAGCATATGTAAAGTTCATTGTGGCAGAAAATTTACCAAATTGAATTTTCTCTCCAGCAAGCAATGAATTGATTGGACTTGCACCAGAAGAAAATGTTTTGTCCTTTGTCAAAATAGATGATGGTGGCAAAACTTGGCCACTAATTGGGTTTGAATGACCTCCAACAGCAGAAATGTGTGAATCAAACCGAGCAGGTTTCATAGCCTCGTCAATTAGTGTCTGGCTTAGAGACATAACCTAACTAATAGTTCCAAGCATTTGCTGAAAAATAGAAAGGTCCATTAAAATCAAATTGTTAAGTAATTTTCATTTTGATTTTCAATTAACAGAAATAATGCGATCACTAAAACTCAAGCTATTTCTGGGATTGGATATATAGCTACCTTTTAGGAAGATATGAACCACTAAATGTTATCGCATGCCATTGTCAACACAATCACAAATGCATATACCTAAGGATGAAAACCAGGCTCTGGTTAAAGTTAACTAGTTTTGATTTTTCCCTTAGACTGTCAGAAATGATGCAATCGCAGAAACATAGGGTGTCAGATGAACTGGAAATACGACTGCCTCTTAGGAGTATAAGAACCAATAATCACTAGCACATACCATGGTCATAATTTTTATTTTATTTTTATAAAGACCAATTATTAGGGTGATCCAGTATGATCATATACCATATTTTTGCTGTCAAAAAGGCCAGGTTCACATTCTTTTCCACTGTTAGAGACGACAGATACAGAATCGGATTGTGAAGGCCTGCATATAGACGCACAAGTTGAAGAATATATTAGTTACTTTGCTAATACAAAATACCAAAACTGATGTTTTTGCTTAGGAATGTACTTGATAGTATGTGCTTCAGAATTAACAGGAGCAGTGCCAATTGGAGGTTGGGAAGCTGCAGAAGAAAATGCCAATTGAGGATCAACTGTTCCTTCACTGCCCAATGGTACTGGGTGTTTATTAATGCTTCTTGAGACCAATTCCTTTTGTCTGGAGTGGCGTGGTTTACGTGGTGTCTGATATGATAAAAAAAAAGAGGATGTAATTAGCATATAGAAGAGAGAAATGTAAGTTCAAGAGAAGAAACAGATACCAACACAAAATTGCCAAACATGTGCTAGGGAGTTTCTTCTGCAATCATTATTACCTTGGTGGTCCATGATTTTGCTTTTATTTCCTTTTCCCTTTGTTCACGCCGATCATTTAGCATTTGCCTTTTGGATCTGACTTCAATGAAATCGTCCTCATCACTAGGGGCTTCAATGCCAGGTTGTTTAAAAACACGCACCACACCACTTTGTAATGGAGCATCTACATCCTCCTCAGAAGCATTTCTCCTCAGATTTGCTTCACCAGGGTTTGAGATATTCTGGCTCCTACTCGAAGAATCTTTCCCCACTACTTTTGCTTCCCTATCTCCAGAATCAACCTCCGAAGATATCGTCCTTCCAGATGCCAAGGGCTCAGTGTGCTTCACAGTTCTATTAGACATGCTTCCCCTCTTGGCTCCACTTCTAGTGAAAGCACTAGAAGAAGCCACTGTAGGTGCTGGTCTTCTGTCATAGTTTTCACGAATCCGGAATTCAGTTCGTTGGACAGATCTTCGAGGTCTCCTGTGAAACCCATTTGAATCTGTAAGCATATCATGATCCTGGACCAATGATCTTGTGTTAGAACTTTTAACTGCATAAGCAAATCTTCTCCCCCTGCCACCAGACAATGCACCTGCCCCTCTTACGCCATGATTTCTGTCAACATTAACAGACTGTGTCATTGGATGTGCATGATTGCACTGTCTGTCAGATTCCCTTGCCTTCGATGGTGGTGGATAGTTCCTTGAAGTAGCACGAAGCTGCCCTTTCTCTTCAGCATGTGAGCTTGAGTTTGACATAAATTTTCCATCACAGGGCCCAGAGGCTCCAGAAGTAGATGTATGGACAGCAGAATTCTCATTATGATTGCCTGCATTTGAAACTGTATCTACACTCAACAGAAGACCACCATTAGATTGCACAGATGACGCAGAAACAGATCTTGGCTGACCATTCACTAGAACAGATGGTGTCTCGTCCTTGCTTATGTTCTGCGTGGAAGCATCTTGAGCATCCTTGTGATTTCCAGAGCTTAAAACATCCTGATTTAGATTAAGATGGCCCAGCATGTTAGGCGGAACAAAAGACATTGATTGAGGGGGTATTGGCAAAATTCCCTGCGAAATAGGAGAAGTATATCGCAGCTGACCAAATTGGAACATTGGAGGCTGTGATGGATGCATATGAGTAATGGACGGACCAACAGAAGGATGGATATGAAGGGGCATCTGTATGGAACCTATCTGTATAGCAGGCACTGGAGAAGGAATCAAAGAAGGACCAGAAAATAGCCCAAACTGAAGCTTGATTGGTAAATCACCCTGACTTCCAGTAGAAGATACAGATGACACGATAGGCTGACTTGTCACAGCTGAAACATCAACTGTCGAGGAAAGTACAGTTGGCTGGGGAGCTAGACAGATGCTACCTGAGGAATCAGTACCATCTAAGATATCGGCTGATGCTGCTGTACAGGTTGCACCAACAAGTTGACCAATAGAACCTGGCAAAGCTGATGTATCCAGTACCTTCCAAGACGAGCTATCAGCACTTGTCCCGTGACAATCTTCTGCAGTCAGAAGATTTTGTTCATCAGATGGAAACCTATCAATGATGACTCGTTCTTCAACCATGCTCACAGGACCATCATTCATCCCAAATGATTTTTCTTGTTGCCCTTTACTTTTCTCAACATCATCACTTGGTATTTCAACTTCAACACCCTCATCAAAACCTAAGACTACATTGTCCATCACATGAGGTGAGTCTCTTTCCTCAAGTTCCCGTACCGCAAACTTCTGGTTCAGCTCAAGATTCTCAACATTCCTATCACGCACTTCCTCCTCTTCTCTAAAACCATCTTCATCCTCGTCATATTCCTCTTGCTGCTGCATCACATCTTCATTTTCAGGAGTCCATTCTTCATCCTCAATAGTTGAAACAGAATCTTGCACAATCATCATTGCATTATGTCCAGAGTCACCATTGTGAGCATCAGATTCAGTCCTTGTAACTAAATTAATGTCCCCTTCTGCTACAGCGGATGTTACAAGAGAATCTCCAGATGCATCCAACTCTTCCTGGGATAGTTGAGGTGGAGAAGTTGGGGGGCTGGAAACAGAGAGTGAAGATTGCGAGTCACACCTTGATCCACTGTTCAATTTCTGACGTTCAGAGGACTTACTTTCTAATGGCCTTCCAAAAATCTCAGATGGCCGAGGACCTCCTTGATCAGTGCCATAATAATCTGACTCCCTGCCAGATTCAGTTAGTGGAGGATGAGTATGATGAATGCTGTCATCTAGAAACGCTGAAGGACCAGAGTGTTCACTGACTCCTCTAAGATTAGTCTTTTGAACTGAAGAAACTGAAGGAGGGGGAGGGACACGAGGCTGTCTGAAAGAGTACCTAGATCTCCCGTAGGAGTTAAATTCAGTTGCATCACAATGAGGATACAATCGCTCTGGGTAAGGAGGACGAGCACCACTTCTAGTGTGTCCCTGTCCCCATCCACCATCTCCATATTGATCTGCAGTATCCTGAAAATCGAAATCCATCTCCCTGAGTTTTCCATAAGAGTCAGCACTGCCCGAAAGATTCCATCTTTGTTCTTTTTGATATCCAAAATCATCTGAGTAAGAGTCTTGCAATCCGAAAGACCTAGAAGGCATGAAGCCAGGTCCACCATGGAACTCTCTTCGTGAACCTGTTCTGCCACCAGAAACTGCATCCTGCCAAGGACTGTAATGACCAGTTTCTTGATCTGATTGAGATGAAGGGAAGCTGCCATCACATTCCAGAGAATCCCTTTTCCATGAATTCATAGGTTTTCCTCGGTTAATTAAGTTTGAAGAACTTTCTCTGGGAGGATAGCTGATCTCAGCAGGTTTGACATAAGCTGATGATTTAAATGAACCTGAATTCATAACATTTTCCACCATTCGCTCACCATCTTCCCAGGTTTCCAAGTCTTCATTCCTAGATACAAGATCTTCTTTTATAGCTGCATTTAATTTTTCATCTACGGTTGTTTTAGGTACAGAAGCATCAACCTTTACAGTTTCAGCCTGCCTTTTGGCCATCTTATCTTCCAATTCTTGAAGCATCTGTCTCGCAGCCTGTTTCCTCCTCTCTTCTTCTAACTGAATTCTTTTCTTCTCTTCTTCCCTGGCAATCCTCAGCTCTTCAGCTTTTTGAATAGCCTCAAGTTGCTCCTGTTCTGCCCTCCATGCAGCTACACGAGATTCTTCATCCAGCTTTCGCAGCCTTTCCTCCTCTTCCCTAATTCTTCTCAGTCTCTCCTCCTCTTCCCTTCGAGTTTGCTCCAAGGCTCTTTCTTGCTCTTCAACAATCCTCTGTCTCTCAAGCTCTTGCATTTTCTGGACTCTTTCAAGCTCTGCCTCAAAAGATTCTCGAATAGGATCATGAAAATGAGTAGATTTGGCGGCATCTTTTTTCCTCTTAACCACCCCAACAAGACCATCTGAGAAGAGATCCCTTTCATCAAATCCTGAAGAACTGTAGTCTCTCGAGAAAATATCATCTGAGTAGGGTCTATCGCTATTTGAATACCGTTTTTCCTGTAAGGGGTCAGCTATAGGAGGCCTTCTCCCACTAGAAGTAATAAAGGGTCTGGACAATGCATTATTCTGAAAAATATCAGCTTTATATCTGTTAGGTTGGTCAAAGACATGGCGATCCCGAGAATTACGATCTGCCCCTCTGTTATTATATGAATCACTTGAACTATTACGTTGCATCTGCTGTCCTACAAGTCCCATGGCCCTCCTCCCAAATGCAGAATCCTTGCTGCCATCTTGAACAGTGTCTCCTCCATAATAAGGTGGGGCGTATTTGTTCTCCTTTGCCATATTATTAACAGCCATTCTTGCACCAATATCAACTTTATGATTTCCAATTTCACTAACCCCATCTTTAGGAAGAGATGTTCTCCATCTGTTGACTTCCTTACCTTCCCGACTAGGTGTCCTCACATCTTTGTTAAACGGGTCCATTTTAAAGACTCCACTAGAAATAATTTTCCCAGTTTCATTGTCTTGTTGGCCCCATCTATCGTTCTGATTTGTAGCTGGCTTGGGAGGTAAAATGCTGGGCCATGGCAAGTCAAAATCTCTATCCCAATAATTTCTGCTGTTTGAATATCCAATATCTCGTCCCTGCTCCACAAACCCATGCCCCGTGTCACGCTCATCATCGGCCCAATCAGACCTCGGATAAATGCGAACCAGTGGCAGTGGATCAGGCAAAAATTGTTCCTGCTTCTTAATTTGATCGGCCATCCTTCCACCAGCCATTTTGTGGACTGCACTACCATTTTCCACCGACGGATTTATTCCCAAGGACTCTCCTGGTGGAAGCATATCAGCCATTGGACCCAAATGATAGCTTTCCTCTTTATCCTGAGTAGAATCATCATGTGAGACTTGCTTCTGCTTCTGGTTTAACCCATCCTTGTGTTTATGTGATGCCCCGGATGAGACAGGCCTTGCAGCCTGCAGAGATGGGAAATCCTCACCTTTCAAAAGTATAGCTTTCTCTGCAGACGGTAAGAATTCTCGAGGTACAGAAGCAGCAACCCCCGTAGAACGAGCAGATGGTGGCATATAAGAACCAACTCTACTTGCCCCAGCTGCATCACTCACTCCGTTAACCCCAATTTCAATCTTCTCAGGTAATGCAGTGGCAGATGCCACAGGTTTGTTCCAGCCAACCCCGGACGAATGTCTGGATCCAGTCCCAGTGCCAGCAGTAGCGCCCGTCCCACCGGGTCCTGAGGTATCAAATTTCTCATGTTCTTTCCTCAATGATGGCAAATTCAAAGGGGGTGGAACAGATAATTTAGGAGCAACCTTGGGGGCAGCTCCTCGGTTCCTAGATAGAACCAACATCCCTCCACCCCCGACCCGCCCCCGTCCAGCAGGCCCGGGCCCATTACCCCCATTGTAATGGCTATGGTGCCCGTAGGACTTGTTCAGATTGACGGATGCAAACTTGGAGCCATGATTGGCCATATCCGAGCACAAGGATCTCCCAAACCACACCAACGCATCAAAACCCTAACCCTGAGTAACTCTCCCTCTCTCTCTCTCTCTCTCTCTCTCTCACTCAATGCCTCCCCTGAATAGATCTCGCTGCAGCAACAAGTGAATGAAAATAAAAACCCTAGGCACTGAATGAAAGCGGTAACAGTAATCGATTGATAATAGTTCATAAAATTGTTTATAATAATTCAAATAGAAGAATGAAACAATACAAATTGATTACCGTGGATAATCGATGAATTGGGGATCATACACGAAATGGCGTAGGATAAAAAAGAGCGCAGGTTAGTTATAAACGTGCGCCTTACTGAGAAGAGGGCGAGAGAGAGAAGCCCTACTGCTATCGTACTTTTAGTCCGAGGGGAAGGCACTATACAGTTTCATAGATTTCTATTTCGATTGTATTACTCCAATTTTCTTTTGTTTTTCATTTTCCTCTTTCTTTTCTTCTCTTTCTATTTCTATTTCTATTTCTATTTCCCTTCAATAATAAACTACAGCGGGAACATACTTTTGTCAGGTTTTCCATGTTAATAAATTTATTAGAAATTTCCAATTTACGTGTACCAACTTTAACTAAAAGTACAAGAGCATCCACAATGACGGCTAGCCGACCGGCTAGTCGATTCGCGTCGCTTCGGCGAGAAAATCGGCGTTGGCTAGCTGATTCGCGTGCGCTGGCCGCCATTGTGGCGTGCCGATCGGCCAGCGCTATTTTTTAAAAAAAAAATTAAATTTTTTTTGAAAACCTATATATACGCGATTTTAGTTTCATACTGACGTGGCAGGTGGATTTTTAGTGCTGCTGACATGGCAGGGAGAGAAAGTGGCTGGCCTATGGCTGGCCGAATTCTATTGTGGATGCTCTAAGTGTGTAGAGTAAGATCCTTTACTATGTCACTCATCAAATTGTGTACGAGTCAGAATTTAGCATAATTATATAATTCATACAAAATATTTCCCCACTTATGTTTGATCCACGTTTCAGTTAATACATTCCGTCATATATGTTTGAATACGACGTTAACCATTTATCTACATAGCGTACAAAACATGAAACAATAATTAAATTTTTTGTATCATTATAAAATAATAATAAAACTATTTGTACCAACATAAAACAATGGTGAAAGATTTTGTACATCACATAGTCTATGAGTTTACGGGACCCGAACAATAACAACGGAATGTACTAATATGAAAAGGGGTGACATTGCCTACAGGGACAGCGCAGTTGGTTCTAGATGGCCAGATTTGCAAGAATGGGCAAAGACCGATTCTCACTACTGTTGTATAGTTGCAACACCTCTCAGGCACAAATGTGAGGCCTTGGGAGGTGGGCTTCTGGCAGATAGTGGGTTACACCTCTCCCCCTTAGTGGGCCATTGCGTACCCTGATTGAACACCCCTTAATTGACATAAGATCAAATTTGATACATCTATTTGTTCCGCACAATCTGAAATAGTAATTCTTATTTTAGGATTCTAATTCCTTTCCTTTTCCTAATAAGGACGGGGAAACCTCGCGGGAATGATTTGGAAGATCCAAAACCAAAAATAGTGATATTTGCTAGCAACAACATAATGGAGGCAGTCAATCAATATAGATTTGGTCGTTTCTTGGAATTGATGTAATCATAAGTTTTTTCTGAGTCAGTCCTGTAACAATACTGTCAGACCGGGATATGGGAGGCCTCTCGGATTGGCGTTTCAACCTTTTCTGCAAGAATGAAAAGAGGAGACATTTGTAATCCATACCATGAGAGAATTTGCTTGTTTGCAGTCCAACATTCTTGTCTCAGTGAGAAGATCAAGTGTGTACTTCTTTTGGCATAACAAGTCCTTTTAGATGATTTGAGAACTTCAATGTCGAGGAAGTACTTGAAGGCTCCAAGTCTCTTCATTTCGAACTCGGTAAATAAGTCTGCCTTCAATTCTCAATCACAGTTGCATCACCACTCGTAATAATCACGTCATCCACATAAATTATCAAACAAGTAATATGATCACCTCTTTTCTTCAAGAATTACATGTGACTAGAGTTGCTATGCTAAAACCCATAACGTTTCATGATTACTGTATATCTTCCAAACCAAGCTCTAGGTAACTTCTTGAGATCATAGATTTATTAGCATTCCATGTTTGCTATTATCCAAGGATTAATTAAATATAACCTAAAACTTAAATTATCTGAACCAAAAGAAATTATTTACTTAGCTTAAGAGAACATAGTTAAATAGGAACTTGGGCTCATTCCCTAAGTAATTTTAGCCTGATGAAAAATATTAAGCCGAAACTAACCCAACCCATAAATTAAACAGTATAGCCCCTCTTAATTCCTCTCCATTTTCTGCACACAAACTAGACAGAAACTCTCTCTCTCTCTAAAATCACTCTCCATCTCGCCGGAAACGATGTAGCTACCGCTGCCACTTCTGGTCATGAGCCTCCCCACCCAGCCACCAGAAAAGGGGAAAAAGAAAAGGAAAATGCAGCATATTTTAATTGTAGCAGTCTCGGTTTTCTTCATGGTCACAGGTCTAAACGTTATCCAATCTTATTAAAATTTAAACTTGAAGTTGAAGACTCATCCGGCTTTATTCGGACTGAAGGAAATCAAATTTGAATAGTTAGATCTTCCATCATTAATATCTGAAGTGGTTGTTATTTAATTACAATAGTAATAGTGTTAGTTTTCTTCACGATCGAAGGTTCAAATGTTTTCTGATCGTTGTAAAATTTTAAGAGAAGGTCATGAAAACTCATCCAACTTCATTCTTACCAAAGAAATTTAAATTTGAACAGTTAGATCTTATCTTATTAATTTCTGAAATGGGTGTCGTTTTTTAAATGTTTATTTCTAATTTGTGCACCAATGAAAAGTTGTCTATGTTGAACTTGAAAGGAAGAGCTTGACTTATTTTATTACGAGAAGCATGCTTGAGCTTTGATTTTTTTTTTCCCTTTTTTTTTTGTCTAAAAGGGTGAAAGAAGTTATTGTCATGTTTGAAATAAAGTACTTTCTCAATCCCGCAATAGGAGTCCTATTTAGTTATGACACGAATTTTAAGAAAGAGAAATGTGTTGAATAAGTGAGTGGAATATAAGTATCACTGAAATATATTAGTTTTATAATAAAATGTGGATGGAATAAGTTGATGAAATGGGGGTTTACTTACAATTTATGATAAAAATGAAATAGGATTCTTATTGTGGGATAGATCAAAATGGCAAAATAAGACGTTTATTGTGGGATGGAGAGAGTATTGGTATAACATATGAGAAAAGGGATAAAGACTTTTTAACCGAAGTTTCAACTTAAAAAAATCTAACAGCTTTCTTTCTGCTACTCCATGTTAGCCTGAACTATTTTGAATGGTGATTGAAAGTATTTTGCGGGAAAATTGTTGATGTTTATACCAAATGTCTTCTGTCATGTAGTACATATTGAAATTTAAATATTGTGACCATGGAAAATTTCACTACTCTTTCTGTCCCCGTCCATGAAGGTTTGTTTCATTTTTCTATTTCCATCCGTTTCACAAAATTTGTCTCATTTTAATTTTTACCATTTTTTTAAATGGATCATATATTCTGTTAACTCATTCCTATTCATATTTTATTAAACTAATATATAAAAATAAGACTCACATTCTACTAATTTTTTTAACTCACTTTTCATTACATTTCATAAAATTCACGTCTGCCGAATCAGACAATATTTGAGTAACAGAAGGGACTATCAACTTTGTACATGTTCCTTTGGTGAAGAGTCACATCTTCAGTACTTTTAGAATCCCACCAAATGTGGGATAGTCATCTAGTTCACTATTTCTTTGTTGCATTTATGAGTTACAATAATGAAAGACTTTTCTATTCACCTCGTGTCATTACATGCATAATCTAACTACAGTACAATGCTTTTTTCTTGAATGAAGGAGTATGATCGGAGAATTTAGGGCGTTCCAGGAGTGGTGTGCCGGCGGCTATCAGTAATTTCTTTGACTCGTCGAGACTTGCACAGCTGCACTAGTTTCATAGGAGTTTTTGTAATGGAGTGATTTAAACAATGACGAACCCAGATGGGGTCGGGTGGGGTCGGACCCCAATGCGGGTCCGTGAGAGCCATCGGAATCTCTATTAGTTGGCCGGCCGATACCAGAATAGTTCCGCCGCCAACCCCACCATAGTGTTTCCATGGAAGAGAAGAAATAAAGTAGTGGAGAAAATTGAAAACAATGACATTGTGGATTAAAAAAAGGAGAAGGTAATTAGGTGAGGAATGACTGAGGAAGAAGGCCTTTATAGAGTAAGTATATATTTTATATTTTAGTTTTCTGAAATACTCCTAATATTCATTTATATTAACAGTAAAGAGAAAACTCATCCCATATATTACAGTTTCAAGTTTCACCGGAAAAAAGCCCCAAGTTAATGAGGAAAGAGAGCCAAATACTTGTAAAATGTGATAATATTAATCTGAAAAGAAAGTTTTTACAGATTTAATATGTACAGTAATTCTTTAGTTATTTATTTTATGCTTTTAATATAATTTTTTCAAACTAATAAATGCGTAGGAAAAAAGTTACTGGTTGTTTTTGTATATTATGTTTCATTGATTTAATTTTATTGAGTTTTATTTTTATTTATAATACAAACAATAACAATAATACTTGAAAAATAACAAATAAAGTTATACTACTAACAAAGTAATGATAAAAACATTACATAAGGTCTCGCAAAAAATAAAATATTTGAAAATAAGAATTAACTACTATTGTCCATAACAAAATGTAATTTTACTAACATTGTAAATTTATTTTTAAAACTAATTTAAATATTAGTAGTCTAATTTATAAAATAATAATTATTTAAATATTTTATATGTGTTTTATTTAATAGTTTCGACCCCACTAATTCTATTTTCTGGGTCCGTCATTGAATTTAAATGCACGCATCAACAATGCAGCCCCATTATCAGCCACAACTCAAATAGCCTTTTAATTGATTTGTATTTTAAATTTTAGTACGAGGAAAATAATAAAATGCAATGTAATTAAAAAAAAAACTATTTCGTACTATTAGTTAAATTTCGAAAATTACAAACCACAATTAAAAGAGCATAACTTAAAATTAGAATTAAAAAAGTACTACTTCGTTTCTCCATAGCTGAGTCACTTCTTTTTTGCATCCGTTTTGAAAAAATCACACTTCCTTCATTCCACGGTAATAGAGTCATTTTATTTTCTGCACTCGTTTTGGAAAAATGATACTCTCTCCATCTCATTACAAGTGAAGCGTATTCCTTTTAGGCCGTCCACTCTAATTGAGACATTTCCTTTTATGACAAAAAAATAATACTCTATCTCTCTCTTACTTTATTCCTACTTTCTCTCTTTACTTTTTCGCACTCATACTTTATTCTCTATACATTTAACCACTAAACACAACGGCCTAAAATCTGTGCCAAAATAAATGTATCACATGTAACGAGACAGAGGGAGGAATAAATACTACCTCCGTCCCTGAAAGCAATGTTTTAAAACCGGACCGGACCGGCCGGTTTGACCGGTCGGACCGCGAACCGGTAGGTAGTCCGGTCCGGTTCACTCCTTTAAACCACCAATGTATTGAACCGCTGTGAACCGGCAGAACCGGCCGGCCGGACCGGTTGGACCGTGAACCGAAAACCGGTTCAATATTGTTTTGTTTAAAAATGTTTAAAATTTGTTGTTGGTAGGAGTTGAACTCATGACCTCTCTTCTACATAAGAAGACCTCTACCACTCCACCACATGAGCTCATTGAACAATTTGAACATCAAATATTTTTATACATTAACCATTAAATTTTTATCTAAAAAAACTAATAATTCATTTTAATTTTATATTATTTAATATAATTGTTAATTATAATATAAATAATTATCATCCTCTATATTTTAATGATGCTCTACTTACCATCTATATTATTATTAGTACCATATAAGATTCATTATTTACTATAAATAAATTTTTTATATTACATACTTAATTTATATACCCTAGCTATTGACATCAATGAATATTTTTATCTAAACTTAATACCTAATTCGTATTTAATTATAATATTATTTTACGAAATAAATTTTCTTAAATTAATAAACATCATCTATTTTAATACATAAAAATATTAAATTTGTTAATAATATTTAATATATGTGTTTATTATATATTCCGGTTCAACCAATGGTTCGACCAGTGAACCAGTAACGACGCCGGTTCGCCGGCCGGTCCGATTTTTAAAACATTGCCTGAAAGTTTTTCACAGTTTACCATTTCGGTCCGTCCCTGAAAGTTTGTCACACTTCACCTTTTACCATTTTTGGTAGTGAACCTCATATTCCACTAACTCATTCTTATTCACATTTTATTATAAAACTAATACTCTATTTTCGAGTTAAGATGTTGAAAATGAAAAGTATAATTGCGGATTAATAAAACTTCATCTTTCGTCTCTCATTTTATTTTTCGTGTTCTTTTAATTAATTTTCTTGATTACTTATCAATTTATTTTAATCAAAATAAATATTTTAATTCTAGAATGAATAACTAAAAACAATACACTCGACTAAATTACCACTGTAAAATTACTATAGAAATGAAAAACAAAGGACTTCACTATCTCATTAACTCATACTAACACATTCAATTAATTTTTGTGAAAATCAAACCTATTAAAAGATTACGGAGAAGAGAGTGATTTATACGTTTCATAGTACTATAAAAATAGAGTGTTTTTTGGGCAATAGTGCTATGAAATGGTTTAAATTTTTTATTTAGATTAAAATTTAAAGCAATACAGTATTCTATTTATACTGTTGAAATCTAATTTTGACTTCAAATCTTTGACCTATTTTTATTAAGATAGCCAGTGATAAAAAAATATAATTGGTCAAGATGAAACTTCAGCTTTTAGAAATTTGAATGACAAATGATTTTCGCCTAAATTCAATAAGAGTTCTAGGACTTTCCTAATATAATAAATTGGAAAACTATAGTATAAAATACAAAGTAAAATAGTAACATTAAATAAATTATTGTTTGCATTAAATTAGAAATAATTAAATATAAATTAAATAAATGAAATGACCGTAAAATATCCTTTTAAAGCATTGAAATAATCTAAAGAAGTAAGTTTATATGTTTTATTTACCAATGTTTGCGTAGTAATTACATAATTGTTCTAGATAAGTATTCTCTCCGTCCCAACTAAGTTTGAGTAATAATCCTTTTTGAGATATCTCAATTAAGTTAAGTCATTTTTTTGTCATTTTTTTTTCTTAAAAAAGTAAAATATTCAATCACTCCTACTTTATTCCTCTATCTACTTTCCTTTCTTTTTATCTTTCATACATTATTATTCTCTCTTATTTTTCAACACAATTTCTTAGTCTTCGTGCTTAAAGGTTATGTCTTAACTTAATTGGAACGAATGGGGAGTATGTTTTTTCAAAGATGTACTTCGGTTTAAAGAAAAACATAGGAAGATATTTTCCTTTGATAAAACTAATTAAAACAACAAATTTATTCTAACAGACTAAAAAATAATACAAAAAATTGTTCCCACTGAAAAAGGTAGGTGGAATCAACACCTTTGGTACAATCTATTCATTCATACACAATCATGCAATAGCTTAGAACCTCATAAATAAATAAATAAATAAACATTATAAATACTGCTATAACTAGTTGAGAATAACAGATTCACAAACAATATTGCATTCTTATCAAAAGCCAATTTTGGCATAAATAACAATGTCACCTTTATCTTTTGTGACAAAGTGTCAATCATCCAAGATGTTTCTTCTCTCTATCCAAAACTCCTCTTTTTCCACATTCTCTCTCTAGAAAAACTTAGCTAAAAGACACATGGTTAATGCAATTTTTCTAATTTAATAATTGTAAAAAAAAAGAAAGAAAAGAAGATATTTTGAGCTCCACTATGGAACTAAAAGTCAAATAATGAATTGAACAAATCACAAGAAGACGGCGACGGTGACACCATCGGTGCCGTGAAGAGCGTTGACGGGCTCGGGATAAACATATTGAACGGATCCCAATTCGCCGGCGATAATATCCCCGGCGAAATCGCCGGAAAAGTCCCCGGCGACGGTAGAAAGAACCCCGGCGAAATTGCAGGCAAACTCCCCGGCGCCGGCGACAGGATCCCGGGAAGCGCCCCCATCTCGACGTTGGTGTCTCCGACGAAATCTCCAACGGCGAAATTTCCGGCGTCGGCGTCGGCGGAGGAGGAGGGATCTCTCTCTCTCTCTTTGGGAGAGGTGGTTTTCTCTAGAGATGCCAGCCTGGCAGCGGGAGAGAGGGCCCCACCGGCGTAAGGGGAGGGGGAGGAGGAGGTTGTTGTGGCGTTGCCGGTGAGGCGCTGGACGAGGCCTTTGTAGTCGTTGACGGTGGTGTGGATGACTTTGGGGGGGACGGCGTAGATGATGATGGGCTGGCGATTTTCCGGCGGCGGGGGGAAATGGTGGTGGTGGGGCGGCGGCGCGATTGGGGGCTTTCGGATTTTAAGGGAGTCTTTGTTGACTTTGAGGGCGGTGGGGCGTGGGCCCTGCAGCTGGACCTCCTTTCTTGGGGAAGGGCGGTTGCTGCCGGAGGCGGCGTCGGAGAAGAACTCCGGGAGGTTCATGGATGGGGATTTGTGGTGGAGATTCGGATGCAAGTGGGTTGAATTATTGAATTGAAGGAAGGAGCTCTGCTATTTTAAATGGCTGCTCACACCCCAATAAATCTCTACGTTGAAAAAGATTGACCCAGAATAGCTGTACTATATTGTTTATATAGGGGAAGTATATAGGTTTATTTAGGGTGGGATGTTAGGGCATCCGCAGCGAGGCTCGCCATCGTCTTGGTTTCGTCCCGGCAAGACGAGACGGCGGTGAGACCGCGTTGCAACACAGAACTCGTCCCGACGAGACGGGACATCCCGTCGCGCGTCGCGCGCGGCCTCGAGCTGTCTCGCCACGCGCGCGGACCACGTGGCACGCGCTGGCGGATGGCGTGATGCCCACTCGCCAGCCCGCGAGTGGGCGGCGAATTATGACGTCATAAATATATTTTTTTTTTTTAATTTGAAATTTCCAAAAAAAAAAAAAAAAAAAAATTTAAACGGTCATTTGACCGTTCCAAACGGTCGAATTTTCAAATTTTTTTTATTTTTTATTTTTCTTTTATTATTCTATAAATACTCCATTCTTCTTTGATTCTCCATTTTACACACAAACACTATACTCATCTATTCTTTTCTCTCCAATTGTTGAAAAAATGTCCGGCGATGGAAACTCCGGCAGCGGCTGCTCCGGCTGGTTCGACTTGAACTCGTTTGGCGATTGGGCGAGCATGTACAACGTTTTGGGTACTCCCGGTTCGTCGTCGGGCACCCAAGGCTCGACGACTCCGCCGGCGTACCAAACACCACATTTTGATGTGGATGCATACTATCGTCCCTCCCCCCCAGAGCTACGGGCAATCGCCGGGATTATCCCAAATTCCGGAGAATTTGCCGGATGAACGCACTTTGGAGTACCGGCCGATAGGTGGAGGCTCCGCCAGGATCGACGTCTATGCCGAGGAGGAAGAGGAGGAAGAGGGCGACCACGAGGTTGTGGGGGACGGCGGCCATCATCCATACAGCCAAAAGGAGACGTTGACTCTGTACGACGCTTGGATCAGCGTCCCGTACGATCCTGTCGCCGGGAATCAACAAACCCACTTGTGTTTCTGGAAAAAAGTCACCGAAGTTTACAACGCACGAAGGCCGAAGAAGACCTTTGCCCGCAACGTGAAGATGCTCCGCAGTCATTGGGACCGATGCGACAAAGATGTCAAAAAATTTTGCGCGATATACAGGGTAGAAGAGGCGAATTACCAAAGCGGAGCCAGTGGAGCCGACATTCTGAGAGCGGCGTTGCGGGTCTTCAAAGACGACGTCGGTAAAGATTTCAAGCATGTCGAAGTTTGGTCGCACGTCCACCACCTTGAAAGGTGGGCTGGCGGTGTCGAGTCGGGCTCGGGCTCGAAACGCACGAAGCACACGGCGCGTGGCCACTACTCGTCTAGTGATGACGGCGAAGGCAACACCTCACAAGAGGGCATGCCAACCGATGATGCAGGGGGGTCTTCCGGTTCACGACGTCGGCCCCAAGGGACCTAGGCGGCGAAGGCGGCTAGAGCGAGGGGGAGGGGCCGCGGCGAATCAAGCCAAGCGGGCTCGGGCTCGAACTCCCTAATGTCCATGTACCTGCTCGCCACGATGGTTGACACTTCAAAATTGAGTCCTCCCCAATTTGAAGCCTATATGGACGGAGTTGAGCATATGAAAGCTCAACTTGGTATTCAGACTCGATCTAACTTGGGTGCTTCGCCGACTTCGGGAGATGATTCGCTGGCGGAGTAGTTTTTATAATTTAATTTAGAGTATTTTAATTATTGTATTTTTAATTTTTTTAGGATTTTAATTATGTATTTTTTATTTTATTTAATGAAGTGTGTTTTTATTAATTGAATTTGTTGGAAATAAAAATAAAAAACGAAATTGAATGAATAGTTAAGGGATGAGATGGTTAAGAGATGGATGGATGCAGGTGTTGTCTCTTAGTTAAGAGATGGGCTGAAAAGTACAGTGGGGCCCATGAATAGTTAATGGATGAGATGGTTAATGGATGAATAAGAGATAGGGATGCGGATGACCTTATTCCACTCAAATTACACATTTCAGTCACTACTAAGCATTTCATTTTTCGATTTTTTTTTTCATTCGAATAGAAAAATCAAATCAGCCAAAATTTAAATCGATTTCAAAATAAAAAATCGAATCAAATTTTAAATATCAGTTTGGTTCGGATCGAATGTTCAATTATTTTGCTCACCCTTATATTTAGCGGAACGCTATATGAGAGCCATGTAAAAAATTATACTCCCTCTGTTCCATTTGTCTTCAAGCATTTCTTTAGAACACGAAAATTAAGGAATAATTACATATTTAAAATGGTACTCCCTCCATTCCACAAAAGATGTCACACTTTCCTTTTTAGTTTGTCCCACAAAAGATATCACATTTCTCATTTTGGAAAAAGTTCTCTCTCACATGAATATAAAAATTATATTTTCTCTCTCCATTTAACACACAAAACAAAACCTCCTAAAATACTGTGTCGTCCCACAAGTGTGACATTTTTTGTAGGACAAAGGGAGTAACTTGAATGAGATCGAGAATAAAGTAGAAGAAAGTAAAGTAAAAAAAAAAGAAATAATTAAGTGATAGAGATAAGAACATGCACAATAGCGCCCGAAAAAACCGACGACCGCATTTGGCGCTTTTCGGGACGTTATTGCAGGTGGGGCAGTGGGGGGAGGGGGCAAGACGCATGTACCCGTGCATGCGACAGTCCGCCCAATGATTTCTACTCTATAAATACCTCACGTCACATCTTCATTCCATTCTCTTCTCATGTCATTTATCCCTCTCATACCATAAAAAATGGATCCCATTGGTCCTCCAACAAATCCCGACGGATCTCCAATGTTCCCTAACAGTCCCCTACAGTTACCCTGTCTTCTCCAACTGAGAGCCATGAACACGGCTGTTCAGCAAGCCTACTACAACCTTTGCCAATTGCATAATGAGATCTCAACTTTTCTTGTGTGGGGAACTACGGAGACATGTGCCGACCGATCATTGATACCTAAGATCTTGGTACCCCAGGAACGGATGGCTCGAACATGGACCTGAACTTGATTTACTAATCAACACCGATGACTACATTGGACATGAAGCTGTCACAGTCCTTCCCGAGAATCCCCTACCAAGTATCGTGCAAAGGGGAAGACCAAAGCCAAGGAGACGCTTCACCCTGTCAGTCTCAAGAAGTATAACTTGGTGGAGTCTATGGCTCTGGCTAGGTGATGTGAATCTAACCATCACGCATCTTGTGGCAAACCTGATCAAGGATCTACATCGTCCCATGACGAGGTCTACGACAAATGAGCACACTCATCCTCCGAATAAGCATCAAAGAGGAAGCTCGAGTTATCGATAGCCCGAAGCTCAAAATTGTGTTCGAAGCCACTTTGGAGCACAACAAAATGGGAAGACAGAGAGTTTTCCCGGCCCGAGCGATTGGCTAACTAGGGAATGCCCAACCGGGCGTTTTGGATATTTTGCAATAACATTACAGAGAGTTTTCCCGGCTAGGGCGATTGGGCAATCAGCCAATGCCCAACCGAGCATTTAAGTCATTTTCTCTTGCAAGGAGTCCAAAGAGTTTGCCCGACACGGGCGATTGGGCAAGCCAATAACGCCCGACTGTGCGTTATGCACATGTCGCTTTCTAGAATGTTTGCTCGGCTTGGGCAACCTGAAAACTTGGGAATACCCTACCGAGCGATTTTCCCAGAGACTTTCTTTTTGGCCAAAGTTGTTTTATTTTGCTCTATTTTAACTTCTATTATATATACCAAGGTTAGGGTTTTATCATTGCAGTTTTTTACATATTTGTTAGTAAACAAAGTCTCAATATTGAGCACCTATCTTGAATGTTAAGGAATGCTTACTAATTCTTGTGTTGTTAGTTTAGTGGAGCCATTAGATTGTTGTTTTAGTAAAAGTAGCCATTAGGTTATCTTTATTGTTTCATTAACCTAAATCATAACACTATCATCTTCTTCTTTTCCACCATTTTTATTGTTCTATTTTTAATCGGCCTTTGTTGGGTTCATTGGGTAATTTTGCAAGAACAAGTCTTCGGCAACATAGTCTTGAATCAACAAGATTCATATTATTTGGTATCAAGAGCCATTGGTTCTTGTTTTTATAAGTTTGAGCAAAATTTCCCTCCCCTCCCTCTCCCCCAAATTGTTAGAAAATTGTATAAAAAAACGATACTTCAATATATATCCATGGACTTTAGTTATTAATTTGCATTTGTGTTATTGGGTCTGTTAATTTGATTGGGTCAAGCCTTATTATGTTCGGTCCTTATCGAGTTGACCCAATAAGAAACCGAAGATTTCGGGTTGGTCGGGTTGATTCAGGTTATTTGATAAGAAATATAATTATTATTTTATTAAATAAAAATATAATACTTTAATTTTATTATTTAGATTTACATTGTGATAAAGTTTTAATCATGTTACGACATGTTTTAACGGTGTAATATCATATTAATATCAAGTTTTAATTATGTAATATCATGTTCTGATCGTTATTGTGCCGTGTCAAGCTAATGTGTATAGTAAGGATGACAATTTTTTACATGACACGATAATTCGCAAGAACACGTATGAAGTTAATGGGTTGAGGCCCGATAAGATCCGATAATTTTGGGTTGGGTTAGGGTTTGACCGTATCAGATTGGATCGATATAGGGTTGACTCGGTAACGATCTATCCGCATTATTTAATAGCTCTAAAGAATATCATTTCCCTCTCTTGTTCTTTGTGGTTCTGTCATATAAAATAAGAATTACAAATACTTCAAAATTCAAATTATCACCTCCAAATCCCACATATGAATGACGAAGCACAATTGTGTACCACCTAAAAATTAGGATTTGATGAGCCAAAAACAACCAACACAAAAAAAAGTCAGAGACCGATATGAGATTAGACCAAGAAACAAAGAAGAAATATAATTAAATTTGGTCGTGCCTAATTACCAGTGACAAGGAACAAAACTTCGTTGGTTGAAAGCTAGGGTTTTGGTGCCAAAATTTGCTATGTATGAATCTATAGAGGAAGAGATTACAATGCTAGATTTTGTAGAGGATATGATTTTCTTTGATAGATTAAGCATTATGTAAGGTGATCAAGTAATTTGAGGGTAATGAGGTAATCAAACTAAATTATTTTCCATTTATTTTAATGTAGATGAATAAACCTACCTCCAAGGTTTGTTCAATTATTATTCTATAAAAGCATGGAACAGTGTGTGAGTCTCTTCATGCTGAAGAAATAACACTGTCTTGTAGAATTTATTTTGTAAACCAAACAATAAGTAAAGTCACGATAAATAATAGTATTTTGTGGTAAAATATAATGGCCAAACAAGAACTTACTTTATTATTCATAATTTAATTTATTAAATATCACTGTCTAAATTCTTGTTCTAAAATGAAATTATTTCACTAAGGTTGGGATCAATTATCCATCTTAAATGGTTGTATAAAAAATAATTTGCAATTATCATATATTTGAAGGGATATTTTGTTAATTTTATGTATATACTCTCTCACTATAAGAATACAAGGCCATGGTTGACTGAGCACGAGTTTTAAAAAATATAGTAGAAAGTGAGTGGAATGGATTATTGGAAAGTGAATCCTATTTTTATATAGTCCCCCCGTCCCACAAAAATATGCACTTTTGGTTGGTCATGTGTTTCAATGAACAATTGGTCAAATACGAGAGATAGAAAGAGAAAATCATTAAAGTATTGATAGTGGAGAACGAGGCTCACCTCATTAGAAAGAAAATAGTTTCCAAATTTAGAAAGTGCATACTATTGTGGGTTGAATTAAAAAACAAATAATGCATGCTCCTGTGGGACGGAGGGAGTATTAGTTTTATAATAAAATGTGAGTAAGATAAAAATAGTAAAATGTGAGGTATCTGATATGCTCGGTTTTGAGGTCTTTTAGATGATGGTATGGAAATGAGATTAAACAGGGCTAGAGGATTCACTTGACCGCTAAGCCTAGGAACTCTCTAAACTATCTGACTATGTCGTTGGGGGACTCTCAACCGCTATCAAAACCTTAACCCATTTACTATTGGCTAGTATAGGGAGGACTTGGAAGGGGTCGGCTGCTGCCACACAACTCATGGATTAAGACTTTTTCAACGACTAGACTTGGGAAAATTAAAGATGACTATCCTATCTGCTAGACCTAGGGAACAGAAAAGAAACATATGCATGCATGGGTAACAGAAAGGAGGATTTAACTAAAGAGATTTAAAGACTAAACTACCTGACCAGATAAACGGGTTTCCTAAAACGACTAAACAAAACGCGAGCATGCAGTAGGGACCATTTCCCGAACTAACTAGTACGACTGAAAAGTTGCGAAAAGGTAAACGACACAGACGATGATCCGACTACCAACTAACTTCTACCTTCATCTTCCCTAACTATCACGATAGCAGAAACGAAACAGAGCATCGACATATGAAAACAGAGCAATCACAATTCCAGCTTCACACATTACGTTCGAACAAGAAATGACTAGATCTAAACTACCAGGCCGAGCAAAACAAGCAGAAAACAGTAAACATCCATAATCATGCAGAATTCAGAACAACACAACTCAGATCCAAAACTCCGTTCAACAATTCAACTCAGATCAACCAAAAACCAACTCCAATACGTCAAACCCACACTCCTCAACTCCGATTTACCCGATTCAACAACAATTCTACTCCGATCAAACCGATCTCCACCCCAAATCAAACAACAGTTGCGAAAAGCATCCAAAACAGTAAATACCAATAATCAAAACATCAGAATCAGCTGAACAGAAAACATAGAATTCTATAGCAACGATATTCAAAGTTCAACATGGAAATCAAACATGCCGAGCTTCTAAAACGATGAAGTCTCGGATTAAACGACATAAACAACATAAAATAGTATATTGTATCTTCGCCCTTCAAAAGGACGATGTTACACCACGGAAATCAGACTAGACTACCACAGAAATCCCAGAAATTACCCCATAAGTATCTAAGTGCGCAGAGAAATGATGTGTGTGAGTGATGAGCTAAGAGCGAAAAGTGTGTGATGCTTGGTGATGATGAATGATGCCTCTCTCTTCATGTTGTCTCTATTTATAGTAAGGCTCGAACTTCTAGGGTAGTCTCTCTACTGAATTGTCGATTTTTCCCTCCTAGAAAGTCCTTCAAAAAGACTCTTTTCTGCTCACAGCTGCTTCCTTGATCTCCTGGGTCAAGTTGCAACCAGCTCCTTCACTCCACTTTTCCTTTTGTTCCCTCTGCCTGGTAGATTTTCCATTCATTTACTTGACCTGACATATTTTTTGCGCACCTGAACTTAAAACATGTATTAGTTTACAGCAACCGTAGAATCTTATCCCATAACCGATGCATGAAATTGACATTATTAGTCTCTTACCAAAAGTAGTAAAAAAAGCAAATGTAACATTTATTGGTGGACGAATGAATATGAAAAATATGATAATTATTGGTGGACAGAGGGAATAAATTGTTATATACTACTACTCCTTCTGTCCCACCAAAGATGACTCACTTTCGTTTTTAGTTTGTCCCAATCAAGATGACGCATTACCAAAAATAAAATTATACTTTTATCTCTACTTTATTCCTCTTTTTTATTTTATCTCTCCACTTAATGCACAAAATCCCGTACCGTCATCTTGGTATTTATCTGTGAATGATACTCCATTATGATAACTCAAATAGTCCTATGAAGTAAACTACTCATTTTTGAGCTTACTAAGTTGCCCTTCTTCAATCTTTGCTCAACCCGAAAGAGACCATCTACAATTGCCCGATTTTGAAAGCCCAATAATTACACCCGTGTCCGCCCATCTCAATTCAAGCTCACCATTCCCATTTTCTCGTCGCCTCTCTCTCTCCCTTCTGAGCGTAATGACGAAATTCAGGAAGCTCAATCGGCCGACCGGCCACAGAATGTCCATGCTCAGGTATTAGCAGCTGTCTCTGAGATCCTTTTCTTTTCAGCTTTTCTTCTTTCATAATCATTTTTTATATTCTTCACACAGAAATTAACTAAAGTTTTGATTATGTTGAGCAGGACGATGGTGTCGCAGCTAGTGAAGCATGAGCGGATCGAGACAACAGTTGCCAAGGTTTCTGGAAATAAATTTATTTATTTAATTTCTGCGGGTTTGAAATTGATTAGGGTTTTAGTGAGGTTTTGCTGCTTTTATATATATTCTGAAATTCAACAATTTGGACAGACGTTTTTCTATAAATTCAATAATGAAAATGTTGAGGGAAACCGATCAAGTGCCAATTTCCTCTTGTTTAATTGAATTTTCTGTAATCAGTCTATGATATGTGTAATTATATGGAATGATGGAAGACCAAAATGAGTTTGAAGTTTGGTTGCCTGATTTATTATGATTCCATGCTTTTGGGGCCAGTTTTCATGACTAGAAGCTTGGTGTCATCATCATTCAAGAAATTTAATTTATTTTTTGGATTTAAGCTTTAAGGCTCAATTAATGGCTTCACGTTTATTATTTCTCTTGTTATCTTTTTAGGCAAAGGAAGTTCGCAGGCTTGCTGATAATATGGTGCAGCTCGGAAAAGAGGTGTGTTATTTGTTTTATGCAATCTGAAGTTTTTATGAGCATAAAGTTTGAAATGAAGGATACTTCAGCAGATTAAAAACCCATTCGTTTTGAACATCATACATTTCAAATCAGAATTTATACACTTTCCACCCTAAATGTATCTCTCAGTTTAATAATGTACCATCACATATCTAGTGACATGGTACGGATAGTTATCTGAGGTATCGTGGTATATTATGTGGAAAATGTTGTGAATAGTATCTGAGTCACTTTTCCATGATTTTCTTTGTTGATTTATTATTTCATTGGTTGTCTTTATTTGAGAATCATGTTTCAGTAGGATTTGATTTCTTTTGATTTGATTTAGATTTGTATTGAAATAGGACTCCTGATATATTCATCTATGTATACTTGAATGAACTTTACTATTTATGAGAACGTAGAGCATAAAAGTTAAAATGCACCTTAACTTGGAAATTTCTATTCACTAACTGACTCAAAAAAGATGGAAGGAGCTATCTTGTTTGCATTAACTTATGCTATTATTTTAACTAGTTGTTTCATATCCAAAAAGGAAGTGGGGTTAAGCAGCATTTTAATCTCATTTGTTGATTGGTTGTTATAATAATGGGCAGGACTTCTATCCGTGATTGAATTCAAATTTTGTCGTTGAACACCTGATCTCGTTCCCAGTTTCTAACTCATTTTACATTGCTACAGGGTACTTTATGTGCTGCAAGGCGTGCTGGTGCCTTTGTTCGTGGTGATGATGTCATCCACAAGTTATTTACAGAATTGGCCTATCGATACAAGTGAATCTCAATCCTCTAATCTCGTCCACAGCTTCTGGTACATGATTGCTATAACATATTTGATATTCATTGATTACAGAGATAGAGCAGGTGGATACACGAGAATGCTTCGAACTCGTATACGAGTTGGGGATGCTGCACCAATGGCGTACATTGAGTAAGTCCAGTCTTGTATGATAAAGTCGCATGTGTATCTCTCTTGCTCTTACTGTACCAAACAATTAGTTTTTTTTTTTTACATTTTCTCTACACCTCAGGTTTATAGATAGGGAAAATGAACTTAGGCAAGCTAAGCCACCCACCCCGCCACCACCACAGAGGCCAACTGTGGATCCATGGACAAGATCGCGACTTACCAGACAATATGCGCCTCCTAAAGAGGAGAAGATCTCCGACTCCGACAGTTGAGTTATGTCCTTCCCAAATTGCAGTTTGTTACACCTTCCTATCATCCATTAAATTTGAAATTTTGCAAATTTCATGAGCCTGAAATAGTTTTGTTCCTATTTGAATGCTGACCTGCAAAGTTTTTGGTGAAAGCCATAGAATTAATAAACACAAATGTCAGTTAGAATTTCTTTTATCTATCTCATTACCAATTCTTCTTAAACTGAGGAAAAAGGAGAAATGTTTATAATTTGCTATGTAGTATCTGTTGCGGTGAAACCCTGTTTCTATTTAAATGAATTGATTGAGAGTGTGGCCAGTTAAAAAGTGCCATATACCGCTGCTATAAATATTTCTAGTATTTTTTTTTGTTGTCTCATATTCTATGATGTTAGTGCATTTCAATTGATTTTGCTAATACACCACATTTTGCATGACACTATTTAACATCCAAAGTAAATATGTAATCGAAAAAAAAACACGTAAATTAATTTGATAATTACCAAAATGTCGCCTCCAATATCATCACATTGAATACCAATGATATTTGTAATTGACTAATATCAACGTTTTCAGAAGAATTGACAAAATATGAAAAGGTAGAAACTCAAGCGAAGTAGCCTATACGCATTGTAACCTTTGTTAGTAAAAAATCACGATCCTTATATCTACATATGTCGAGTTGTTCTGTTGTCATGTTTATTTTATCTATTACTGGATTGTCCTTTTTCTCAAAATCCTGATCCAATCATTCAGTTGCCATATTTACTCCTCGCTAGAAGCCACTTAGCCACGTCTATTTTTATTACACCCTCCGTACCACTGAAGATGATCGATTCACTTTCTTGATATTTGTAATTGACTAATATCAACATTTTCAGAAGAATTGACAAAATATGAAAAGGTAGAAACTCATAGGTATTGTAATCTTTGTTAGTAAAAAATCACGATCCTTATATCTACATATGTTGAGTTGTTCTGTTGTCATGTTTACTCATGTTTATTTTATCTATTACCGGATTGTCTTTTTTCTCAAAATCCTGATCCAATCATTCAGTTGTCATATTTACTCCTCGCTAGAAGCCACATAGCCACGTCTATTTTTATTACACCCTCCGTAGCACTGAAGATGATCGATTCACTTTCCTTTTTGGTTTATCCCAATCAAGATGGCTCATTACTAAAAATGGAAACACTTTATCTTTACTTTATTCCTTTTCTCTTACTTTATTCTCTTTACTTAACACATAAAATAAAGTTACATAAAATTATATGTCTCCCAAGGAAGGGTTCTTCTTCCTCGGGATGGAGGGAGTACTATTTGGTTGCATTTTTATTTCAAAGGCTCGATGCATGACAATGTATTTTGGCTCGTCTTTACAGTGCAAGATTACACTGTATCTTACAATTATTCATTTCACCTCCTGCGAATAATTAATCTTTGACAAACACTGTTTTGGTTTTTCTCCCATTGTATCTCATTATTATTTTACCTAAGCGAATAATACTTCACCTATATTTTAAGCTTATAAAATCATGCAATACCAC
The DNA here is from genome assembly GCF_023119035.1 of Salvia hispanica. Classification (NCBI taxonomy): domain Eukaryota; kingdom Viridiplantae; phylum Streptophyta; class Magnoliopsida; order Lamiales; family Lamiaceae; genus Salvia; species Salvia hispanica. Next base: position 20,329,114 of record NC_062970.1, read on the forward strand.
CGTGGGTTAAAAGATAGTAACTCAAGAGAAAGAGTCCATCGTTTGCTCTAGGGGAAAATGTATGATATGCAAATTACACAAGTGGAAAATATAGATGCCGATCTTTTTTTAGCAAATTGAGAAGATATACAATGATTGCAATACACATGAAAACATTTATGTATAAAGAATTTGAATTAGGTGAATTAAATAGATAACTCAATTTGTCATTATCTTCTATACATACAAACACTTGAGATCCGATATCCCATTTTCTAAGCATCCAATTTTATGAAGTGTACGAATTTATATTAAGATCTTATGAACATTATCTTATGAACATGGTAAGTGTAGATGTTATTATTTATGCATATTAATATTGGCACACGTGATCCTCAATCATAAGTGCGTTTAGTTTCTAGCATTTTGTGAATGAAAGTTTGGAAAAAATTAAAGAGTTGAATTTTTGAAAGAGATGTACAAGAGAAGAGTGCAAAAGCCTAGGAGTTGGGAGAGTTGGTTTATATTGAGGAAGATCACAGAATGGAGATTCCAAGTCATAATACTTGTGGTTTGCCTTATAGTTTTTGTTTACCATCCAATCGCTCCCCGGCCCTTGTCCGAGTAAGTTGCCCGTTTTCAAGGATAGATAACTCTTCTATTTTAGAATTATCTAACTGTGTTCTTATTGAAACAGGACATGGCCATCAGATGATGGGTACGAATCATCGGATTTGGAGATGGACTGGGGCGAGATATCAAAAGTAGTAAATGAATTAGGAGAGGATGGAAAATTCAATCACATAGGCATTCTCAACTTCAACATGAAAGAAAACCATGAATGGAAGCAATTGATTCCCCATGCCAACCAGACAGTCCTAAGTCTAGATCACGCATCGAGCAACGCAACGTGGGAGGTCCTTTACCCTGAGTGGATCGACGAGGAGGAAGAGGTGCAAGTCCCCGTCTGCCCCTCCCTCCCCAGAGTTGCACCGCCCAAGCAGCGCCTCGACCTTATCGCTGTCAAGCTGCCCTGCCACAAGTACAAGTGGTCCAGAAACGTTGCACGACTGCATTTGCAGATCGCGGCTGCGGATCTGGCAGCCGTACACAAGGGGGCCCAGCCCTTGCATATTCTCCTCGCCACGACCTGCTTCCCCGTGCCTAATTTGTTCAGATGCGAGGATCTTGTCACACGTAGAGGCAGCATTTGGTTGTACAAACCAAATTTGGGGAGATTGAGGGATAAGCTTCGTCTTCCAATCGGGTCCTGCCAGCTGGCACTTCCACTTGGCGGGATAGGTTTCTCCTTTTCAAATCCCAGAGTCTTTCAAATAAAAATTTAGTGTTCAGACATATTGCTTTTTCAATTTTATAATGCGTTTTTTTATTACAAACCAAACATCTTTCAATCAGATCCTGCCAGCTGGCACTTCCACTTGTTGGGATAGATTTCACCTTTTCAAATCCCAAAGTCTTTTGAATAAAAATTTAGTGTTTAGACATACTGCTTTTTCAACTTTATAATGTGTTTTTTTATTACAAACCAAACATCTCAATCAAATCTTGCCAGCTGGCACTTCCACTTGTTGGGATAGTTTTTCAAATCACTGAGGCTTTCGAATAAAAATTTAGTGGTCCAGACATATTATTACATTTATTCATTCATTCAACTTTATAATGTTTTTTTTTATTACAAACCAAACAGAAGAGCAACCATACTCAATACCGAGAAAGAGGAGGCGGGAGGCGTACGCGACTGTGCTTCATTCGAACTATGTCTACGTTTGTGGAGCCATCTCGGTAGCACAGAGCATCAGGATGTCCAGGTCCGACAAGGACCTGGTAATCCTGGTGGACGAATACATCAGCACCTCCCACCGAGCGGGGCTGGAATCCGCCGGGTGGGAGGTGCGCACCATACAGCGCATCCGCAACCCTAAAGCCGAGAAAGACGCCTACAACGAGTGGAACTACAGCAAGTTCCGGCTCTGGCAGCTCACAGACTACGACAAGGTCATCTTCATCGACTCAGACCTCCTCGTCCTCCGCAACATCGACTTCCTGTTCACCATGCCAGAGCTCTCCGCCACCGGGAACCACGAGCACATGTTCAACTCGGGCGTGATGGTCATCGAGCCATCCAGTTGCACCTTCCAACTCCTCATGGACCATGTCAACGACTTAGAATCCTACAACGGCGGGGACCAGGGCTACCTGAACGAGATTTTCACGTGGTGGCATCGGATCCCGAGGCGGGTGAACTTCCTGAAGCATTTCTGGGTAGGGGATGACGCGGTGGCAAGAAAGAAGAAGAACCATATGTACGAGTCCGACCCTCCCGGGATGTACGTGCTGCATTATCTGGGGAACAAGCCGTGGATGTGTTTTAGGGACTATGATTGCAACTGGAATGTGGAGCAGTTGAGGGAGTTTGCTAGCGACGCCGCGCACGCGCTGTGGTGGCGGGTGCACGACGCGATGCCCGGGGAGCTGCAGCATTACTGCTTGCTGAGGGCGCTGCAGAAGGCGCAGCTGGAGCTGGACAGGAGGGAGGCGGAGATGGGGAACTTTTCCGACGCGCATTGGCGGATCCGGGTGAAGGACGCCCGGCTTCAGACGTGCATCGATGAGGACTGCGACTGGCTGGAGAGGCTGCGCCACTGGGGAAACAAGACTGCCGTAGCTAGAATGGCTTCTTTAAATGCATAGACTCATCACTATATCATACATTCCTCATTTTTTATGGCATCATCATTTCTACGAATTGTGAAGTCCAACCAGAGGGGGACTTGTTATTATAGTACTATCATGCCATGGATACTAACAATGATGGATTGATGGGCCATGCCATGGATGCTAACATCTATACCAAGGGAGATCACGTATAATTAAATACAAACTCTAAATATTATACAAATTCCAAACTTTGATTTGGACCGTTAAAAAATTGTCAATATATGACCAAATAATAGCAGCAAAAAAATGTCTAACACAATGTCAATAGTTGATGCTGTATTGACATTAAGTTGACACTATGTTGACATTTTCTATTGATATTATTTTGTCATCTATCGACATTTTTTGACGATCCAAATCATAATTTAGAGTTTGTATAATATTTAGAGTTTGCATTTTATCACTACCTTATATATTATAAAAGTACAATTTTTTTTAAAGATTACATGAATGCCATTTAGATAGAAAATTATTGGATAAATAATGGTCCAATAAAATGCAGAAAAACTAACTTCTTAAAGAAGTTTTGAAACACGTTTAAATAGGTGCACAACCATTAATTGAATCTGTACATATATAAAAGGATAATTTTATGAATATTTACATGAATGACATATAAGGGGGAAACTTTTCTATTGGTTAATCAAAAGGTAAAAACTATACTCTCTCTGTTTCATTAAATATGAAACGTTTGATTTTCGGCACGAGATTTTATATAGTGTTATTTTGTGAGTTAATAAAGAGAGAATAAAGTAAAAGATAGAGAAAAATAGAGATAATGTTATTTCAATTTAAGGAAACGTTTCATTTTTAATGGGACAACCCGAAAAGGAAAACATTTACTCCCTCCGTCCGCGACTAGATGTCCCATTTTTCCATTTTAGTCCGCCCGCAAATATGAGTCCTGGTTCACTTTTACCATAAATGGTAATAGGATCTCACCTTCACCTAACTCATTCCACTCACATTCATTTAAAACTAATATATACAAGTGGAACCCTTATTCCACTAACTTTTTTCCACCTACTTTTCTTAACATTTCTTAAAACTTGTGCCGCCAAGGAATGAGACTCCTAATAGCGGACAGAGAGAGTAATATTTGATGGGACAGAGGGATTATTAAACAAATACTGGTCCAATAAAATATAGAAAAATTAACTTCTTAAAGAAGTTTTGAAACACTTTTTAATAAATACACAACCATTAATTGAATTTGCATTTATGTGGATTAATTTTCAGTCTTTTCTAATTGCAACATAGCAGGTGTGATCTGTTTGAAATCTGGACTAATTTTCCGATTTTCTGATTTTTTTATTACAGGGATAGGACAAACATATCAAATTAGCTAGAAATATATAGAACTTTTCAATTTACCTATTTTTGAAAGTTTGAACACTTAAACATTAGTTTTGAATTCGATGTCTTGAAAACATGAAATAAAATGAAGAAAAGATAGCTCATCGGGGATAAGGTCAGCTTCGACTTGAAGGGAGATGTCACGAGCGGTGTGTACAGGCAGCGGCAACAAGGATGGATGAATCGGTTGTTGCGTCAAGCCGAGGACAGACCGCGACATGCACGGCGACAGCGCGACGAAAAAATAATGGTCCGATAAAATATAGAAAAACTAGCCTCTTTATATGAATAGTTGACCAAAAGACAAAACTATTGGACCAAATATAGTCCGATAAAATACAAAAAAACTAGCTTCTTAAAGAAGTTTTTGAAACATTTTTATCAACCTATTCTCTTTCTCTTTGTACATCGTAATTTACCCTTTCTTTGTCATTTTCTCTCTCATACTTCTTACTTTAACAATTCTCATTACTCGTGACTAGGGATTGTCAGTGTAGCCCGCAACCTGTGGGGCGGCCCGAATAGCCCACCAAATTTATAGGGTTAGGCTTGAAAATTTATAGTCCGATAAAATTAAAATCCGATTAGCCTGCACCCAATTAACCCGCAACCCGTTAGGGCTAGACCCGAAAACCCGATGGACTGGCCCGAAAACCCAATGAAATAATATGAACTTTATCTATTTTAATACATGAAATATTAGATTTTTTTTATCTACATTAATTAATAATTTATATATTTAATTACATTTACTGAATTTTAATATAGTTGTACTTATATAGAACTAATTATCCATAAGGTTTAATGTTTTGTGATATATTATTAATTGGAGAAGTGTTATACTGCTAACTTAATATTTAATTACTAACTATAATTAAATAATAGCCATTGGATATTAAAATCATGCGCCTAGATCATCAGCCCCAAAATGTCAATACGATCAACAAAAAATGTCAATAAGGGTATTAAAGTCATTTACAACAAATTTGTTGTAACTAACTTTTGAAAAATATTCCACAACTTTAAAACGCATATAACTTTATCGATTTAAATTATATTTTCGCACAACATATATCAAATTAAAGATAATTTAATAAGGATTCTAACGAGATCTCACTTGCATATGTTCCGATGTCAAAATTTGAAAATTTCATAAATTTCATCAACAGTTTTATAGCAATACATGACACATAATATGTCAATACAATGCTTGTACAATGTTAATATGAGATTGTATTGACATTGTCATGTCTTTGTGTTGATGTGTTTCATTGTGTTTTTAAACCCTAAATTGATAGTTGTTATTTTCTTTTTATTATTAAAAAAATGAAAAACGAAATTACACATGATAAATTGTAGACCACAAGATTTCTAAAATCATATAGTCTTAAATTAGTTGTAGTTAGCAATTAAATGATGAGTTAGCAATTAATCACTTCCTTTATTAATTGTATTTTATATATTTAATTATAGGGGAGTGATCAACTGCTAACCCACTCTTTAGTTGCTAACTACAACGACTTTAAGACCATATGATTTTAGAAATCTAGCGGTCTAAAATTTGCCGTATGTAATTTTCATTTTTATTAATTAAATCGAAAAAGCTAAAAAAACTACAAAATTAGGGTTTTCGATGAAAATGTCAATATAGTGTTTTGAAAATATCAACCTAATGCTTAGGGTTCAACACAATGCTTCGAGAATGTCAACACATTGCTTTAAAAATGACATTCTACATGTATTATATTTACATATTTTATATACTATGTTAACATTTGTTGTTGTACGAAAAAATTGAATTTTTTTGAAATTTTGACATCGAAACATATGCAAGTAAGATTTTGTTAGAATCCTTATGAAATTATCTTTAATTTAATATATGTTGTGCAAAAAAATAATTTAAATCTAGAAAGTTATATGCGTTATAAAGTTATGTGATATTTTTCAAAAGTTAATTACAACTAATTTGTCGTAAATTGACCTTAATATCATTATTGACGTTTTTTGTTGATCGTATTGATATTTCAGAGCTGATGATTTAGCCATTAATTTGAATATCTAAGGACAATTATTTAATTGTAGTTAGTATTGAGTTAGCAATATAACATTCTCCTTTAATTATATATATATTTGTAACAGTAAAACTGTTCAATCAGTGGTTTAACTGGTTCGATCGATTAACCATGAACTAGTAGCCCGGTTCGCTTGTTGGTCCTGTTTTTAAAATATTGGTTCCTATACATGCAGCCCCTCCTCTACTTTCAAACATTTTGTATTCAAAATCAGATTTCAGCAGCAATCGATTTGCAGATAGGCAAGTCATGACATTGCTGTGGAGCAAATTAATCCATACAATTATCAAAGAAAACCTGCAAAATCTTCCATTTCAATTCAAGCATCCCAATCCCAAACGCACAGCATCCCCTGAGGAAACGTCACTCATCCGATCCGATGACTAAATTCCGCAAATATCAATCTTCTACTGCACCTAAATCAGTCTATTTAAAGCCCAAAGTGAAGGTCATTATGCCATTTCAATTCGTGTATGTATGTATGTAGCTATCTCCATACGACTACTAAACATTGATTGGTTACTTGACAATTGACATCGCCTTTGCTTAACTTAGATTTCACTTTTCGAAACTTTGGCAGAGCGGAGGTAGTATATAATGGGGCGTTTCCTGAATTGCTGCTTCACGATTCCGGTCGGTAACCTAACTTCAGATTCGCAGCCGCAGGTAGGGCATTGACCGATCAGTTTTTGGAATAGTCAATTTTTTCTTCTCATTTTGATTTAATGATTATTTTTTTTTTGAAAATGGGGTTTTAGGGATCAATCGACTTTATGGAGAAGCCATCCACTAGCAACGCCAACGGTAACACTGCTTCTGAGGTAATGGTGGTGATCTGTTTAGGGCATTGTTTGAGTTGTTATCCTTGTTTGCCTATGTTTGAATTATTGTTTGTGTTCAGATATGATCACAACATTTGTTCTTTTACATTGATCATATTTTGTTTGTGTTAGTATTATCTTCTTTTTGGTGCTTCGTGGTGCTCGGTGATTGGTATTTGAGTTTTGGATGAGCTTAGATATGCTGATATTTTTATATTTTGGCTTTAGAGAAAGGATATACTATCTGTTTTTGTTGAGCTTATTGTGCAATGTCAAGCATGAGATTTGGTAGAATCATGTTAAATATTGGCTTAGGTGTGTATTATAGTCTCTACGAGATGTTTGAAGATTAGAGAAATGAGCTTTTTTCGATTTATTCCTCCAGCTTGAAGTAGTGTGATTTGATGGTTTTGGAATTTGCTTGCGTAATATCGGTTCTGCTGTCATCAATTGTGGGGGGCATCCGTTTTCTTATTTTTTCATTAAATATCAAGCGCATTCTAGAATTTTAACCCTTTATTAGCATGAAAAGTTTGCACTAACATTTATAGGTTCTGCTGTCATACATTTCTAATTTTCTATCATCAAGTTGATACTATCATTTATATCAGTCATTTTTTGGATATCTCTGGCAGAAGTCAAATGAGGAATTGAATGATACAACCAGAAGACATGCGACTAATGTCATCCTTAACCATGACTTTTCTGGAGGACTTGATTCATGGCATCCTAATGGCTGTGATGGCTTTGTGGTTTCGTCAGAATCTGGTTATCCTCAAGGGGCTTCAACTAGCCTAAATGGGTGTTTCGCCAAAGTTACGAACCGGAATGAATGCTGGCAAGGCCTCGAACAACATATAACCAACAGGGTTTCTGCAGGATCCACTTATACAGTATGTGCTTGGGTTGGAATATCGGGATCTCGTCAAGCTGTTGCTGATGTGCAGGCCACTCTGAAACTTGAATACCAAGACTCATCAGTTGACTATTTATTCATTGGAAGGTAAATTCTTTTACTCTTTGAGTTTGATCGTATTGCTTAATATCATCATCTTGATTGCCTTTAGCCATCTTCAGGACTTCTGCTTCCATGGAGCGCTTTGAAAAGTTAGAAGGGACTTTTTGTTTATCCACGATGCCTCACAGAGTTACATTTTACATTGAGGGACCTCCCCCTGGCATTGACATACTCATAAAATCAGTAGTAGTTTCTGGCCTTGATGCCAGTCAATATGATGTAAGTTTATCTGATATCTACAACCTACTTTCTTTAAATGACTGGTCAAGTGCTTGATCACCGGTAATTATTATTTTCTCTTTACATTATTATGTTATGAGTAATGTTAGATTATTACATATGAATTGAAGCTTGTAAAAATGTTTAGTTTATTAGCTTGCATAATTTGCATGTGCCATTATCCTTGGTTATTGAACATCTGGAAAAGCTTACTTTTGGAACATACTAATATCATTCTTTACTCTAAGTTTTAGGCAAAGTTAAGCCTGATCAAGTGTGTATTACCTACGAGCAACTTTGCAGGAGTTAGCTTAAGTTTGAATTTACTTAGTTGCCATTAAGATTTATTAAGTTAAATTCCCTCTAAGTTTAACCAAGTGTGCATTTCCATCCCTAAAGATTGTTTGGGAGCAATTGATTCCAAATCCTCAAATTAATGCTTCAACTAAGCTCAGCCTTCCGGCCTACACAATTCCTCTGTCAATTTCAAGAATCCATGTCTACTTCCTGGTTATAATCACGCAAGGACATAGGTGCAAAAAACACTTGCCACTAACTTCGGCTTCCAACTCATAGTATCCATATTTCGATGCATCCTCGGGGGGATGCATGAAATTTCCCAAAGAGGTCACAAGATAATGAAATGTGTGAGTGCGGGTGCGTAAATTTTCCAACCAATTTTAGGCTGCTTATGGCGAGAATACACATAACTACGAGTACTATTAGAAAGCTTATTTTACGAACTTTCTAATTGTGATTTGAATTTGACTAGTGCCGCATGAAGGAGTAATTTTTCAATTGTCGTGCAGAGGGGCTATCAAATGGTGCTTCAAAAAATTAAACTGAGATAAGCCGATATTTTATCTTTTGATTTCAGTGACAAGAATCAAGATCAATCTGTTTTTTGAGCTTGACATTCAGTTACTCTTGTGCAATGTCAAGAATGAGATTTTGTAGCATCATGTTAATCTCATAACAGTTTTGATACATATTATGGATGATTTGGAATCTGCTTTGAAATGTATAGCTTCTGGTATAATGAATTATCAGGGAAATCCTAAACATTTTTGGCAAGTGCGTAGCTTGATTTTTCACCCTGCATCAGCCTGAAATTCTTGTTTGCTACCATTTGTTGGGCCGGGTGCTGTAGTCTATGTGATATGTGATTACACATATCTGTCATCAAGTTTATATCATTTTCATCAGTCCTTTTCTTTTTGGCATATTTCTGGCAGAATTCGAATGAGGAATTGAATGTTACAACAAGCAGACATGCAACTAATGTCATCCTGAACCATGACTTTTCCGGAGGACTTGATTCATGGCATCCTAATGGCTGTGATTGCTCTGTGGTTTCCTCAGACTCTGGTTATTCTCAACGGATTTTAGCTAGTCTAAATGGACCTTTTGCCAGAGTTACGAACCGGAGCGAATGCTGGCAAGGCCTCGAACAAGACATAACAAGTAGGGTTTCTGTAGGTTCCACTTACACAGTATATGCTTGGGTTGGAATATCAGGATCTGGTCAAGCTGTTGCTGATGTGCAGGCCACTCTGAAACTTGAATACCAACACTCATCAGTTAGCTATTTATCCATTGGAAGGTAAATTCTTTTTCTCTGATTTAAATCTGTTTGTTGAGATCACGATCTTGATTGCCATAAGCCTTCTTCAGAATTTCTGCTTCCATGGAGTGCTTTGAAAAGCTAGAAGGGACTTTTAGCTTATCAACTATGCCTCAGAGAGTTATATTATACATGGGGGGACCTCCACCTGGCATTGACATACTCGTAAAATCAGTAGTAGTTTCCTGCTCTGGTTCCAGTCAATATGTTGTAAGTTTATTTACAAACTACTTTTTCTTTAAATGACTGGTCACATGCTCAATAGCCAGTAAGTATGTTTTTCTCTTGAGTCTGCACCCTCAAATTTATAGTTCATTGAACTAAATTTTCCAATGGTGCAAAATAGAGTGCAATTACACCACTGCTGGTGTTTGGTCATCTAAAGTCTAAACTAACCTTATGGCTGGACATCCCACAATCCAGGGTCCTAAAACCTTTTGCTAAATTACAAGAATCAATGTCAGATCCCAAGTTAAAAACATCCTAGGACATTGGTGAACATAACAGTCTCCCGTCGTTCAACTAATGGTACTTTCAAAGTATCCTCGTCTGGGCTGCATGAACTTAGCCCAAAATGTCACAGAATAATGTAAATGCTTGAGTGTGAATGCTCGGATTTTCGGACAAATTTCAGGATGATTCTGGAGAGAACACCCACAAGTATGAATACTATTAGAAAGCTCCTGTTATGAGAAATCTAATGACGGGAATACCAACAAGTATGAATACAATAGTCTTGTGTGGTTTTTGGATTTCGACGTTTGATTTCACATCGGATTGTATAATTGATAGAGGGCCTTGAAAGTGTGTGGTGCCTAACCATCAGGTTGATTTAACTGGCCAATGGCCCGCAGCGTTGATCCACAGGAAAGATGCAGATAGAATTAGGTCAATTTGCACCATTAGAGGACTGGGTTTGATTGCACCCTTAATGTTGGAATTGAACTCAGTTGCGCCCAAAAAATCTTTGGAGAGACGTGTATATTCGCTCCACAATAAATATCAGGGGGTTGTCTTTGCCCCTATCCTAGTATAATATACATGTAAATTTGTTGAGACGATTTTGTCATGAAATATTCACTATGCACAATCTAAATATATTTAAAGAAAAAGTCTTCTACTATTTTGATATGATACTCCTTCCCTTTCATATGCAATATATTGAAGTGGTCTGTTTGTTTTCATCTAACAGACCCAAAGCAAAAGTTCTCTCTGTGATGAGGATAGTGACATTGTACAGAACCCAAGATTTGATGACGGCCTTAATAACTGGTCTGGGAGAGGTTGCAAAATTGTTTTGAATGAGTCTATGGCAGGTGGAAAAATTCTTCCACAGACGGGAAAATATTTTGCATCAACAGCAAATCGTACTCAGAACTGGAATGGAATTCAACAAGAGATAACGAGCAGAGTGCAGAAGAAGCTAGCCTATGAGGTATTTGCTACAGTGCGAATATTTGGTAACAATGTCAGTAGTGCAGATGTTAGAGCTACACTGTGGGTTCAGACAGGAGATCTGCGTGAACAATACATAGGGGTTGCGAGGTATGTACTCTAACCAATACATGCCTGTTACGATCTTTAGTTTTTGTAAAGAAATTCGCATATCCTATCTCTTCTGGTGGATTGACTTCGAGTCCTGTCATCAACTGGTAGACATTCTGAGCAACCAATGGCCAGACTGAACTTGCCAATATGAAGTTTTGAATTTTCCTTTGAGAACTAGAGTTCCTAACAAATGATAATCACCATTTCTAAATACTAACTTACCCTATCTGCCTAGAGTCAGTCCACGATAAGATTGACCCAAAAGAACCCCATGAATAAATATATCTAGAAATTTAATAAAATTAATATATTGTGCTCTGAAGTACCACTGGTTAAAACATGTAACATGTCATTAACGTCTTAGTCGTATTTTTTGGTTTTCGTGGAAGACCAAATTCGTAGACATTTCCGAGCGTGTTATCGTTCAATCAGTCTGGCATTAGGTTTTAGTGGTCACTATTGTTTCTTTCTTTTGAGTTCCTTGATACGATGCAAGGGAAAAGGTATGACTAGAGTCTCTAGACTGATGCACCAAGGCTTATATTTTTCATTCTTGTTTTCACAAGTTTCTTAATCACACTTTGTAACTGAACTAGGTAGCATATCTTGTCTGATTTATGCATGGGATTTTAGGTAGTAAAATGTGATCATCCCTATGCAGTATGCATATTCTGTAAGTCTTTTTTCTTAGAAGTCTGCTGGTTTTCAGTGTGCAGGCAACAGATAAAGATTGGGTGCAGTTGCATGGAAAATTTCTTTTAAATAGCTTGCCTTCACGGGCTGTTATTTATTTGGAGGGTCCGCCTCCGGGCACTGATATTCTTCTTAACAATTTAGTTGTAAAGCATGCTCCGAGAGCTCCACCTGCATCCCGACCAGCCACTCAGGTAGCTGAATAATTAAACTGGTAGTCTTAGAATGAAGATATGACTCATAGTTCTACCTTTTTTTTGCCTCTCCAGATCTCTCTTTTCGGATTTAATATTGTTGCTAATAGCAACCTTACACAAGGCACCAATGGGTGGTTCCCACTTGGAAATTGCAATCTTAGTATTGGCAATGGTGCTCCACATATCCTTCCTCCAATGGCTCAAGAGTCTCTTGGACCTAAGGAGCCATTGAGTGGTTGCTATATTGCTGTAACTAATCGTACTCAGACGTGGATGGGTCCAGCTCAGACAATTACAGAAAGAGTGCAACTTTTTTTGACTTATCAAGTGTCTGCATGGGTACGAATTGGAAGTGGGGCAACTAGACCTCAGAGTGTCAATGTGGCTCTTGGTGTGGACTCTCAATGGGTAAATGGTGGCCAAGTTGAGATTAATGATGATAAATGGCATGAAATTGGTGGATCTTTCAGAATTGAGAATCGAGCCACGAAGATAATAGTTTATGTACAGGGTCCTGATCCTGGTGTTGATTTAATGGTTGCAGGGCTACAAATCTTTCCAGTGGACAGATCTGCGAGATTCAAACACTTGAAAACACAAACTGATAAGGTAAGTTCTGAACTTCTGGCTTTCGGGGTATACGAAAACTACTAAAAGTAGGTTTTCAGCTTTTTTACACATTTTATTGATTGTCCAACGTACTTTCGTGCTAGCAGTAGATGATGATCTTAATTTTTCAATTTTGTCGGACATGATAAAAAACCCTGGTTTTTCTTGGTATAAAGACTTTGAAAACAGAACCCTTGTTTTCTTGGTGTAAAGACTTTTTCCAGATTTCTATAAGATTATTTACTATCCATTATGTTGATGTGTATTTTCATAATATTGGTATATGTTTAACTGTGCAGATACGCAAGCGGGATGTTATCTTGAAGTTTACCACATCAGATTCATGTCCTCTGTTTGGAACCTTTGTGAAAATTAGACAAACTCAAAACAGCTTTCCATTTGGTTCATGTGTAAACAGGACAAATATAGACAATGAGGACTTCATTAATTTCTTTGTGAAGAACTTCAACTGGGCTGTTTTTGGTAATGAGCTGAAGTGGTATTGGACGGAGCCGAACAAAGGAAACTTCAACTACAAAGACGCTGATGACCTATTGAATTTTTGTTCAAGCCAAAACATTCAACTTCGTGGGCACTGTATCTTCTGGGAGGTGGAGTCAACAGTTCAGTCATGGATACGAGCTTTGAGCAAAAATGATCTGATGACAGCGGTTCAAAACCGTTTGACAGGCCTACTGACCCGTTACAAGGGTAAGTTTAAGCACCATGACGTCAACAATGAAATGCTGCATGGGTCGTTCTACCAAGATCGTTTGGGAAAAGATATCAGGGCAAACATGTTCAAGATTGCACATCAGCTGGACCCTTCTGCCACCCTTTTTGTGAACGACTATCATGTTGAGGATGGATGTGACTCACATTCATCACCCGAGAAGTACATTCAGCACATTCTTGATCTCCAAGAGCAGGGAGCCCCCGTCGGAGGAATAGGCATACAAGGTCACATAGATCATCCAGTTGGGCCGATTGTCTGTTCCGCTCTTAATAAGTTGGCGATTCTTGGCCTCCCGATCTGGTTCACAGAACTCGATGTCTCTTCTACTAATGAGTATGTTAGAGCTGATGATTTGGAAGTTATGCTTCGCGAAGCTTTTGCCCACCCTGCAGTTGAGGGTGTGATGCTGTGGGGATTCTGGGAGCTCTTCATGAGCCGAGACAACGGACACTTGGTTAATGCAGAAGGGGACATCAATGAAGCTGGTAAAAAATATCTTGCTCTCAAGGAAGAGTGGCTGTCAAAATGTCATGGCCATATCGATGAACAAGGCCATTTTGAGTTCAGAGGATTTCATGGATCATATGAAGTTGAAATTGTTAGTCTTTTACAAGATGAGAAAGTGACCAAGACATTTGTAGTTGATCCAGGTGAGGATCCTCTTGTGATAACCTTCAATATCTAGTTATTTTGTTCTTTCTGGTGCAGATTGTTGTTACATGATTGTTACTTGGCAATGTAATATTGATTATATAATAAACTGTTTTAGCTGTTGCTTTCTTTGTAAGATGAAATTGAACACGTTGATGGTTTAACTGTTGTGACATATTTGAAAGGAGTGAAACCACCATTGGTTATTGTATGTTTGCACATAGAGTAATGCTCCTTTCTAGTTTAATTATTGCTACCATAGTGATCTAACATTGATCTACTTTGAGATTACCAAATTTATGCTCCTTTCTATTCCCTTAACAAGAGTATAAAAGAGAATAAGTTTTGTCAAATGGTACTGTACAAGTAATTTTGGATGACTTGAAAGACAATATAGTGTTAGTAGCTTGGGACGGAGAGAATAGTTAGCATATTCTATATCCATTAATCAATTGAGCTTGCTATAAACAAATAATTTTTTTATCCAAAGAGTGCTAAGAGTTAGCCCTTATTTTGTATTGGAAAATTTCAACTAGCTAGGTTTCTGTATAATAAAGCTTCGATCATAACATCCCCTGTGTACAGTCGGCGGATGGATACACAATCTTATAAAGTAACAATACTAGCCCTTCTTTTATGCTATTTACTGGTATCCAAGATGCCATGAAATATTGGGTGTTGAAAAACCTTACCATATTGACAATTCAATTTAACTTATAACCAACATCATATGTTCAATATTACTTCTATAAATTTAGTAAAAAAGTAATCACTGAGATCTCGTACTTGATTACTCAACAAGAAGTGATGGGAATATAATAGACTATTACTGTTTGAGTCCATTCAGAGATATTCAATAAATTGGAACGAGATAGAGAAGATTAACATGTCCCATGCACAAGTTGACATGCATCAATAAAGAAATCTACAATCATTAATTTTTAATTACCTAATTATATTAAAAAATCTAATTATATAAATGGGATTCTGATGGACCCGAACTTGGGTTTACAAAATGGCCCACTTAGAGCCCATTTCAACCAATAAGCCGAGTCCAGTCCCACTTCGTTTGACAACTCTATTGTGGATGATCCGAGTTATAAAAGAGAATAATTTTTATAGTTAAAATAATAATGATCCGAGTTATAAAACTGGGCTAACCCAGCTCAGTTGACAACTCTATTGTGGATGATCTTATTCTGAGATATCCAAAAATGAAACACACTTCACTTAATCCAGGATGAAGAGAATATTATTTTCCATAAATTTAACCAAAAATAATAAAAGAAAAACCAATTGTAGAATAATGAATTTACTATAAACATAACTTACGTATCCTACCATTTTCAATGTATATTGTAGAATATATATGCGTGACAGGTGAATTGTTCTATTTGTTATACGTAGAATGTATATCATTAAATATAGATATAATATATAGTTTACGAGATATACGAGGGCAGTGATCAATTCCTAACTAATTAGTAATTTCAAACTAAGACTAAATTTTAGTCATTAAATTAGAAGATCTAGTGGTTGAAATAATGCCACATATATTATATTTTTAATTAAGAAAATTAATAAATAAAATTAGAGGGTATTAATGTCAATTCCCTCTCATTAAAATCATCTTAAAACTTTAAATTTACGTAACTCTCTCGATTTAAATTATTTTTTCACAAAAAATATATCAAATTAAAGATAATTTTATAAGAATTCCAACGAGATGTCAAATGCATATGTTCCGACGACGTTCAGATGATGAAATTTGATATTTTTTATTTTAGTTTTCGTAAATGTTGATAACCAGATTTTTATCAACAAATACATAAAAAAATCTCAATAAAACCATGTAAAATTCTCAATAAAACCATGTAAAAATGTCAATAAATATGTGTTGATATTTTCTTGTAATAGTGTTGATATTCTTATGTCATATTGTTGATATTTGTAATACACTATGTTGATATAAAAAAACATTCACGAAAATTATCATATGATAACATAATGACGATATTACCCTTTTATTGATATTTTGTCTACTATTTATTGAGATTCGTAAGATTTAATTTCATACACTCATTTTAAAATCTAAGGGTGGAGATTTGGTCTTGACTTTGGATTAGGTTGCTATAAGCATTAGAATATGACTCATCCATACCATACTCAATTATTTAAGAAAAGAGTAAAGGCCAAAACCAGACGTCACCAAACCGAACCGGCCCGGAACCGTCACCGGCGGTTCGGAACCGTGAACCGGAACCGCGGTGGCGGTTCGGAACCGGATAGGAGTCGGCGGTTTAGGCGGGCCGGTTCAGGTTCACGAAAAATCAAGAACCGTAACCGGCGGTTCCGAACCGCCGGTTCGGCGGTTCCGGTAGCTTTTCAGGGTTTAGGGTATAGACATGCAGGCGTAGGCATGCCGACTAAGAGTATATATATATACTATCTATTTACATGTATAATTTATTGTTTTTTACTTCAACTTTTTTTATTTAAGTCTTTTGATTCTTTTGTAATTCCAATTTTCAACATTTGTATTTGTAATATCGACATTCACATATCGTTCAAATTTGTATGATTGTATGATTGTTTCAATAAAATTCCAATTGTTCCAACTCCAATGTCGACTTCTAGTCCATTTGTCAATTGTCATTCTCGTTTTATTTATTTATTCGATAGTACAAGACTACAACTACACCTACAACTCTACAATTAATACTATACCGGAATAAAATTAAAAAATAAAAAATAAAAAAATTCGGCATTGAACCGGAGGTCCGAACCGGAACCGCCCCGGAACCGTCTGGAAACCGCCGGTTTTGAACCGGCTTGGAACCGTGACTGAACCGGAACCGGAACCGCTTGACCCTAGGCGGGCCGGTTCAGGTTCCATATTTTTTTGAACCGGAACCGGCGGTTTCGAACCGGGAACCGGCAGTTCATGAACCGTGGTGACGTCTAGCCAAAACTGGTCCTGAGGATATGTTCATTTTATGATTTTGGTCTTATACTTTATCTATTGAATTTTTGCATCCTGAACATTTTAACTCGGATCACAATTGGTCCTACACTAACAATTCCGTCAATGTTTAAACGGTTTTAACCTGATTTTGACTGATTTTTAAACGGTTTTAACCCGAATTGGACTGTTAAAACTATCACAATCGGTCAAAATCAGGTTAAAACCGTTTAAAAAATGACGAAATTGTTAGTATAGGACCAATTGTGATCCGAGTTGAAATGTTCAGGATGCAAAAATTCAAAAAGATAAAGTATAAGACCAAAATCATAAAATGAGCATATATTCAGGACCAGTTTAAGGCTTTACTCTTAAGAAAAACGATTTTGAACACTTCCGAAGGTATTAAAAACATTTTAATAAAACAATTTTGGAAAACATAATTAACTAGGAGTATTTTATTTTTATTTTAGTCTATTCGATAAAGATGCCACAGTTTTTTTTTTATTGAAAAAGTTTATCATTATTACTTTAACTATATCATTCTCATTTCTTTTAAAAATATAATAATCTTTTTCTGATTTTCTCTACTTCACGCACTAAAAAGTGTTTATAAAATCATGTGTCATCTCCCAAACAAAACCTAACAAAAGGAAATACAATACCTTTTTTTTCTTAATGGAGGTAGCATAAAAATAGTTTTGTTGTAATTTGGACTATTCATTAAAATTAGTCAAATAAATAAGTTAATTAATTTTGTACCAGTCCACTTTCTAAGACTACTACTTTAAACGAAGGTAGTAATTAGTTTCTATTCATGACATGTTAAATTTGACGTTGGATCTAAGGATATTACTATGTTAATATATATGTGATGATCAAATATATTGCTGCTCAAAGTAGGATTTAAAATATTAACATTAAAAAATAGAATAACGATAAACAACTAAATTTTGTACAAATAAAATAAGGTTATATTAATATTTTAATGTATTAATTATACATTAAAATAATAAATATAGTAAGTGGACAAGTTAAAAAATACTTATTAGCCTTTAACTTTATTTTTTATTTTTATATTTAAATTTCCTTTATGTTGTTTTTAAAATTTGAATTAAAGTATGCACTAATTATATTTATGGTTCCAAAAAAGTAAAAAAAATTATACATAAATTATAAATATATGATCACAATATTATGCACTTTTCATGTACTAATCTATATATACATCCATATATTTTACTTAAATGTATAAATACACTTATTTTTTCACAAATAAACTAGTTTTTGGTTGTACAAAATTTGATAAAAGATCTATTGTAAAAAATAATCAAACTGGGTTCCCAAACGGTGAATCCCTTTTCGATCCAAAGAAATGAATGCAACGAAATAATTATCTGCCTACTTATTCATAATTCGTCGAGAAAAAAGAGGAGTAAAGAGCATGGGTAAACCCAATATTTCAAAGAATAGTTTCCATAATTAGCAAATAGTGAAAAGCTGCAATTCATAAAAGTGAGTAAAATAAAAAGTTCTTTCTTGTGAAAATCTTGAATGGACAAAATCCAACTCACTCAATTTCTTTAATAATGGGTATAAAGTGAAAGACTAGAAACACCACTCACTCATATAATCCAAAAATAAAAAGACCATGAGCTAAATAAATAGATGGAAAAGGCATTAACATTTCAACTTTACCATGAGCAAAAAAAAATATATAAATGGACACAAAATTAACTTGTTCTGGCTACACTTGCATTCACTACTGAAACAATTTCTCAGCCCAGAAATTCTATCCCTGCAACAGCTATACACAAAATTAAAGAATGATGAGGTAATGGGATGATGATGATGATGATGAGACAGCTGCTTTATTTCCATTGAAGAGAGGGAGAAGCTGACCTCATCCACTTACACATTTCTGAATTACACTTTCTTTCATCACCTCTCAATTTATCTCTCTCCATGTTTTGCTTTTTATGTCTTTCCTCTCTAATTATCCCTCACATTTTACCTTTTTTTCTTGATAACCAAATCACTTTATATTGGATTAACTTTTAATCTAGCCATGTACTCCTCCTTCTGTCCCAGCTAAGTTGAATCATATTCTGTGTCGTGACGTCCTAACAAAAATGAGTTATTTAAAGAAAGAAAGAAAGAAAAACCTATTCACTCTTACTTTACTGTATCATCTATTCCCTCCATTCTATAATAATAGAGTTATTTTAATACGTTGCATAATAATAGAGTCATTTCCCTTTTTAATAAAAGTCAACACATTTTTTCACACCAACTTTACTCTCTCTTACTTTTTTCTTTCTTTATCCCTCTACCTTTTTAATTTTCCACTTTATTCTCCATTTACTTAACTCACCTAACACAATTTTTCTAAATCTCCGTGCCGAAAAAAAACACCCCAATTACTATGAAACGGATGGAGTACTATACTTTCTCTTTATCTCACCTACTTTTTCCCTCTCTCCTATTTTATTTTATTATTATTTAACTCATCCCATACAATTTTTTCCTATCTTCGTGTCAACAAAAAGTGATCCCACTTAGATGGAGTACGCCCATTTTCTTCTTTCCTAAATTAACCAAAGTAAATGAATTAATTTAGATATTATAATTAATAATTTCAATTAGCAGCATGGGTAGGGATTTAGTTGCTTTAAGATGATATTGAATACTTATGCTTAATCGTTGCTACGATTTTTTTCTTCAAATCAACTAATTTGTGAACATCACGGCTCTCTTTATTAGACCATGAGATTGTCGCAATTTTTCTCCCTTTTTTACTGTGCGTGAGTTGTAAATCAAATTATGATTAAAATTTATCGCTTAATTTTCTAATTATCTTAGTCTTATTGTGTAGGAGTATATGTGTGTGTCTATGTAGTAATGTAAATATTCATAAACTTATAAATGAACAATATATAGGAGTATATAGTATTAGCTAGTTCAAAAGTGAAGTGATCATCTATGAAAGTGTAGCTGTTGTTCGTATTAATTACTCCATATATGGAAGTGGTGCCATCGTTATTGAAATGGTTATATTTTAGAATTTGAAAATTTGTTACTGCTTTGGTTAAATTAGGTAAAATCACTTGTAATAAAATTTAAAAGTATTGTTGAAAAATTCTTGATGATAGTATTCTAATGCCATTCATAATTAATGTTTGATTTTAATCACCCAAAGTGATAAAAAAAAATGGTTTGTAAGTTGTCGCCATAAAATTATACTTCATCTATATATATCTCATAAAAACATATCTCTTTTGTTATTTGGGCTGTCCCAATGTTACATCAACTTCTATTTTTAGGAATTCTTTTCCTCTCCCATGAAGTAGACATAGATTTTCATTAACAATATTACAATTTTTTTTTTCTATATCCTTCACTTTACTAGTTGCAAATTAAAATCTGTGTCGTTTTGTCATTTTAGAAGTGATTTATTTTTATGAGAGATGGAGTACATGTCTTAGGTCTCGAGCTTTGCAATAGAAATTATGAAGAATAAAGTTATTAGACAATGAAATACTCATGAACTAATGTCAAGTTATAAAATATTAAAAATTCATACTATCCTGAAGACTGAATTGAGTATAGGTTTTTAAACTTTATATGCTAGGTACCGATCGACTAACCTTCTGTTTTTGGATAATTCATGGTTTAAAATTGTAGCATCGACAACGTAACAAAGTTCAAAATAAACGACAAAGTAGAGTCCATTACTCTTTATTCTTATAAATAATTTATAAATTAAACTGTTTGGACTTTGGAATTAAATCCAATATTCCGGAGGATTTCAAGGCTCCAATCCGGACTATCTTTGATGTCACTCTTTTATTTTTGTAGGCGTAGGATATATATATTATCGTCACTGCAATATATTCTTATCTGCATAAATTAAAATTTGAAATTCTAAGTATTTCGGTGTTAAATATCAATAAACTGATTTTATAAAATTTTAAAAAATTTAAAAGCAATTAACGTTCTATTCTATGCTATTTTGAATTGTTATATTTCTTGTGAATAATAGTAAAATGAGTCATCATAAGAAGAAAGTATGCATTTAGTCATCATGAAAATGGTCCTAACTCTACAAGGGCGCATTTATCGAATTTATGGTTACAACTAATTAGGATACATAGGATTGATTCATGGATACAATTAGAATGTATTGGACAGATTCACTAATAAATGCATTTTTATATAGCATTTATTAGCAGTCGAATGTGCATAGTAACATGATTGCATGATTCAAATAATAATTATTCAAAGAAGCGACAATTGAAGTTGTTGTGGAATTGGGACTAATTAATGTAAATTAAAATGAAATAGGTTAAGGAAAGTGCATATTGAAATTATTCAAATTAAAGAAAGAAATTATTATTTTATCACTAGCAAATTAAAGGGATTCGTTTGTAAGACAATATTTAGGCACTCTTTTGGGTTCGAGACATTATAAATGATTAAAAAATGGTTTTAGAAATTATTAATAGGCCACAGGGAATATAAGAAGCGGAAGGTTCGTGTAATATGTTTACATATCTATATTGCAAAAATGATTTGTTGTATCACTCTATAAAAAATAAAAACAGTCTGTTTTTTATAACGAAAAAGTAGTATTAGTACATAATTAGCCTTAAGCCGAATAAATTATTTGCTAATAATTAATTAGTTTTAATAAATAGTAGTACACAATTTATCCATATATTGTAAGCCAAGTGCTTGATTTATAAACCAAAGTTATTCAATACACATAATGGTTCAGTAAGTCTGGCCTGATTATGCAAAATTTAAAATTTTATAAATGGTTGCTATGTATAAAGGAGGGTCATTTGCAAAATCTACCAAATTACGCATTTGGATTTTCTTACTTATTTTGTATAAAGGAGGGTCATTTGCCATTAAAATTTGGTGAATTTTACCTCGTACATCTAGTAGATAAGTAGCACGTTCCATTGTACACAACAGTATTCAATGCATCATTAAAGTTAGATATTAATTGATTAGAACGAAAACATATATATTTCTTACGATATTAATTGATAAATGTTGAAAAAAGACTGCATCTTTAGTTGATAAAGAAGTAACGTATGAAATATATTGAGCTCTTATTTTGGAAATTATCATGATCTCAGCCAGATGCAGTTCATCGAGTGGTCATTGTCACTCAAGAGAAATTTAAGAATATTAGCGAAGCACTGTGACGATCGTATCAAATTATTATTAATAGATAGGGGTGCATAAGAAGTAAAAATT
The DNA here is from genome assembly GCF_023119035.1 of Salvia hispanica. Classification (NCBI taxonomy): domain Eukaryota; kingdom Viridiplantae; phylum Streptophyta; class Magnoliopsida; order Lamiales; family Lamiaceae; genus Salvia; species Salvia hispanica. The sequence goes on from NC_062970.1 coordinate 20,351,606, forward strand.
AATTTCTTTAGCCAGACTTTTTCAATAAATTATAGAGATATTTTTCATGATTTTTTTACTTTTAAAGTAACTGCAACAGGAATACCAAGTCGATTCACAATTGATGCAATTCTCATCTTAGAAACCATATTAGAAATTTCTGATATATGCATTATTTCCTTTAATGATTATAGTGAGTTAGTTTTTTTCACTAATTATAGTACTAATTGTTTCTTTGTAAGGTGTTTGAACATAGAGATTTATGATTCAAATTCTACTGCCCCATTTTCAGAAATTAAAGCCAAATTGAAAAATATATTAACAATGATACAATATCACCGTATACATGCAAAATTGCAAATGATATAAAAACATTCCAATTGTTCCATCAGGTTTCAATTTAACACTATTTATAACTAGGGTTAATTGCTTCAAAAAGTGTTCTATTTTTTTTTAATCAATTTTAATTAGTAGTAGGATTACTAAACGAAATTCTAAAAATGTTGTAGCAATATGCTAAAAACGCATCTATTATTAGTGTTACAGATTATAGTTTATGAGAAAAAAAAATGTATGACTTCATAAAGAAATACTCACTCCATTTTTTTTGAGATTGAACACTTACTAAGGAAGAAAGAAAAAAAGCTAAATAGAAGTAACATTTGTCATAAAATGGAGTGAGTAAATAGATGTCAAATCGCAATCGAGAATGACAGAATATGATGCAGTTTCATCAGTCGACGTCTTGACAACGACACTGAGAAAGTTTTCTGTGCCGGACTTGCTTGAAATTCGCACGAGCCGAAACACAGTGACTTTGACCATCCGACATTTTTAGGTGTGAAAACACAATTTACTATTTTTTCAGGCTTATTATTAATTTCCTAGTTTTTATTTCATTTTCTTTTGGGCCTCTAGGGTTTTCTAGCTGCTTAGAAATGACGGGTGTATTTGCTTTTAACGCAAATTTTGATTACTAGGAGTATTACGTTTTCAGGTTATTGGATTTTCTCTTATTACTCAGCAGTCCAACCATTCTTTATAACGTTTTCGCATCAGAACAATTAATAGAAACGAAACCAACCGACACACAAACTAAGGTTTCTAAATCTCGTTTATTAAATTGTTCAAAGATATCATTTAAACTAATAATAAAGCCGCAACAAAAACTTTTTTTACTAAAGAAGATAGAGAAGTAGCATAATTAATTTTATTCAGCATAATTTTGCCACTACAATTTAAAAATGATAAAAAAAATTCCTTGATGAACATATGTATAGATAGAGAGAGTATAAATATTAAAAGAGCAATGATAAACGACCAAATTTTGTACAACCAAAACAATATTATATTAGCTATTTTGATGTGTTAATTAAATATTAAAATAATAAATATAGTTAGTTAACAAATTAAAAACAATTTATTAGTCTTTGGCCTCATTTTCAATTTTTTATTTTTATATTTGAATTATTTCTCTATTATTTTTTAAATTTGAATTAAAGTATGCATTAATTACATTTTATGGTTCAAAAAATATTTAAAAATTATACACAGATACCGTAATATTATGCACGTTCCCTATACTATATGTATGTCTATACTTTTTAATTAAATGTATATATACATTACTTTTTCTCCCAAATAAACCAATTTTTGGTTGTACAAAATTTGGTTGCATAGACATATTGATATTAAAAAGTGGATGTAGCAGGAAAAAGCAATAGTTGAAAAAACAAACCCTAACAATCGAAGAAATTTGACAACTAGTTTCCCTCACTTTATCCCAAGGCTGGTCCCATCTCCATTCTCCTCCTATTTATATCCCAATTTCCCACCTCTCTCAAAAGCTGCAAAGCCCCATCAAAGATTTCTTCTCCCTATTATTCCATAGAGGAGACTCATAAATCTTAATCCCCTTCTGTCCCTCTACACAAAAATAAAAAGAAAAAAATAATATATGGAAAACAAGCTCTGGGATAATCCATACGCCATGGCCATGGCAATGGAGAGTCATAATCCCAACGACTACGATCTCTACCTCCCACTTCACCACGAGGAGGAGGATCCCGAGGAGGAGGAGGAGGAGGAGGAGGAGGAGCTCGGGGCGATGAAGGAGATGATGTTCAAGATCGCCTCAATGCAGCCTGTCGACATCGACCCCGCCACCATCCGCAAGCCAAGGAGGAGGAACGTGCGGATCAGCGACGACCCGCAGAGCGTTGCTGCCCGCCACCGCCGCGAGCGGATCAGCGAGAAGATCCGCATCCTGCAGCGGCTTGTGCCGGGCGGGACCAAGATGGACACGGCCTCCATGCTCGATGAGGCCATTCGGTATGTCAAGTTCTTGAAGAGGCAAATCCGAATCCTCCAAGGCGGCGGCGGTGGCGACGCTCCGGCACCGCCGCCGCCCTACTTGTTCGGCGCCGCCGCAGGTCATGACTAATAAGTTTGTTGATGTTTAGTTAGTTCATTTTAGTTTAATTATTATTTGCCCTAATATGTATGTTTATATATACTAATTGGACCATTGGAATTAATTGATATTTGTGATTTGGTCAAAATATAATATTTATGTCTGTATACAATGGTTAACGAAGCTAGGATTTTGACGTTGAAGGATTCAATTCACCATTGAAAGTTGTACATTTTCTTCTGTCATGAATATGGAGAAAAGTAATGGAAAACAAATCATAAAATAATGAGTGATGGAATAAAAAATAATATGTATGTTTATTATTATATACTAATTGGACCATTAAAATGAATTGATATTTGTGATTTGGTCAAAATATATTAGTTGTGAGTGTATATACTCATTAACGAAGCTAGGATTTTGATGCTGAGGTGCTCAATTCACTATTGAGAGTTGTGCATTTTCTTCTAACGTGATTTTCGTCGAAAATAGTATTGATATGAGTGGTAGAGGAATAAAAGTAAAAAACAATAAATTATAAAATAATGAATGGTGGAAATTAGAAATATATACGGTGACGTGACGGCATGAGGCGATGATCCTAAATTCCAACTGAATAATTATTTTAGTAATTTATTAAATGAAGTGGTATTTGATGAAGAAATGAAAACAATCATGTGATGATAAGAAAAAAAATAAAGGTTTGTTAGGATTTCGTTGACTAAATGGGCATCGGAATAATCAAAAAACGGTTAGCTCTGCTAACTTATTTATTGTATGTTTGTATAATATGTGCTATAAATTAAAACCTTTGGTCATCTGAAAGTTCCTTTCGCCTAATTCCCTCCGAAAATAAAAAAATTGTCATATAGTACTATAATACACACACTTGCACCTATGACTGTGTGTAGTGTAGGCTTATGGAAGTGAGTGTGGTGATAATAAATTGGATATTCCAAAATAGGCAGAAATGATTGATATTTTGCAGTAGGTACTGCAAATATCAGAGAGATCAACATAGCCGATCAAACTCTACTGTGACAGACTAATACTAAGATTTTCCTCAGTTGCAAATTTGCTTCCTAAGTTTCAGTAGATCTGGGTAATATATATACATACACCCGCTATACTCCAAAATTAGGTTGAGCTATGATTAATGTTGTTGGATTCCTTATAATTAAAATTACTAAAGTGTAAGAATAAGTTTTTATAATAAAAATAGTGGGCATATTTGAGAGAAAAAAAAAAAAGAATATGGAGCCAAGTCTGTTAGATGTATATGCTCTAAGTTCGTTTCTTAACCTTGTATTAACCATGTAATTAGATTGTGATTCTTTTTCTGTAAAATTTTAGGAAGTTAAGTAATTGTTGAATTTAATGATGCTAATGAATTCAACTGCCCTGTCAGAAAAGCTTCTATACATGTTCATTTTGGTTCCTTTTCCCTTTATCTCTGTGAGATGTTAAAATAGGGAGGAGGGAATAAGATTTAATGCAGTGGATATTGAATTCATATAGTGTCACCTTGTACCTTCAGATTATTGTAGTTTCTTGATTTCATGATTTATTTTGATGGTTTTGTAATTTGTTATTTGGAGCACATATATTGTGTTTCGCGGTAACACTTAAATTACCACACATGATAGATTACAAAATCATGAACCATTCTCCTGTGGATGGTTGGATAAATGTTAATTAGGGTTTAGTTTGCTAAACGTAAGGTATTTGTGTTAATTATATACATTAATGTTACTGAGAAACAATGCATGTTCTAAGTTGATGACGGATGGCAAATTTGGTGAGGTCAAAGTAAGTGTACACAGTACACTTATTAATTCAAATTATCTAGAGTATGATAGTTTGTTTAAGAAAAATAGAAGAAAATTAATAACAAGAATGAAAGAAGCTGATTTTCTTGCATCATACGAGGAAATATAGTTTTGGTGTTTTGGACTATTGTTTCACAATTGTAATTCGATTGTTACAAATATACGTCATCAAAAAAGAAAAGATAAGTTACCTTGGCAAGGGTAGCGTTAACAGCAGAACCCCTTTTAAATGTAGAATATAGAACCAAATAAAATAGATCATTATAAAAGAACATAAGGTTATTATAAGATCATTTTAATTCATTATAGAAAATTTGCATTTTAAAATACACTAAAAAAATCCAAAAATAAACTAGTTCATTTTAATATTCAGATTACTATATTGAACTAATAATGAAATAACAATGACCTTAATGGTCTCCTACAATGAACTATTTTCATATAGTTCTATGTTCTGCATTTAAGATTGGTTCTGTGTTGATCACAATCCACCTTGGCAAAACTGTTTCTTCACAAAACAACTCACTATTTTGGGATTCTCTCTCTTTTGTCAAGCAACAATATTTCGTGAGACTTTTCAATCTTTAAGAGTAAAAAAAAAAAAAGAAAAAAAAGCTAAAACTGAATAACTTGAAAAAGTAATACAAAAAAGTTTTAGAAAGAGGTTTCCAATCCTTCAATCATCGGTGAGTTATGAGTCTGTCAACCGAAAAAGCGCAACATCACCAAAAATAAAAGAGAAGCGACATCTAAGTGTAATCTAAGCAGATCCAAAAACCAAAAATCATAGAAGACTAGCTACACCACCCAACAAGCCACGCTCATAGCATCCTACTACGTTCTCCCAACAAACAAAAACAAGCAAGTAAAAATGACATCAAAACATACCATACTCAACAATTCTACTTCTTTGTGGATACCAAAACTCCAATCTACTTCTAATATCTTCCCGACTATTATGGTGTCAATATCAATGAAGAGTTTGGCACCAACCTTTAACCTTTAATCCATGTACCCTAAACCCTAATCTCCCAATCTATTAGATGTCTCATAATTTGACAAGTTTGAGTTTAATAAATTATTTAACTTTTCTAAGAAAAGCGGGTGCAAAAAATTAGTGAATTGAGTTTCATTAACTAAAAACTTACTAAAAATTGTAAAAATGAAATGGAATACTTATTTAGGTCCTTCCACAAATGAAATATGTGATACTTTATGGTGAACAGAGGAAGTATTTTTCTAGGTGCTTGATGGAATATAGCAGAAGAACATGAAATGGAAGTGGTAACAAAGCGAATATAGAAATGAAATGACTATTCTCATAAATTAAGAAAGGAATGACTATTTATTAACCTTATTTTCAAAACATGATCGGCTCCCACATATTGCAGCGAAAAAGTGATTTTTGACTACTTGTTAAAGGGTTTTTTTTTTTTCAATAATGATTTAGATTAGAGTTATAGGACCAACCAATCATTTCTTTTTTCTTTTTTTTTTTTTTATCAATTTCAATAGGATCGACCAATCTTTGTTAGAATATAAATCAACTATAAATGGCGTTTTCTCATAAGCTCTCTAAACCCTAAAGGCCTAAACTCGTTAAACCTTAAATCAACTAGATATTGTTAACTCGTTCCTTCATTATATTGGATTAGAACTACACTACAAAACTCGAATGTAGGCCTAAACTCGTTAAACCTTAAATCAACTAGATATTGTTAACTCGTTCCTTCATTATATTGGATTAGAACTACACTACAAAACTCGAATGTACTATATATACTGTAACAATCCGATATTTTAGGGTATAATAAATATGGCGACTGCTATTAAGGCGGACTTACAAGCAATAAAGACATAGGCTAGGGTTTCATTTAATGAGATTTGACCAAGGTATTTAACGAACTATCAAAACAATAAGTCAACGGTTTAATCAAGAAAATCAAAAGATGAATAGATATCATAACTATGCTCAAAGGTCAAGGGTTTAATGTAAATCCAACAAAACGCATTATGTCTCGATATTCTAAGCAATAACGAAATAGTTCAAAAGCGATGATACTAAGTTTCATGTTTAGCGGAAGCAACCAAGAGAAAAGTGAAGAACATGTATGAAGACACAACTCCACTTGATGTTTCAAACAATCATATCATTATTCAATTTATTAGCTCAACACCGCCACCCGCTCGTCACTGCTCAACCTGCACATAGGGAAAACACATGCAGGGCTGAGTATTTTAAACATACTCAGTGGACTCATGCCAAAACGTTTTAATAGTTATGCCACCCTTACCATAGTGAACTCGAGGTTTAGCATTTATTTAAAGAATAGCATCGAGTATCACAAAAATATTTCATGGACTGGCCAGTCAAACAATACCTCCCATTTTCTCATCAATCAACAATATCATGGTGCGACGAAGTGTGGCCACACTTTCGCCCACGAGACCGGCCGACTAGCAAGGACGGCTCCCGATCTCTCGTGTACACTAGCCTGATAGGGTTTGCGGCCCTACTCAGACCCGAATTCGTTTATATAGCCCTATAGCCTAATGGAACGCATTCGCAAACTAGGCATCAGGCACACACAATATTCAAAATAATCATTGGCATGGCATAACGGTTTAATCCACCCTTATTGCTCCACTTTCATAAATTTGCAACATAAGAGAGAGTTTAAGAATAAAGTCCACCTCGATTCCTAGATCACAAGTATGTTCTTCTTCTTGATATCACACCGAGAGCGCGAGGTATCACCTTTAATTTATGTATTACAAGTAAGTGTCAATCATTGATCAAAATCATGCATGTTCCCACGTTTTCCCTTTTTCCCATCGATTAGTTTTAATATCACCATTCAAAATCAAAGTACGATTATCATATCGCTTTTATTCGCACAACAACTCCAGATTTATCATCAAATCGTGTCACACATGAGTGTTTTCAAAACACACCCACACACACGAACACACACACACGGTTTCACACACACACACACATGTGCATCCCATTCATCAATTAATTTCCCCTTCACTCAATCTAAATGCATGTGGACTCAAGAACACCGATTAATCGGTAGATGAAGAAAAGATCAAAATAAAAATACCTTTTTCGATAGAATGAACGGTAGAAACAAAGTAGTAGCCTTGATTCTTCAAAGATTCTTGAATTTCAACTTCAATTCTTCTCCAAAAGATGAAGAAATATTGGAGAAAGTAGAAGAAAATTTTGAGAGAGTGGGGAGAAAGAGAGAGACGTGATTTTGGGAGTGGGGGCGTGATTTTGGTGTGCTAGGGTTAGGTTCTCACTCTTATATTTATAGAGTGCAAGATTTAATCCAACAATTAAATAAATAAAAGATTTGAGGAGATATGGTAGTTGTAGTTGGCGAAAATTTGAAGAGGAAAAATAGGGAATTCGAATTTTTAGGCTATTTATTTAGCCTATGGTTTAATTTGAATATTTCACGGAGTAGGATAAAATATCACGGAGCAGAATAAAAATAATAAACTCCCCAATTAATATGAAATAGGCGTGATTTTTGAATCTCTACACAAGGATTGAAATTAAAATCCTAATCTAAATAGGATATGGCTAGATCTTCTTAGATATGACAAGATATGCTAGGATATTTGAATTTATTTCTGGAGGAGAATAAATAAGGGATCAAATAATATAATAAAAATATCCCTTCTCCCATAATAAGAGATTTTCGAAAATCTCCTTAGATAAATATAGGGATCGAAATTTTCATGGAGAAATAAGGAATAATCGGACTTTGGATTTAATTTAAATAATTATCCCAAGCAATAATTAAATCCAAGAAAAATAGAATTCCTTTCCAATAAATAGGAGGGGTCGAAAATCTCACTCAATTAAATAATGCTCCTATTAAATTCTCACTCATCCCTTAAGAAAATAATTCACCACAATATTATTTCACCCCGCACCAAAGTATTCACATATTCGCATAACAAAATCCACCATTCAAATTTTACCGCCACGTCACACTTACAACGACTTTGACCATTCCACGGCCGCGTCATATTTTCCACCATATTGACTATTCAATAGCCACGTCATATAATCAACAAGTTTGACTATTCAACTCCAATTTAACTCCAAACGGCAATTAGGTCACACGGAATCATGCAATAAATTACTTATAATTTCATCCACATATTTCATAGCATTAAAAGTATTAAATGCAAAATTTTCACATCTCAAAAATTAGGATTCGAAAAAGTGGAATGTTACATATACTCCAAGAAAATTTTAGAAAAATAACCTTATTTTGTTTTCAACCTATTATTAATGGTTTCAAAACAAGACCACTAACAACTCAAAACTATGCACAATCAGCCCAAAACAGTAGCCCAACACCATAGGCTTATCAACATAAAAATCAATCGAGTAACGCATATAGGATTTGTATACAAACAAATATGCTTGCCTTTTGTAAATCCTAGTTCTCGGTTTTGAGTTAAAAACATTAATTTAGTCATATGATTGGCCTTCAAATTATGATTTATTCTTTAAAATTAATTGATCAAACAATTCTATTATTTTATGTAACCTTAAGAACAACATAGTAACCAATTTTCACTACAAAAAGTATGCTCGTTTCCGACAACCTATTTCCCAGCACACCTTGCCCTCGCAAATTAGGACAACGTTGAGCACAATTGCGAGGAAAAATATACACCGACAGTTTGTGAGTGAAATAAATTATGCTTACTGGATTGCTCAGCAATCACGAGCGCCCAAAAATTGTGCTCACAAATGTTTGAGCACAAATATATATGTGAGCACAAGTACATGTGCTCACAGATCTCTGAGCACAATATATGGATGATCAGAAATCTTTTACTCTTATGCAAGATTAGTTTCTTATTTCTCATTTTCCCCTCAATCTCATTTTATTCTTCCCTTTTCTTTTGTCCAATTTTTTCTATTTAAAGCTACAAGTTTTTTTTGTTAGCTATTCTTCTATATTTGTGTGTTAAATAATTCAAAATGTTACTATTATATTTGGTTATACTATTAATAGTATTTTTGTATGATAGGACAGTGAAATGAACAAAATTTCCGGAAGAGATTGGATGTATTAGAGAAAATTTGCCATCGAAGAATTCAATTGGGATTTTATTGATGGATTAGATAAGTTAATAAATTTTGCTTTGCAACATCCTCTAGAAAGAATGGTTCAAAAACTAGATATCCATGTGCATGTTGTGATATAGAATATTTTTTCACATGGATACAGTGAAGGAGTATAATGTGAAGAACGAGTTTACTTGAAATTATTATAATTGGATATTTCATTTCAACGTTTGAGCGTCGTCCTAGTCAACACAGAAATAATCCATGCATTTTGATCCACTGAATCATACATGATGCGTGGGGACAATCAGGCGCTCACGAGCCTTAGCAATATGTTCTACCTCCATACATGCCCTGAGCCCCACATTAATGAGTCGCAATAATTCTACAATTTTGTCAGAAGTATTTAAGTCAAATTTGTGGGCAGGGTGTGATATATTGAGTTCTGAACAAATGTTTGACTAATTGTGCTATATTTCTTTATAAATATAAACTTTTTTTTTTTTGTCTTTGGTCTGTATCTTAAACATAGAAACTTTCCATTTTAGTAAAAAAAATTTTGTTTAAAGAGGTGAGACCCATTTTCCACTATCAAACATTTTCTTTCTATCTTCTTACTTTATCAATTTTGCATTAAAATCTGTGCCATTACTAAGGGTGGCGAAACGGGTTACCCGCAGGTACCCGCACCCAACAAGTTGGGTACCAGTACTCGATTTAAGCCAAATTTGTTGTCCCAATACCCGATATGACCCGTGTTGGGTATCTCGTATCCGACCCGAAATTGGTGCTTCTATACGTGATAGTGTGAGATTTCCAAGTTTAAGTATGTCGAGTTTGACCCTTCAATCGAAAGTGCTTCAAAGAAATTGGTGCTTCTATATGTGATAGTGTGAGATTTCCAAGTTTAAGTATGTCGAGTTTGACCCTTCAATCGAAAGTGCTTCAAACTAAAAGTTGGGTTTGTAAAACTACTAAGATAGTTGAAGCTTTGATCTTCACATGTCCTTTTCTGATTCTTTACTATAATTAAGATTTGATTATTTTGAGAGAAAAAGAAAATTAACATACCATCATGTATAAAAAATATTGAAAATTTTCTCTTCCAATAATAATAACCTTTAACATAAAGTATTGAATGATGGATATATAGCCAATACTAATAATATTAGGCATTGTCGGGGTTAATGAGTATATCCGTGTGGATATCGAATATATCTGCTACCCGCAAAACTCTAAGACACACTACTCGATCCTGCCCCGTGCCCCGCTATTGTCGGGTAGCGGGTACCCGATAGCTAGCGAGTATCGGGTCGGAATGGGAATTACCCGTTACCTGCTACCCGTTTTGTCATCCCTAGTCGTTACAACAGTTTTTATTTTTGAAAAACAAAAGGAGTAAAAAGTAAGGGCTCGTTTTGTAGTTGATACGCTCGGATTTTACAAGTAAGGCCATTATTTAGGGTTTAGGGTTTAGGGTTTTGAGTGTCAAAGTTGCATTACATGTCCATTATTTGCATATTTTATCCATTTTGGTATTTTGACGTGTTTTGTGAGAAATGTGCAAAATAGACCTGAAAAAGGAATAAAAATGTCAAAATATCCCGCTGGACCCAAGCCAGCGGTAGCTGAAAGCTGCACAGAGAGCTTGGAAAATTTCCAACAGCCCGATGTGCCGGTCGCGCACAGTAGTCACAGTTCAATCCCAATTTGCTGGTGATTCTGAAGTCTAATCAGATGTGCTACATACAATTTTCTTCATCTTCGAAAGAGTTTCGCGTTGGTACCTTGATCATCCCAATCAGAGTTCCGTGGAGAATGTTATGGACATTCTACGAATGTCGCGCATTGTTGTCCAATGCTGAATTTAGGCGAAAATTCAAGGAAGGAAAGAAGATATTGTATTACCTTGAAGGGAAATCTTTTCCTTAACTGGGCACAAAATTTATCGTAAAAAAAGGACCACTCCGGCCAAAGTGTCAAAAAAGGACCTTGAAGACAAAACTTTTCCTTAATCTATGGGGCATGAAATTGCACAGTGGCATGACCGTTAGTTTTTTGACGGAACCGTAAAAAAATGACCACTCCAACAAGGATTTCATTTGTTTTGGACTTGTTTTTTAGAAAGTGAATGTTTTTAGACCAAATTCGTATTGGTCATATATTTAGGACCAACATTGACCTTTACTCTTAATGTAATAACCTAGTATACATTTGTTAACTGCATTAATTACAAACAAGTTGTGCAAAAATTATTTTTGAATGTAGATATATATGGAACAAAATGGACGAGTAATTAAAGATAGTATGTTGCAGACCGGATTTTCAGTATGATATGGATATTTTAAAGAGGCATTAATTTAGGGACAATTGTAGCGGTGTAATTTTCGTGGGAAACTGCCAATGCAATTACAGAGATATTAATTCCATTTTCCAATCCATATTTGAATTGAATGGTATAAACATTGACTACATACATGCACGCCTCTTGCAAATATGTATCTATACTCCAGCCCATCATGTCCCTTTCACTTTTTATTTGATCGCTTTGGTGGAGGAGTAGCCTTCTCCCCTGCAGTCACACTGTTAGCAGTTGCATTCGTTGCCAAGCTGACACTCGTTCCCTCTCCAGTGAACAAATCGTTGAGGCCAAAATCATCAACATGGACTGTGCCGGTATTCTCTAAATTATGCTGTGAATACAATGCATTCACTTGTTTCATCACATCCTCAACATTACTCCCGGTAGCTCTATTCTTGCCAAATATTATCTTCTAGTCCTCCGCTTGTTACTCATGAAAAGAGCATTGCTATCAATCTGTTATTAAAAAGTAGGGATATTGACACCTAATATCATGGAACTTTCAAAAAGTTGGGTTTTTTCCACGAACTTTGAAATTGACAAATAATATCACGAACTTTACACTGGGTTTGTTATTTTCCACTAGTGAATTTTTTTTGGCTATATTAATATATTGAAGAATAAAATTTGGAGGGTGTGCTTCAAGAAAAACTATTCTCAAAAGATTGAAAATCTTGAAACTCTCGAAGTTGTTATCGAGAAATTACAAAAAAAAAACTCCGTATCATGATATTTTATTTGTCCGAATTTTTTCATTGGTGGGAAAATAATAAACTCGGGGTAAAGTTCGTGATATTATTTGCCAATTTCAAAGTTCGTGGGAAAAATCCAACTTTATAAAAGTTTCATGGTATTAGGTGCCAATATCCCTAAAAAGTATGACTTGATTAGTTAATTCAATTAAATCATATTCACAAGTTGCAAGGGGTAAAAATATACCGTCACTATTTGCGCCTGTTGATCATTTTCACAATCAATTTTGAAATCACCATTGCTATTAAAGCCTACATCACTTAGGCCCATAATATTAACCAAGGAGGAATAATTCTTCTTCCAAGAACAGATATTTGACTGAACGTGAGGATTGAGCTTAATATACGAGGTTGGGAACTCACGTTTTAGGGATTCTTCTATTTCATTGAGGTATCCGTATTGAAAGCCATTATCAGACTTCTACCCTTTAGCCACAAGCTCCTCCAAAGTTGCAACCAAGATTTCTTCTTCCTTTCCGGACCAACTACGCCTGGATCCATCACCTCTGTTCGCTCTATTTGCATCGACCATTTCGAACCAACAATGTGAATGAAAAATACACAAGTTACTTCACTAATACACAGACCGAATAAAGCATAAAACATTGGATTAACTTTATAAAAAACACTAGACAACCACTGTATCAACAATTTTTGCATTCCTAAAGCCAACTAATGAACAACTGATAAACAACAAACGAATAATTTCAAATACCACATAAACAACACTGCATTTGAGACTTTGAGTACAGAAACCAACAAATTCACTTGGAGATATGTTTGAACATGTAATAAATTTTTAGCACCTTATCCCTATATTTGAATACATAAACAAGCAAAAACTACAGAAACACCGCTATGCATCACAATACATAACCCAACACTGTATAAAACCAAATCAACACACAATAAAGTAAAAAAAATTCCCAAAAATTAGAGGAAAAAAACCTCTCGAAAATCCAAACAAAATAACGAAAACGGTTGTGACGTGGAAGCAGTAAATTGACAATTGATGTGGAAGCACAATATAAACTGCTTAAGGGAACATTAAATCGGCAATTGAACAAACGAAATAAGCCATGCTTGTTTAGATGAAAATGAGTAAACTAACCAGATTCTTTGTGACGTGGAAGCACAACGTAATGGTGAGAATTGGGGGGGGGGTGTTACATTTATAGGAATTATTAGGTTAATATAAGGATAGTTTAGTCATTAACTTAAATTAATGAGGATAATTTGGACAATCATAATTTTACCAAACACTTAAATAGGATAACTCACAATTATTTAAGCTACGAAACACCCAATGAAGATAAATTAACTAATCGAAACTACGATAACTATCATTAGGCCTATCAAATCGGGTACCCGCGGATACCCGATCCGAAAATTTCGGGTACCCGATCCCGAATTTCCCAAAATCTAATACCCGATCCGAAAATAATTTCGGGTACCTAGATACTCGACTCGGGTATCCAGTCTCGAAAAATCGGGTGTCCAGTCCCGATTGTGGATTTTTAAATATTTTTTATAATTATTTTTTAAAGAAAATTAACTACAAAATTTTATAAATACAAACTTGTAGTTCGAATTTGACACAAACTTGAAGTAGTTTGAGTTTAAGATAAAAAAAACTACTACAAATTATTAGAAATAAAAATATACTATCATTCATCCATAATAAACATCACAATTCATACTTTAACCCTAAATGTGACTTAAGAGTGAAGGATTTCAGGAGTATATTTGATTTTTTAAATAATAAAGTAGATACATAATTTACTAAATTTAAAAGAAATTAAAAAAATCGGGTAATTCGGGTATACCCGATTGGATATCAGGTTACTTGATACCCAATAATCCAATAACCATATACCCGAACCCGATCCCGAAACCTGAAAAATCGAAAATTGGGTATCCAATTACCCGATATTTCGGGTACGGATATCGGGTATCTAATTCCCGATATCCATTTTGACAGCCCTAACTAGGCCTGTCAAAATGGATATCGGGTATTGGATACCCGATATCCAAACCCGAAAAAGTCGGATAATTGGATACCAAAAATCCGATTTTTCGGATATCGGATCGGGTTCGGGTAGTGAGAATTTTGGATGATCGGGTATCGGGTACCCGATACCCGATCGGATATACCCGAAATATCTGATTTATTTTTAAAAATTAATAAATTATATTTAAATATGAGTTAATTTATTAATTACATTTTAATTAATAAGTTAGCGTATATGATAACTAATTTAGGGTATCCCAAAATTCACAACGCCTCCTCTCCACGCCTCCTCCCCTCTCGCTGCCCTCCACCACCGCTCTCCTAATCTCTCCCTATAACCCGATACCCGATCGGATGTACCCGAAATATCCGATTTATTTTTTAAAATTAATAAGTTATATTTAAATATAACTTAATTTATTAATTACATTTTAATTAATAAGTTAGCGTATATGATAACTAATTTAGGGTATATCCAAAATTCACAACGCCTCCTCTCCACGCCTCCTCCCCTCTCGCTGCCCTCCACCACCGCTCTCCTAATCTCTCCCAATAACCCGATATCCGATCAGATATACCCAAGATATCCGATTTATTTTTTAAAATCAATAAGTTATATTTAAATATAACTTAATTTAGGATATATCCAAAATTCACGACGCCTCCTCTCCACGCCTCCTCCCCTCTCCTAATCTCTCCCTCTCCTCTTGGAATATAGTCCTTGCAATACATCAAAATAAAGCTGCAGCAACATTATATTCATGTATTATTATTTTATTTATTGAATTGTTTTGCCTAAATAGAATTCCACCATGGTCCATGGAGTTATATACATTTTTATGTTGGAAAAGCAGATGGTCGATACAACTTTTCATATTTGCAGTAGAGTTGGCCGCATATACTTCTCAAAGTTTGTAGTTATTTTCTCTTAAATTCGAATCACTATAAGAATTTTAAATTTCTAAAAGTTTGTCGTTATTTCTCCCGAATACTACTTCAACTTTGTATTAAATTCGAACTATTATGAAATAAATTCTAAAAGTTTGTAGTTAATTTTTCAAAAAAAAAAAATCAAAATCAAAATCACAATTGGGACTGGATACCGATTTTTCGGGACTGGATACCCGAGTCGGGTATCCGGGTATCCGAAATAAAACTCGGATCGGGTATCGGGTATTGGATTTTTGGAATTTCGGGATCGGGTACCCGAAAATTTCGGATCGGGTATCCGCGGATGCCCGATTTGACAGGCCTAGCTCTAACTATCATGATAACTATCACGAATTGAATCATATCTAGGGGTGGGTCGATACGATATATCGTATTGAAAATGTTGTATCGTGTTTCGTATCAAAAATATCGATATGAAAGAATTTCATATCGTTATCGTATCGAAAGTTTCGATATATCGAACTTTCGATATGGATAATATCAATATCGTTATCGTATCGATATTTCGATATATCGTATCGATCTTACGATATATCGAAATATCGTTATTGTATCGAATACCTGTATATCGAAAAATATAATTTCAAAATTGAAAAATAACACAAAAATTAATAAAACTTCAACACAATAAAATAAATAGTATTCTTATTAGGGTTTCATATATATATTTTTTAAATATATGAATGAATTAAATGGATTTACATATATTTATAATTTTAAACTTCAAATATGTATTGAATTTGAATATGTTTTGATATATACGATATATATCGTATATTCGTATAAAAACGATATATCGCGATATAAGGAAATTCATATCGTTATCGTATCGAAAACTTACGATACGATACCGTATCGTATCGAAAATTACGATATACCAAAAATTCGATAATTTTTTGATATTTTCCAATACGATACGAGCGATACATTATTTTTTTGATATTTTTACCCAGCCCTAATCATATCTAGTTGAAACATGAAGCTACCAAACGATGTCAAGTGTGATAAATATTGACTACTTTAGTGACCAGTATTGACAAAGGGACATAGCAATAAATTACGTGAGATCTATCTTGTTAAGAGAAGATGACGATTATACAATTTCCAGAGCGATTCTTGAGTAGGGTTGGCACGGTACGGTATACCGCACCGAGAATGCCATACCGCATACCGTACCGCAAATTGCGGTATGACTAAATGCCATACCTATACCTTACCGAATTTTTCGGTATACCGCATTGCGGTATACCGAAAATTCGGTATGTCAAAATTTGAAAACCTTTACCTTACCGATATTTCGGTATGCCGTACCGTGTTGCGGTATACCGCGGTATACCGCAAATCATACCTGTTTGATTTATAAAATATTGAAGAATTGAGATTTAGAATTAGGGCAGAATAATGAATTAATGATGGCTACTACTGCTTTACGAATTATGCCTCTAATCTTTCTTTAGTTTTAAAAATATAAATATTATAATTTTATAAATAATATATATATTAAAAAAATATATTTATTAACGGTATATACCGCAAAATTACGGTATATACCGTAATTTTGCAGTACATACCGTAATTGCGGTATGATGCGGTATACCGCGGTATATGCAAAATCCATACCTTTATCGTACCTTAATCTACCGGTAAGGTATCATACCGTACCGAAAAGTGCGGTATACCGAAAATTCGGTATTTTCGGTATTTTTTCGGTATGGTAAGTGCGGTATTTCGGTATTTCGGTATGTTTTGCCAGCCTTATTCTTGTGCTCCATTTTCCCGCCCAAATCCCCTTCACTTGTCTGCTGCTCTTGCTCCCGCCATTAATACTGCTCAAACCCTAATACCATCTTCGTAAACCTCTGAATTTTTCGGATTTGCAATTCTTCTCTCTCTAATTGCTGAACAAATTTAGGTTTAAGAAGAAAAATGAGGGGTGGAACGGTTCAGATCAATTGGCACGACTCCAAACCCGTACTCGCCTGCGATTTCCATCCGATCTCCGCCCTCCTCGCTACCGCCGGCGCCGACTACGACATTAAGGTTAATTTACTCTCTTAAGGCGAGTAGTTCCATGAAATTGGCAACTTTTTCCGGTGTGGACTCATTTTTTCCCACAACTTTGAGGAGAGTTAGTCTAATTTGAACTGACAATTCATCCAAATTTAGTTTATTTTGGCATTTCAGGAATTGTTTTAGTTTTAAAATTTCAAACTTCTTTTTGTTGTATTTTGTTACACATCTTACCAATTCAAAATTGCTAGCATAAATTATAGGTATGCAATTTTAGGTGCAGGGGAGAGTATTGCTCGAATTTTCTTTTACATTGATGGTGGGTTTTGTATCTCTAATTCAAAATTGCAAGCATAAATTGTTGGTATGCAATTTTAGGTGCAGAGGAGAGTATGCTCGAATTTACTTTAACATTGATGGTGGATTTTTGTATCTCTAATTAATGGCGATCTGCAGATTTGGGCAACTGTTTCTAGCTCCGACCAAAAGAAGGCTCCTGGAGTTACTTACCAGAACAATCTGTCATACCATAGTTCTGCTGTAAATGCACTTCGCTTCTCCCCGTCTGGTCAGTTTTCTTATTGTTTCACTTTGAACTGAGATTCTCATTCTGCCTAAATGTTCCCCAGTGCTCCAAGTTTACTTCAATGATTTTTTTATCTACAGTATGAAAAATAACATTTGTACAATTATTAGTACCAACTACCAAATGCCTCCATTAATGGAAGGACCTGGTTTTCTGGACAATTGAGTTTCCTAAGAAATACAGCCAGGAAGATCCTGGCAGTGCATCAGATATTGGTGCAAGGGGCAATGATAAGGACACCCAAATGAGAGAATGGTTTCATAATACAGTCTCTGGCTTTCTATCTAGCCTTGTACAGAATAAATCTTCTTGATTCATTATTTCAACAGTAGTTTTGTGTCTTATGCATAGATGAAAATGTTTATAAGGTTACATTCCTACAGACTAAGAAGGGAGAAGAAGGTAAATCAATTTGCTAAATTTGTCCCTGTTAAGACCAATGATTGCTAATGAGGTTTTCTGGACAATAAGGACCTAAATTTGGACACTTGCTGAACTCATCCGGTAATATTAGTAAAGCGTGATGAAGAACACTATATTTTACATTTAGTAGTCATTAACTAGAACCTCCTTTTGTTTTTGTTGTGGATTTACGTACACGTGATTGTTACTCTGTTAGTAGGTTTTCATAAATATAACTTTATTCTAAAACTGCAGGAGACCAGTTGGCTTCTGGTGCTGATGGTTAGTTGCCTAAACTTAGATTGTTCATTTAAATTTTATTCTTCCTTAGAAAACCTAAAGCTTTATGTTATTGTTATTGCAGGTGGAGAGCTGATTTTATGGAAATTAAATGTTACTGATGCTGCTGAAGTTTGGAAAGTCTACAAGTCTTTAGTGTGAGCATTCAATGTATCCATTTAATATATTTAGTTTTTGCAGCCTGATAATTGCAACCAAAATGTGTAATCACCCTGTATATGAAAAAGTATGTATTCAATTATATATGCCGGTAACTGGTTATAAGTGTCATTTGCCATATATTCATGGATAAGACTCTTTCAGGTTTCATCGTAAGGATGTATTAGACCTGCAATGGTCTGCTGATGGGGCATATCTCATAACCGGTTCAGTAGATAATTCATGCATCATATGGGATGCTAATAAGGGTAAGACTGCAAATATAAATTTAATACTGGTATCCTGCAAAGTGTGCAATTTAAGCCATTAACTCTTTATTGCCTATGTTAGGTTCTGTACACCAAATTTTGGATGCACATTTTCATTATGTTCAGGGTGTAGCATGGGACCCCTTGGGGAAATATGCAGCATCGTTCAGTTCAGACAGGACTTGTCGTATTTATGTCAACAAGCCTTCTAAAGCCAAAGGTGTTGAGAGGTCAAATTATGTTTGCCAGCATGTCATCTCAAAGGCAGAGTTGCCAGTGCCTGATGAGTCTAAGGTTTTAAAACAAAAAATTTGTACTATATCTTGCTTCACACCAAATACTGAATTTAATGAGTTTTACTTTACTATGATTCAGTCAGCTAGAAGCCATCTTTTCCTTGATGAGACACTGCCATCTTTCTTTCGAAGATTAGCCTGGTCTCCAGATGGATCATTTTTACTTGTACCCGCAGGTATCCAAATTTTACATTCTTGTATAGTTCGGTGGCTTGAGAGCATGTTATACTTCCTCCACTGAAGTTAAAAAAAATCTCTTGTCATACACTTTTTTTCATTTCAGGTACCCACAAAAGCACACCAACTTCTGAACCTGTCAATACTGCTTATGTATTTTCAAGAAAAGATGTTTCCAGGCAAGAACTAACTAAATTCTATTCCAATACAGTCAACATGTTAATCTTGATAAAACATTCCTATTTTGTTGACTCACTAGATCTGACTCTGCTAAATTTTGTTTAATATCTACATGTCGACATATAAGATTACAGTTTTGCTTCTTCATGGCTGGTTATATATAAGCTGAAAATCTATTTTATGCCTTCTGTCAAGCAGACCTGCTCTTATGCTTCCTGGTGCAAGTAAACCTGTTGTTGCTGTTCGGTTTTGCCCCATGAAGTTTAAATTGTTAGGGACGACTACATGTATGATTCATCTCTGCTGTTCACTCTTTGGATCTAAAAGTCCTAGCACTGCCTTCTTTCTTATCTTATTTTATCTCTCTCTCTGGTCAGCTTCATCATTTAAGCTCCCCTATCGCCTTATATTTGCTGTGGCCACGCTGAACTCCTTGTATGTTTATGACACTGAAAGCATTCAACCAATAGTAATTGTAGCTGGAGTTCATTATGCAGCTATAACAGACATTGCATGGTAATCTTTACTCCCCCCTTTCTGTATATATAGATCTTTAATTCTTCCAGCTTTCTTATTTGTTCTACATTTCTTATACAGGTCACCGTCCGGTAATTTTCTAGTGTTATCCTCTCAAGATGGATACTGCACACTGCTTGAATTTGAAAATCAAGAACTTGGGGCACTTATTCCCATATCAGGTTTGTACATGCAATATGCTTTGTTAGGTAAGATGTAAAACATGTATACTGATGAATTTTCGTCTTGTAGAGGAAAAGCAAGTGACGGGTGATGAAAATACGAGCCTCGTGGAAGAAGCCATGGTTGATGTCAGTAGTAGCAGTGCTTCTGTAGATAGTAGAAAAGAAAAGGAAGAGAATTTACTGAAAGAGAAGGATGAGAACTGTGATGCTAAACATGCTCCACCAAGTACAGCAGCAGCACCTCAAGCTAAGGCTGCCAAGAGGCGCATTACCCCCATGGCTATCGATTAACTTGGTATTTTGCTCTTGATTTTTAGTAGTTTCCTGTTGATCTAGCCCTACCTCATTCATCTCCATGCACAGGTAGAAAAGATGATGCCTATATTTACTTGACTGAGAATTCTACTTAAATGGTAGAAAGGACTTACAAGTAGTGCTATATCTAAGGCTATTACTTTTTTTTTGCCTTATTAGTTTGCAAGTTTGGGAGTGGTTGAGGTTAATATTGCCGTGCTCAATACATATAATATACTCACTCCGTCCCCTAAAAATAGGTACTTTGTTGGATAGCATGAGTTTTAATGCGAAAGTGATAAAGTATAAGAGATAGAAAGAAAAAGTAATTGAAGTATTGTTAGTTTAGAGTGGTGCACACCTTATATAAGAAAAAAACTTGTTAGATTATTCAGAATAGAATAAGCCCTCCCACAACCCTCCCAAAAATACCTCTTTCCACTCATCAGCCCTCCTACATTACCTCATGGCCCTCTAACTGCCCTCCCATTTAATTCATTATAGTTATTGGTGATTATCAAATATTAAAACAACAAATATGAAATTAATTGGAAAAAAAAAGTGGACAACTGAAACATACTTTATTAAAAGAAAAAAAAAATTCTACAAATAAAAAAAACCAACCTTCTTCAAGCTTGAACACATCGCTCGGCTCACTCGTCGGAGTCCTGTCTATCATCCCCGGCATCTTCCTCATCGTCGTCGATCGACAACCCCATATTGCGCCTCATCGTATTCATGACGAGAAATAACTCTCTTGACTTTTGGGTCGGTTGTGTCGGCCTAGGGGTGATCATTCGGGTTTCGGTTCGGTGTTTTGCCAAAACCGAACCAAACCCGAAAAATTGAATTTAGTTCAAAATTCAAACCGAACCGAACCTGAAAAACCGAAACTGAAAAACCGAAAACCGAACTTCAAAAACCGAACAAAATAAAAAAAACCAAAATTAAAAAAAAAACCAAAAAATCGAAAAAAATATGGAGTATATATTATTATATATATAATATATTTTTTAATTTATATATACTAATAAAATATAAATATATATAATATAAAATTAATATGGGTTATCTTCTAATGCTTATAGCACCAAAATCCAAAATTGAGACCAAATCTACACCCTTAGATTTTAAAATGAGTGAATGAGATTAAATCTTACGAATTTCAATAAATAGTAAACAAAATATCAATAAAAGGGGTAAGATCGTCATTCAGTTATCATATCATAATTTTCGTGTTTTTTTTTTATTTATATCAACATAGTGTATAACAAATATCAACACAATGACATGAATATCTCAACACAAGTACATGAAAATATCAACACATATTTATTGAGATTTTTACATGGTTTTATTGAGATTTTATATGCATTATATTGAAATTTTTTGATGTATCTGTTGATAAAAATCTGCTTATCAACCTTTACAGAAACCTGAAATAAAAAATATCAAACTTCATCATTCGAACGTCGTTGGAATATATGCAATTGAGATCTCGTTAGAATCCTTATAAAATTGCCTCTAATTTGATATATTTTTTGTGAAAAAATAATTTAAATCGAGAGAGTTACATAAATTTAAAATTTTAGGATAATTTTAATAAGAGAGAACTGACATTAATACCCTTTAATATAATTAATAATTATTTAAATTTAATGATTAAGAATTGATCTTGATTTTGGATTGATAATTAGTTAGCAATTGATCACCTCCCATAATATATACTCCATCCATTCCATAGTAATAGAGTCATTTTGTCATTTAAGTACGATCCATAGTAATAGAGTCATTTCCCATTTTAGTAAAATTCAACACATTTTTCCTCTCTTACTTTATTCTCTCTTCATCTCTCTACCTTTTTCATTTTCCACTTTACTCTCCCTTTACTTAACTCACTTAACACAATTTTTCTTAATCTTCGTGCCAAAAAGAAACGCCTCCATTACTATGGAACAAATGGAGTATTATATAAAATATATTAAAAGAATATGTATTATATGTATGATATAGTATATTAAATTAATAGAATAAATATATATAATATTATATTTAAAATATAATTCGGTTTTTTGGTTTTTTTCGCTCGAATCGAACCGAAAAACCGATTTTTTTTTTTAAAATCAAACCGAACCGAAAAATTGAAAAAACCGAACCGAATTTCAAAATTTCGGTTCGGTTCGGTTCGGTTCGGATATTCAGTTTTCATTTTTTTTTCTCACCCCTATGTCGGCCCAATGTACGACGACGTTGAACAGATGCTTCGACGCTTGCATCGTGATGCTTGGGGATAGATCCGAATTGGCGGCGCCCGATTGGATGTTCGCAAACTTGCTGGAAGCTCCTCTCGACATCCACATTGCCGTTTTCTAGCCCATCGGAGAGAATGAGAGGTGTCAATAAAATTTGTACTCCTGAGAACGAGAAGTGTGAATAAAATGAAGTACAATTAGTTGTATATATAGAGTTGGAATAATACAAAACAAATAAAAATGCAGGACGGCACAGGCTCGGTGGTCTTTTGTTGCGCAATAAGCCCTGAGCCAGCGCCGAGCGACTGCCGTCCGCCCAATTGGCGCCCGTCCCCTCGGTGCCTGACGGTCGCCTATTATGAATGGTCTTAAATGTGGAAGTGAATGGAGAAACATAGAAAGTGAGCTCTCGAGATCTGAGTAGGCAGTATTTTTTTAAAAAAAGGTAACGTTAAAATAAAAACAATATTCCATACTACATTAAAGTATGATATTATGCCATCTCAAGAAAACCTACAAACAAAAATGTTGGTCCGATAAAAAAAATAAATAAATCAAAGCAGTCAAACTACATAATTTAACTAGCAGATCTGCTGCTTTGGAAATTAAAATTCCTGAACACAGAGACTTTATTCTCAACATTGAAACATTCAACAAAAAGCACAGACATTGTAGGAGCTAATCAAGCAAGAGCATCAATGATTCCTAAAACGACGTCGCAGATGCGCTTGAGGCCGTTCTCCCGGAGAGCCATCTCGGGCGGATAGAGCAGCCCCGGCGCCCTTTTAAAGGCGTTGCGGCACCCATTCGGGTAGTCCGCGGCCGCCATCACGTGCATGTACGCATAATCATACATTTCGTTGCTCAAATCTTGAGAGGAGCTCTTGAGCGCCTCACTAGCAAATGCATACTTGTCAGCGCACTCCTTGATCGCCGCCTTCATGTCGTTCGCTGCTGCACTCCGCATCTGCGACGACAGGTAGGCGTTGGTGGCGGTAGCATTGGCCGTTGCAGCCCTCACCGCTATTAGGGCCAGTGCCTTGGCATCGTCGGCCTTGGGGCTCGAGGAGTCTGATTTCAGCGTCGCCACGCAGAGATCATAGTACTTGGTGGTCTTGCACGTCTGGTGAATTAGATCGGCTGACGACGGCCGGAATGAGAAGAAGAAGAGGGTCAACAAGAGGTGTAGTGTGAAACAAGAGTATCCCATTGTGTGATGAAATAGAAGAAATGTGTGGAGCTTGTAATAGTAGTACTAGTTAAAAGATGTGCCTGCATAACTTTATTTTTAAAATTAAAATTTCAGCATAAATATAAACTGTCTAGTATTTATTACTCCCTCCTTCTATGAAAAATAGTCTCATTTTGCCATTTGGAAATCCATAAAGAATAGTCTCATTTCTAAAAATGGAAAGTTTTCTCTTATACTTTTTTTTCTCTTTCATACTTTACCCATTTTTTCTGATTATCTTTCTTACTTTAACCCTTTTTTCCCTCGTCTCACTTACTATACCGATTACTCATTAGAACTCGTGTCATCCACATTTGAGATCAATTTCATCATTGCCACTATATCTTTTATAACTACCCTTTTGAATCAATGGGGTGGCCTTGAATAATGTACCACAAAATGAATTGTTTTTTCAGAGATTGTATGGAAGCATCTGTTTGGAAGCAAATATCACATTTATTAGGGCATTTTGGAAACGAGGCAAGAACCAAAAATAGGGTCACGGGCAGAGTCACATCTTCCAAAGATGAAGGGCCCCTCTTGCTTCTATAACCTAAACTATACATCCCTCAAATTATTCATATAGCTAGGAATGTCAAATAATTTAGTAGAGAGGATGTTATTATATGCTGCGAACATACGTGTAACACTCAGGGCCAGACGTAGAAATACACATTAATAGGGGCTGAGATTTCTAATTTTTATTTCAATGTATATTTTTGGACAATTTTCATCATTTGTAAGGGCGGTTATACAATAATTTATATTAAGTATCAATAAATTTCACAACAAATTAATGTTTAAAAAATAAATTCTTAAGGGCTTTAGCCCGTAGTCACCTCCATTTGGGTCCGCCCATGTGATGCCGTTTGGATTGACGAATGCCCCAGCGGTGTTCATGGACTTGATGAATCGAATATTCCATCCGTACTTGGATAAATTCGTTTTAATCTTCATAGACGACGTACTAGTCTACTCAAAGGATGAGAAGGAGCATGAGGAGCACCTACGAATCACGTTGGAGACGTTGAGGACCGAGAAGTTGTACGCCAAATTCAACAAGTGTGAATTCTGGCTGAAGGAAGTGAACTTTCTAGAACACATTGTGTCGGCAGAAGGAATCCGAGTGGACCCCGCCAAGGTTGAGGCGGTACAACAATGGAAGTCGCCTTCAACACCAAACGAAATTCGGAGTTTCCTAGGATTGGCAGGATACTACCGAAGATTCATTGAGGGATTATCCAAGATAGCGAGACCAATGACGCAACAACTCAAGAAAGGAGTTAAGGTGAATTGGACCCCAGAGTGTGAAACAAGCTTTCAACTGTTGAAGGAAAAGTTGACAACCGCGCCAGTGTTAGCTGTGCCCGAGTCTGGAGTGAATTACGTAGTCTACACCAACTCTTCGAAGGTTGGATTAGGATGCGTATTGATGCAAAATAATAAAGTGATCGCCTACGCGTCACGACAATTAAGACCACACGAGTTGAATTACCCAACTCACGATTTGGAGTTAGCAGCAGTGGTACATGCCCTGAAGATTTGGAGGCATCATCTATACGGAGTTAGATGTGAAATCTTTACGAACCACAAGAGCTTAAAGTATTTCTTCGAGCAGAGAGACTTGAATATGCGACAACGAAGATGGCTCGAACTAGTGGACTACGATTGTGGCATCAACTACCACCCGGGCAAAGCAAATGTAGTGGCAGATGCTTTGAGCCGTAGAGATCATTCGCAAATAGCTACTTTTCTAACGGTAGAGGAGAGCTTGATACGAGAATTTAGCAAAATGCGATTAGAAGTGATAAGAGCACCCGAAACAGTGGAAGGGCGAATTGCCACTTTGGTGGTTAAACCAGATCTGAAAACGAGAATCGTTGCAGCGCAACGGATGGATGCGGAACTAGAGGAAACCCGAATTCAAGTGAGAACCGGTGAATCCGGAAAATTTAGTGAGGCGTCCGACAATGCCCTCACCTTTGAAGGAAGATTGTGCGTGCCAAACAACGAGGAACTTAAGAACGAGATCATGAGCGAAGCTCATGAAACTCCATACACTGCCCACCCGGGAAGCACGAAGATGTACCAAGACTTGAGAAAGTCCTTTTGGTGGAATGGCATGAAGAGAGATATCGCGGCATTTGTGGAACGTTGCTTAGCCTGCCAACAGGTGAAGGCATTACATCAACGACCACATGGAAAATTACAACCATTGGAGATACCCGAGTGGAAATGGGAGCACATCGCCATGGATTTTGACACGGCCTTGCCGAAGACCCTAAGTGGGAACACCGCAATCTGGGTGATTATTGATCGACTTACCAAGAGTGCGCATTTCATACCAATTCCGGTAACCCATGGATCGAGCAAGCTGGCTCGGATCTACATAAAGGAGATCGTGCGATTGCACGGAGTCCCAGTGACAATTATGTCCGATCGTGACCCGAAGTTCACATCGAAATTTTGGATTAGTCTACAGCGCGAGCTTGGAACAAGATTGAATTTTAGCACGGCGTTTCACCCGCAATCCAATGGGCAATCCGAGAGGACGATCCAAACCCTCGAGGATATGTTGAGAGCCGTGATACTCGACCGCGGTGGAAGTTGGGAATCCGTACTACCGCTAATTGAATTTGCTTACAATAACAGCTTCCAAGCAACAATCAACATGGCGCCATATGAAGCCTTATACAGAAGAAAATGTAGATCGCCGCTCTACTGGGATGAAGTTGGAGAGCGACGGGTGCTAGGACCCGATGCGGTTGAAGAGATGGTTGAAGTCGTTCGACAAATTCGTGTGAGAATAAAGGAAGCCCAAGACAGACAAAAGTCATACGCTGACGTCCGACGAACCGACTTACAATTTCAAGCCGGTGATAAAGTTTTTCTTAAAGTGTCCCCGTCGAAAGGGATAACACGTTTTGGTGTTAAAGGAAAATTGAAACCACGTTTTATCGGGCCTTACGAAATTCTAGAAGGAATAGGACCCGTAGCCTATCGATTGGCGCTACCGCCAAGTCTTGGAAACGTGCACAACGTCTTTCACGTATCGCAGTTGCGAAAATATGTGTTCGATCCGAAGCACGTGATTTACTATGAAGAAGTCGCGCTGAATTCCGACTTGAGCTACGAAGAGAGACCCCAAATGATCTTGGACCGAAAGGTTCAGAATTTGAGAAATAAATCCATCGCTAGCGTGAAAGTACTATGGAGGAACCACGAATATGAAGAAGCCACGTGGGAGCTTGAAGACAAGATGATGGAACTGTACCCGGAACTTTTTCCATGAGGTACCAAATTTCGGGACGAAATTTCTTTTAAGGGTGGTGGAATGTAACGCCCCACTTTTTCAAACCCTAATTTTCGGGTTATAAAATTTTTGCATTAAATGCCTTAAATGCTATGATATGTGAATTAATTGATGAGTGATTAATTACATGATGTCTTTGTGACCTAATTGCGTATGGGAGTTGAGATTGAGTTGAATAGTCAACTTGTTGATAATATGACGTGGCGTTGAAAAGTCAAAGATATGGAAAATATGACATGGCCGCGGAATGGTCAAAGTCGTGGAAAATGTGAAGTGGAAGTGAAATTCGAAAATGTGAATATTTGATGCGGAGTAATATATTTGTGGTGAATTATTTTCCCAAGGGTTGAGTGAGATTAAATAGGATTTTCATAAATATCCTACCCAATTAGTTGAAATATTCGACCATCACTATTATTGGAGAAGGAATTATATTTTTCTTGGATTTAATTATTTGTTTGGGATAATTATCCGAATTAAATCCAAAGTCCAATTATACTTTAATTCCACCTTGGAATTTTCGAAACTCCACCTTTGATTTTCTATGAGATTTTCGAAAATCTCATATATTATGGGAGAAGGGATTATTTATTTATTTGATCCCTTATTTATTCTCTTCCATGAATAAATGTAAATATGCTAAAATATCTTACCATATCTTGCCAAATCTAAGAAAATCTTGCCATATCCTAATTAAATTAGGATTTGGAAATTAAATCCCTTATGAGAGAGGCATAAAAATCGCCTACTACTATTATTTGGGGAGGATTTAATTATTTTATTTTGCTCCGTGATATATTATTCTACTCCGTGAAATATTTGAATTTAAATCATAGGCTAATTAAATAGCCTAAATTTCGAATTCCTTGTTTTCCTCAACCAAATTAACGCCAACTACTATATTCAAATCTCTCCATATCTTCTCAAATCTTTAATTTATTTAATTAAAGATATTATTTTGGCACTCTATAAATACATGGGAGATCCTAAACCCTAGCAACATAAATCACGCCCCCCACTCCCCCAAATTTTCGAAATCTCTCTCCCCACTCTCTCCAAAATTTCTTCTACTTTCTCCATTAATTCTTCATCTTTTGGAGAAGAATTGAAGCTGATATTCAAGAGTTTATTGAAGAATCAAGGCTATAACTTGTTTCTACCGATCGTTCTTTTGGAAAAGGTACTTTAATTTTTGATCTTCTCTTCTTCTACCGATTAATCGGTGTTCTTGAGTCCACATGCATTTAGATTGAGTGAAGGGGAAATAAATTGATGAACTTGGGATGCATGTGATAAGTGTGTGTGTGTGTGACCGAGTGTGTGTGCGTGCACGCCTCGGAAGGCGTGCACATGTGTGGTGTTCGTGTGCGTGTGTTGTGTGTGTGTAGAACACTCATGCGTGACACGATTTAATGATGAATTTGGAGTTGTTATTCGAATAAAAATGATATGCTAATCGTACTTCGATTTTTGAATGATGATATTAAAGATTTATCGATGGGAAAAAGGGAAACGTGGGAACATGCATGATTTTGAATCAATGTTAGAAACTGATTTGTGATACGCCTAATTTAAAGGTGATACTTCGCGCTCTCAGCGTGATAAACGAGGAGAAGAGAATATTTTCGAGCTAAGCCGACGAGGTGGGCTTTCTTTTAAAATAAGGACATTGTCCTAAACTGATATTGATGAGAATGAGATATGTGTTATCATGTCTTGATTTGTTTTGTCATGCCTATCCCTCGTGGCTATGCCACTATTGATTTAATCGAATTCGGATCCTCGTAGAGCCGCAAACTCTACTTGGGTTAGTGTACACCAATATTAGACCGAGTGTCAGCGTACGGGTTGGCCGGTCTAGTGGCCTGGATTGCGGCCGCATTCCTTGTCATGTAGAATGAGGATATGGTAAATGTCGATGTGAAAAATGGTTGCGCGACCGTGATATTTGATAAAGAATATATTTTGGTGCCTCGGGTCTTTCTAAAGATAAAACCCCGACGGACACTTGAAAATGGCATGATAATTACTATTGTTGATAAAACTGTTTTCGGCAATGAGCCCACTGAGTATGATTATAGTACTCAGCCCTGCATGTATTTTCCCTATGTGCGGTGACGAGCGGGCGACGGTGTTGAGTAGGAAATAATAATATGATCTGTTGGAACTTTAAGTGTCGTTGTGTCTCCATACATAGCTTCACTTCTCTCTTGGTCGCTTCCGCTATATTATGAAAACTTGTGATCTATTGGTTGGGTTAAATTCTTTTATTTCGTGGGAATATTTTGGATATGGAACAGTTGAAATTATTTTGGAAACTTTGATAAGCATTTATTGTGATAGCCTTATGTTGGATTTCATTGCTAAGGCATTATTCTTCTCCCATTTAATTGTTCATTAAATGCTTTGGTAAATTTCCTTTAAATGAAGCCCTAGCCTATGAACTTTGTTGCATTTAAGTCTTCCTAGATAGCGATCGCCATTATTTTTGTACCCTAGATTGGCGGGTCGTTACAGACAGAGTTCTAGCGAGTTAGATTTACTTAGTAGACGCTACAGTTAGCTTCCCTTAAAACGACACTGTTAATTGAGAGTGAGGACTTTTCAAGGGTCTTAGGAGCTTTTTGGAGTTACGTGTTAGGATTAACAACCCTAATCTTGTTATCAACGTTTGCGTCGCATGAGCATAAGCTAGGTGACTCGTTCTATCAAAGTAATAACTGTGCTAGGGTATTGTAGTTTGGAATTTGTATAACCATAACTGTGAACGCACATCCATGGAATTCTTTTATCTCTCATATTTTATCTTTGTGATTTAATTGTTTTTAGTTGTTTGATTGCTGTTAATTGTTTTTACTTTCAAAAACCAAAAACTTCTCTTGTTTCTCTAGATAGTATTTAACGCTTAGTACATAATAGCCACTTGCAATTATATTCCCCGTGTTCGATATCCGGTACTGACCTTTAGCTATACTAGATCTACCCTGTATACTTGCAGGTATTTTTAGTGCTAATAAAAAGTGCATCAAGTTTTTGGCGCCATTGCCGGGGAATATTTTTGCTTTAAGCTGATATTGTAGAAAGGTTGATTATACTAATTTAGAGTGTAATATTATTTAATTTTATTTTTCTTTTGATTTTGAGGTACTTGAGGAGAGCAAGGAGCGCAACAATGGATGCGTTTTAATATTGGAGACAGCCGACATGGGCATACACCACCAATGATGAATCCGAGCAAAGGTGCCGTGGACTTGAATTCATAGTATAAGAACTTGAAAGACATAGAGAGGAGAGTTTACAACAAGGAATTAGAGCGTGTGTTAGATATAAAATTTAATGCATATTATAAACATTAATATTCAGTAAATAACAAAATGCAATTAATAGTATATAAAAATATTAAACCTTTTGTATAATTATTATATATAAATAATAGTAATAAAATTTAGTGAACGATAAAGTATAAATAAAATTTAGTGAATGATATATATAGTTATAGGGACTTGTTAGGATGAGATTTTTGGGCATAATTTAGAAATGGGATGCAATCTCACCACTAATTCACAAGATTAACTTAATGTCAACAGCTATCACATTATGTCAACACGGGGGTATAATTGTCTTTTCATTAAATTGTATTTGAAATCATATTCTAAAACCCCCTCTAGAACTCTAGCGGCAAAGTCTTCAAATCTTCAACATTCAAATCTTCATATCTTCAACATTCAAATCTTCAAATCTTCAATCTTCAAATCTTCAACATTCAATAAAATAACACTTATTAAAATGTCAACAACTAAAAATAACACTTATAATTCACATATCAATACCGAGAATATCGAACGTCAACAACTCGTATTAAAACGTCAACAACTAACAAATAACACTAATAATTCACATATCTA
Source organism: Salvia hispanica (assembly GCF_023119035.1). Lineage (NCBI taxonomy): Eukaryota > Viridiplantae > Streptophyta > Magnoliopsida > Lamiales > Lamiaceae > Salvia > Salvia hispanica. The sequence goes on from NC_062970.1 coordinate 20,383,061, forward strand.
TAGCGAGATTATCGAATGTCAACAACTAAAAAATAACACTTATAATTCACATAATTAATAATAATCCCCCCAAACAACAACAATCCGCCGATTTTTGGATTTTTGGATCTTAAATGAAAAATTAGATTTCAGTTGAAATCAGTTGAAAACAAATGAAAACTAATTTCTTCACCGATTTCACATTTTATTTATTGCATTCCATATACCCTGCACTACCGTTTTTTATTAAAATGTCAACAACTAAAAAATAACACTTATAATTCACATATCAATACCGAGAATATCGAATGTCAACAACTCGTATTAAAATGTCAACAACTAACAAATAACACTAATAATTCACATATCTATAGCGAGATTATCGAATGTCAACAACTAAAAAATAACACTTATAATTCACATAATTAATAATAATCCCCCCAAACAACAACAATCCGCCGATTTTTGGATTTTTGGATCTTAAATGAAAAATTAGATTTCAGTTGAAATCAGTTGAAAACAAATGAAAACTAATTTCTTCACCGATTTCACATTTTATTTATTGCATTCCATATACCCTGCACTACCGTTTTCCTAAATCTTTAATCAAGCTATCAAACTAATGGATCGAACAACCGAATTGAAGAATCGAACTATAAAACACGAATTTAAATCAAGAGCATACCTTTAATGGGAATCGGGGCTGCCGATCTTGACGCTGCGATAAAGTGATCGGACGGATAGCAGCGGCTGCGAATGGCGGTGTAGGAAACTGACGGAGGCTGGCGACTCACGGACAGCAGCGTTTGTCCAACAGCGACGCTGAGCGGCTGCGAACGACGATCAGTAGCCTGTGCGTTGCGATGTGGGGCTGATGGAGCTCACGGAAATTGGTGACAACGATGGGGCGAGGTGAAGGAGTCGTGCCAGAGACGATGAGGGAGGAACGTCAGTGATGGATTGAGTTTCAATTTGGGGATCTGATGAATTTTTGAGAAATTGGGGATTGTTCCTTGAAGAATTGTGAACGAGTGAGAGGGAGCATGATTAAAAAATGAAATGACCATTATACCCTTCTATATTAAATTAATTTAAAATTATTTATTGTGTGGCAAAATCTGGACCACTCATTTAATAAAAATGAGTGGCTAATATTGCATCTCATTTCTCAATTAGCCTAATAAATCTCATTTGATCACAACCCTATAGGGACATGATCAAAACAAGTATGCATTTAAATCCATAAAGATCATTTTAGGTCATGTTTTGTTAGTATGACCTAACAATAAATTAACTATGACCTAAACATGCCCTACGCATGATATTGTTCTGCGTTTCTGTATTTAAATCTAGTTTTCATAGATCAAAACCATATATATATATATATATATATATATATATATATATATATATATATATAGGGATGTATTCAGGTCATTACACTAAATATTTGTAAAACATAAAACTAATTTAAACCCTTGGATATTTAAATCTAATGCTTGTAATGATGCCATGCGGAATTAGTTAAATAATATTAAAAGTTCAGAAAGGGCGTAAACGGATTATGCAAAATACCAAGCGGTTATTGACTCCTAAATTCACGCCCACATGATTTGGTTTCCATAGTTATTGAATTAACTAAAAAGATATTTCATATCAAGAATCAATTATTAATATATTTTCTTTTAGATTAGTGTTATACGTTGTCTATAATCCCTCAAACGGTCAAACCCAAAAACATTCTTAATTCAAGATACTATTAGTTGAATCTCAAATATTACGGAAGTTAAATTCATAGTTTATGTATGAGGTGTTACACAATTTAATTCATGTTTATAATGTACAACTTGTGTTTGTGTAATGTAGATAACATGAGTCATGGACAACTCAAAAGTCTGCAGTAATTAATGTACGAATTTAATAATTTAATGTATATGTCAGTTAGTTAGTAATGTAGATTTTTATTTGTTTGCTAAGGGCCGGAAGTTAAACCAATCCTCAAGGGTTTAATAGTCCATAGAGTTAGGGTATAGTACCCACTCACAAGCGAAACCATCACAAGGAGTTTAAATCGTTCCCCTAGGGGTTTAGCATTCCGTGGGGCTAGGAGATAATACCACCACATGCACTGAATTTCGTTTTTTAGGTGTGTTATGGATTTCATACAGTAAATAGTGTACGAAAATTGGCCTTTAATGTACATGCATCATACTAAATGATGTAACTGTGTACGGATTTAATATTTTGTGGGAGTTGAATCCATACCCTTTGGGTTTAGTAATCCGTGGGGCTAGGTTGTAGTACCCACTCACAAAATGAAACTATCACCAAGGGAAGGGTGTTTGAATCATTCCGCTAGGGTTTAACAATCCATGGGGCTAGGATATAGTACCACCACATGCATTAAATTTCGTTTTTTATGTATGTTTTGGATTTCATACAGTAGATAATGTACGAAAATTGGCCTTTAATGTACGTGCGTCATACTAAATGCTGTAACTATGTACGAATTTAATGTTTGGTGGGAGTTGAATCCATATCCTTTGGGTTTAACAATCCATGGGGCTAAGTTGTAGTAATCACTCACAAAATGAAATCATCACACGGGTAGGGAGTTTGAATCATTCCGCAAAGGGTTTAGCAATCTATGCGGTTAGGGTATAGTACCGATTCACTAACAAAACCTTGACCAAGTGAAGAGAGTTAGAGTCATTCCCCTAGGGTTTTTGAATTGATGTATGAGTTGGTAATATGCCCTAGCCCCATAGATTGCGAAACCCTTTGAGGAATGGATTTAATTTCGTTTTTGTACATTATTCATTATGCCAAGCATTTTGTACTTTGTTCATTATGTCAAGCTTTTAGTACATTATTCATTATGTTAAGCATTTTGTACATTGTTCATTATGTCAAGATTTTAGTACATTATTCATTATGTCAAACATTTAGTACATGATTCTTTCAGCCGCATATTAAAATTTGTGACAGAATGTCTACATCATATACTAGTTATTGTACATTACGTACAATGGCAGTGTACATGATTTATAGATAAACATACATCGAGAATAGTTTGACAACCAAAAAACACAACCTTTCACCAAATTAATTCCTTATAAAAAAAACATAGAAATTAAACGAAAAAAAAATTAATGTAATCCACAATCGTACACAATAGGAATGTCATCGTCGAAGTCGTCATTGTAATCGACTCTGACCCAGTTTGTACCTATTCAGAAAATTTTACATTGATTAGTTATAATGTTATATTACTAGTAAACAAATGATTACATTACTAACAATAATAAACTATAATGTACACATCAGTGCGAAATAATGTAAATATCAGTTGCAATGATGTGTAAAGACACAATGTAAACTTATTTACTATACCAATAGGGAGCAGATAATGTAACTGAACAAATTTATTAATGTAACATATCATAGTCTAACACATAATAATGTAGCACATCGGTTTTCAATAATGTAAACATTTGCTTAAATAATGTATCAAATCCTAATATAAGCAAATACAAAATCCTTAAGCGGCATAGGATGTAACTCAAATAAACATATTAATGTAGACAAATCAAACAACAACACACAATAATGTAGCAGATTAATGAATAATAATGTACATATATGCCTAAATAATGTATCATACTCTACTGTAAACAGATAATGGACCCTTATGAAGCATATAATGTACTACAAGATAATGCAGTAAACCAGTAAAAATAATGTACAAATTAGTTTCAATAATGTATAAAAGCGTGCTGTAACATTTAGTTCATTCACATGTTTTTTGACTTGCTTGGCTATTGGAAGGGCGTCATTTTTCACCATTTTCGGTATTAAGAACAAAAACTCAATTACTCACTGCAAAATGACCAAATTTACGCTATCAAGAATCAATTTTGACAATTAGGGAGATGAAGCACAAACGATCAGTCTAATGAACAAAAAAAATAATCCTATAAACACAAACCCAAAAAATTGAAATCTGTAATCAATATAAAACTAAAATATAAGTAATGAACATAAATACAAATTGTAATCGATAATCACCAAAAACCAAAACAATCACTAATGAACAGAAAATCATTTAACAATTTATGGTGGAAAAATACCTGCAAATCATGAGTTATTGTTCCCCGACGCTGCCGAAATCGGTCGCTTAATGACGAAAAGTTGTGATGCGTTGGAATAATACACAATTTCCATCTTGTTGATGGCGAAAAACAGGCATGAATCGATTTCAAGGTGAGATTTGGCGACGTCTAGGGTTTGTCTCAGAATTTAGTAGATGATTTGAAACATATACTATTAAAAAACTAAATCATGAATTTGTGTGATAGAAATAAACAACTAAGTCATTTCAAAGCTAACATCCTCACATCCACATACATTTGTGTGATAGAAATAAACAACTAAATCATGAATTTATATCCTCACTCTTTGCGATCTCGTAGAATTCACCAGATCTATAAGTTAATAATAACCCACTACTCCGAATATTAAATCAAGCACATAATATTTTACAAATTTTATACAACCTCAAGTACTTAGTGCGAGGTTAGAGTACTCGGTTTAGGTCAGGGACAATATCATATCAGATGCAGACACAGATTTTTGTCATTTGGAGTGCTCCGCACAGACCACCCATGAAGGTGTACATATCATACAAATCAGAGACATATATAGAGATATCAGAGACAGAGGTATCAAATATCTTACAGATATCAGGCAGAGATAACAGATGAGAGATCCGAGACAGAGATATCAAAGTCAGAGGTATCCTCAGATATCTCTGACAGCAAAGATAACAATCAGAGATCATAGACAGAAATATAAGATATCTGACAGATATCAGGCAGAGATAAAGATGATCAGAGATCAGAGACAGAGGTATAAGATATCTGACAGATATCAGGCAGAGATAAAGATGATCAGAGAACAGAGTAGACAGATCAGAGATAGAGATATCAGAGACAGAGGTATAAGATATCTGACAGATATCAGGCAGAGATAAAGATGATCAGAGATCAGAGTAGACAGATCATAGACAGAGATATACAACACGCACTCAAGCACGGGGTGTAAATACAATCAAGTACACTATTTCTTACACATTTAATCACATATGTAATTTAACTCCTCCAATATTATTACATTTCATATCATACAAACCTAAACAATTCACATATTGCATCACCTGAATATACTTTACCCAATCACATAAACTTAATTTAGTTATAAAAAGTTATTGTATAACATACTACCATGAAATCCAAAATGCTTTCCTGGATCACTTTACTCCATCACCTTCTCTTTGCTCGTGTCAGGATTACCTTACAATACATAATCTTTATCAACACCAACACCAAAAAATAATCTAAGCATTAAACAAGTTCTCATATAGTCACTTTTATCTGTTAATGCAATAGTTTATGAAAATAATCTTATACTTGTTCTAAAAGCCATAACAATAATTTGTAGCCAAAAATAGATAAAATGTTATAAACTTATGTTCTTAATTAACTACAATAGTTGAGTATAAGGTCTTCATTTATCCATTAAAACTGTCCAAACATTGGGAAAATAATCCTAGATATGCATCACTTACTTATTATAAACATCTTTCAACAAAAAATACATCAAACTCATCAACTTTCACGTTCAGCTATAGGCTGTCCCAAAATGTAATTTACAAATAAAAATACATATTTCTCAAATATTGATTTAACTTTTGTAAGAAAAGTAATTTCTCAAGGTAAATCAAATTCCGATCGTAATCACAATTCCATATTATCCCAACATCTAAGCATCATACTCAACAATTATATTCCATTCACTCAAAATAGACTTAGGATAGCTAGCAAACAATTAATTTATTAAATTCACACCCAAATTTGCTTAATATCCAAATTGGGGAAAAACTAACTTAAGAACCCTAGCTTTTAATTTGAAGCATAAATTGAATACATTGGTAATGTGAGGGACTTGCTTACTGAAGTGAAGACAAGTCTATTCTAGAATTGCCGGAAACCGGCGATGCAAGCTTCTGGGCAGCCGACGACGATGGCGATGTAGCAAAGAGAGAAATGGTGCAGTGTGGGGGTGTGTAGAGAGATATCAAGTCAGGGAGGAAGATGAAGGGAGCTTGCTCACTGTCGCCGGAGGAGCAGCGATCGTCCAAAGGAAGCGTTCCTCCTGTCTATCTCAGGGAGTATTTTTTGTGTAAAAAGTAGGAGTGCAAAATGTAGAATGGGGGTGAAGAGATAGATTTTTACTTGGCTTCTAGAAGGGAGTAGAAATAAAAATCTTCCACCTCTTCAAATTCTACTTTACTAAAAAATAATAATTATATACACACTTCTAGTATTTAGTATATACTTCTTGCTACACCACACACTAACTATTTTTTTTTTTAATCTAACACCTTCATGGTGGAAGGTTGAGTAGGACCCTCATCCCATATAGATCATGAATCAAAGAAGGTTACAATTAGTCAATCCCAAAAGTTGAAAGACACAAAACAAGCAAGCCATTACAGAACATGTACTCCCTCAGCACAACAACAATCAAAGAAAAGATACTCAAACTAAAACTCATCTAAATCTAAAATTAGGCATACCAAGTTGATCCAATCTTGATAGCGCTCTCACCCGAGCAGGTACCGATCCAGCCTGGAACTTCAACAAGGAAGAACTTTCTTTCCCAAGATCTGCTAGACAATCCGCAGCTTTTTTACCCTCCTTTCGAATATGCGTTATTTTCCACATAGTATCTTTAAGTACAACTCTTATCCTTACCATTTCATGCCTTAACTTTGCCGGCCCAAGCTGCCCCATGCATAGCATGGAGCTCAAAATTTCAGCATCCGACTCTATCCAAATATGGCTGCTATGTGTCTTGGCTATCAAAATTCCCTCTAACATTGATTTCATGTCAGCTTCAATCCCAGAATCTGCAGCCAGGGGAACAAAGAAAGTTTCCATGATTTCCCCACAATGATCACGCACCAGGTCGCCTGCCCCCTGCAAAAGCCCCATCCACGTTTATCTTGACACATGGCCAGGCGGTCTCCATTGTATTATTTCCACCCTTCTGTTCTTGGGTCTCTTTGGCATAATTCCCATGATCTGGTCCAAGGTGACCTGCCATAACCAAGTTTCTCAAATGCAGCATCACCCTCTTACAGACATTGTCTACCTTAAAGACCTTATCACAATGTACACATCCATTCCTTTCCGTCCAAATATACCACAAAATTAAATATACCACAAAATTAAACAAGGTATTTGAACACAAATATGATACTTATCTATTATTCCCAAGTGTCGTTGCCACCATCTTAATCTGCCTTCCAGATTATGCCCCAGCCTGCCAAATGGAGGAACCTGTGGAAACCAATCTCAAAACCGGTTCCATATTTCTGATGCAGCTTCTCCATTCACAAAAAGATGTAACCGAGTTTCCATATTTGTTTTTGTGCAGCACCGGCATTTGGATGCCAAGGAGACACCTCTCCATTGCAATTTAGCATCTACTGGAATTCGCTTCACAAGCAATCTCCAAAGGAACACCGAGATTGTGGGGTTAATACCTTTGTTCCAAATAAACCTATAAACCTCGAACAAGTCACCTCTATTCCGCAGAAGCTCCCATGCCGAAGACACTGTAAAGTTACCATGTGGAGTCGAAGACCATCTACACATATCCCTCGCCGAACTGTCAACCGGAGTGATGAGAATTTCCTCCACCAACTCCCTTTCTAAGCCCCATTCCTCTGCCACACTAAGGAGAGCAGCCTCATTCCAGCCCGTGTCCGTCCAAAAATCCTCCACTCGTGCAAAATTAGGCACCCCTCCCCTATAGCAAAGAGAGGAAATCGGCTGATCCTTCATCCAAGTGTCTTCCCAGAAGCTCATCTTCCCATTTTCCAGCATCCAACTGATGAATCTTTGACATTTGACCCCCGCCCTATACATTCTTCGCCAAGTGGGGCTAAACCGAGTGGACCGATAAATTGTAAGGGAAGCCAAGAGCGACCATTATTTCCTGTGCGTATATTCTGTCCATAACGAGTTCCTCTCCCTGAACCTCCACCAATGTTTTAAACTGTATGCCTCAACTGTGTCATCCATATGCCTTAATCCAAGGCCCCCTTCGGAGGTAGGTCGACACACATCTGCCCATTTAATCCAATGTGTTTTCGACACAGTATTGCAAGACCCCCAGAAAAATTTAGCAACCACCAGTTCCATCATTTTAAGATCCCCTTTTGTCGGCTCTAACACCTGGAAGATGTGGATAGGAATAGCCTCTAGAATACTTCTATTTAAAGTAAGCCTCCATCCAAAAAGAGGTGTCTATAGCACCAGCTGTGAATCTTCGCTGAGATTTTATCCCAGATGAACATAAACAAGTATGTCTTCTTACCCCCACGGAAAATAGGGATACCAAAGTATGTGCATGGTAAAGTCCCTTGCTGGAATACTCCCACTGCCTTTACACCAACTGCCCAGCCGACATGCCTTTTGTTAATATAACAAATCTTCTCTTCGTTACTTTTCTGCCCAAAGACTTCCATATAATGTTTGAGACATCTTTTGAGCTTCCGAATTGTGGTTCTTCTAGCTTGAGTGAAGATTATAATGTCATCTGCGTAAGCAAGATGAGAAACCCCCATTGTATACCGGCCCGTACAATACCTCATTTCCTTCCTCCCCAGAATGAGATGATCTAGTGCCCGGGAGAGATAGTCCATTGCTAGAATAAACAGAGAAGGGGAGAGAGGGTCACCTTGTCGAAGTCCATGAGAGGATTTGAAAAAGCCAGCCGGAGATCCACTGATAAGAATTGAAAACCAGCAAGAGTTAACCCATCTCTCTATCAGTCCCAACCACTTGTCTGAGAATCCCATTTTCCTCAAAACTTTCAATAAGAACAGCCACTGAACACGATCATATGCTTTAGCCAAATCCAATTTAAGTACTAAGTTCGGAGAAGGTGTACATTTCCATAACTCATGGAAAATTTCCTTTGCAAGGAGTACATTGTCGCTCAAGAGGCGCCCCTTAATGAAACCACTTTGATTTGGTGCAGTATTAAAGGGAGAAGCGGAGCCATTCTTGTCGCAATGAGCTTAGAAATAATCTTGTTTGAAACATTACATAAGCTGATCGGCCTGTACTCGGACCACTTGGTAGGATTTTTCTTCTTAGGAATTAGGATTATCATAGTTGCAGCGAAACCTCTTGGCATACTAGCTCCTTGAAAAAACTCTCTGACAGCCTCAATGATATCAGAGCCTATAATTTCCCAGCACGTCTGAAAGAATAAGGATGAAAAACCGTCTGGCCCCGAGGCGTTCTCAGCATCAATGCCGAAAACAATATCCCTCACCTCCTGTACTGACTGCTCTTTTTCCAGTTCAGTCATGTTAAATTCCAGAGGCAGCGAGCACAGCAGGTCCAAATTCGGCTCTTGAAGTTGTTCGATATCAGAAGACAGAAGGACTTGGAAATAAGAGACTGCGAATTTCTAATTTCTCCATCTTCAGTGATCACTTGCTCTCCTTCTTCTATTCAGTAAATCCTCGCTTTTTCTCTCTTCTGTTTTACCCGCCCCTGGAAAAATTTGGTATATCTCTCACCCTCTACCGACCATTTAATCGTTGATTTTTTCCTCCAATAATCCTCTTCCATTCTTAGCTTTAAGGTAAGCTCTGCTATTGACCGATTCATCTCGGCCCTACTAGCAGGAGTTGGTGAAAGCTCAAACCTTTTGAGGATCCTCCTCTGCTTGCTTTAGTTTTTCAAAGATAATGCCAAAAACAATCTTGTTCCAACTTTTCAAACTACTCTTCATTTGTCCCATTTTAATTTGTAAATTCACCATTCCCCTCCCGCCCCCCCCTTAGCCTCATTCCAACATATCTCCACCTCCATTAAGAAAGTGTGATGTCTAACCCACATATTCTGAAACTTGAAAGGAGGGCGGATCGGAGGCCCTGGAGGCTAACATTGTTTAGTGGGCTGTGGTCCGTCAAAATCCTTGGCATGTTAGTAACTCTAGTTGCTGAAAACAAGTCCGGCTAACCTTCCCCAATCAAGGCTCTGTCCAATCTTTCAAAAATTTCCCCTCTTGCCCAAGAAAATTTTGCCCCATCTGCCCTAAGATCCAGTAGTTGACAGTCGCTTAAAGTATCTGCAAATTCTGCCATTTCTCTTGCTCTATTTTTGTTACTACCCTGCCGCTCATCCTCCGAGAGAAAAATGTTGAAAACCCCCCCACCAGCCACGACAGACCGTCTGTTTGGGCAGCAATATTTCTGAGTTTATCCCAAAGGGGATGTCGGCCCACTCTGGAACATTTCCCATAGATCACAGACATATAAAATAGCATTGGTAGTACTTGTGTGGAGACTCGAGCAAGGAGAACTTGCTCCGAGATATCCCACTCATCCACCTCAATGCCATATTCCGCAAACAACCATATTCACCCATTCTCATTCACACCCTTGAATTGAAGTTCAAACCTTTTGCTGAAAAAGTCTGGATTAGGCTGAATTAAAGGCTCAATGATAGCCAAAATTGAAATTCGATGAACTTTAATAATATGTTTGATGATATTATGAGTGCTTGTGTTGGCCACACCCCGAGAATTCCAAATCATAATGTTGTAAGTCATGTTTTCACTAGAGAGTTTCCCCAAAGGATCCAAACCTCCCTTTTTTTCTTCTTCCCATTTTCAATTGCAAGATGCAGGTCCCTACTACAACCTCCCTCTTTTCTGGAGGTTTCGCCAACATGAGTCTCTCATCATCCATCTCCTCTTCCCAATCATTCTCATCCTCGTATTGCTCATTCTCAAAGTCACCACTTGGTAAGATTTTAAAATATTTTGGATTAGAAACAATACCTTGCGTAAGGTCCTCCACACTGCCGAGTCATCTACCTTTGCCGCTCCCTTGCCTTCCTTTTCTGCTCCATTGAGTCTGGAAACCACCCGCCTCACCATCTGGGATAGTCTCATTCCCGCCCTCCACTTGTTTCTTATGTGCCGCCCCGCCCCTAGACGAAGAACCCTCTACATCAAAATTTCTAGTCATCATATCTCTTTTTTCCATCAGAGGAGTTTCACCCTCCTTACTCAGACTATTATGGATACTGTTATCTTCACCTCGTTTAAAGTCTGATTGTTGTCGTCTTGGAATATGGTTGTTTTAATCTCTTTTCTTGGATTTTTCTTTGTTTCCATTCGCATAGCACGCATCCGTAGAATGCCCCACATGCCTACAATCTTGACAGTATTGGGGAATCCTATCCTATTTCTTGAATATCAATCACTATCTCCTCTGGCGGCCTTGAAGAGATATCAATTTCAATGCAAATCTGTGCAAAAGAAAACCGTTTCTGCGTGATGGTAGCATGGTCGACCCCGAAAATTTCCCCACCACCGAAAATCCAAGCCTCTCCGCTAGAAAAGTAGTCTCTGACCCCGAAAAGTATATTGAAGGTAGCCCTGCAATTCCTATTTTCTTGATTTTTTCTGGCACAAGGTCATTTATATTCTCCTTGAGGATATCAACTAACGAACGTTTCTGCTCCACCCTTGCGTTTCGTTTATTTGCCTCAGAAGGTCCAGCATTTGAAGGACCTGCCCCCTGTTTAACATGTAAAGGATTTCTTCCTGTATCAGCCGCCCCTCCTCTCTCATTAAGAGCTGAAATCCCACCCTTCTGCTGCTGCAAGACAACCTGCGGAGCCTTATTCCTTCCTGACCTGAAGCTTTCCTTGCTCAACGGAGGGAACTCCTCATTCAGCCCATTTCCCCAATAAGTCTCTTCCTAAGGGATTACTGATAAGGCTAATTTCATGCATCGGTATGTGCAAAGTAATGTTATAATTTGCTGGGTCTAACACGTTTACTAAGCCAGGTGTGTGAAGAAAATGGCTAGATCGAGGAAGTTATGGAGGAGATGGTCTAGCAGGAGAATGGAACGAAATGAGCAGGAATTACGAGGAAATTGGCGTGATAAAGGGAGTCTACAGCTGAGGGCAACAAAGTCATTATCAATTCCTCGCTGGACCCACTAAAACGCCTATAAATAGAGAGGAGCATGCAGCGCAAGATATAGTTTTACTCTTCTTAGCTCATACATTTACACACACACTTGGGAAAAATTCTGGGGATAATCGTGATAGGGGGGGTACTTTCTAAAGATCTCGAGTTTGGTAACACCGTCCGAGTGAGGGCGAAGATACAATTGTTTTAATTTCAGCTGTTTTTGCTAGTTTCCAACGTCGAACTTCACTTTTGGGAGTCGACTTTGATGTTGATGATGTTTAACTGTTTATCGCTCATGGATATGAGTTTAGCTGTTTAATTTCAAGTTATTTTGCTTAGATCTCTCTGCTGTTAGCGTAATTCTTAAATTGCTATGTCGATCTCTGCTTATTTCGTTATTGAGGTGTTTGATGTGGAATTTGGTGACAGATCTGTGGTTGATTGAGTGTTCGGAGCTTAAATTTGTAAATCTGACGTGATGGAGAATTTCTTCTGTTTGGAGTCCGTGTCGGACACTTAGATCCGGAGTGGATTTAGCGTCTGAAGTTGGTTTTGGCGTGTGAAAGAAACAGTAGTTGATAGACTTGTTTAATTTCCTTTGTTTTCTATTTCACTTCGTCTAGGTATGCAGATCTGTTAAGTTCTTCGTTATTTATGCATAGATTTGATTTCAAGTTAGTAGCCCTGTTTTTGATTTGCTTATGTGTTTTCTCAAGAAGTTTTATGCGAATTTGGTTGTAGAAGACGATGGCACTGTCAGTTAGTACGAGAGTTTGTTATTCTGCCACTTTCCAGTCGTACTATGCTTTTTCTTAGATGTGGTCCCACCGTAGAATTATCTCCTAGGACTAGCTGTTAGGTTAAGTTTCTTTCTAATATTCCCAAGTCAAGTTAATTTTAATTTTCCTCAACCCAAGAAAATGCGTGGCAGCAGCCAACACCAAAAATACTCCCAAATCCTTGATTACGAGTCTTACGCATCCTTCTCTGTGGGATCGATCCCTACTTCCCTATACTAGGTTTAGTAAAGTGGTTGAGGGTTTTTGAAGCGGGGAAGTACTTGTGTGTCCGACGACCGGGATTCCGCACAACCTACGAGTTCCTAGACCAAGTGATCTAGTGGACTTCCTGGATCTGGGGAACCTGCCTTATTTGAATATTGCAACACTGCACACACACTACACTTGTACTGTCACATCCCAAGTAGCTTCAATTACCTCCCCAAGATCAACCCATTTAGTCCGTTTATTGCTAGTCCGTAGCTCCAAGAAAGGTCCCTGCGCCCCAGGCAAATCCACAACTTTCAAGAACTCCATGTTTTGCAAATGCTGGGCTTCAATTAGATCCAGAGATTTATCTATCTCTGCAGTAACTAGAGAGGACTTATCAGCCTCACTATCCCCTGCACTTTGACCCAATTCACCCCCGCAACCTCCAAGCTATCCTCACCCAAGAGCTCATCCACTATCATTTCCTCAGTCAAGTTGTCTCTTATTGGAAAAATTTTAAACACTTTATCTGCAGAAACTTCCACCAAGCAGTCATCCATCAATAACTCTCTCTTGTCCCCTTCTACCACCTCCAACGCTTGCCCCAAAAACACCCCAGATGACCCTCTGTCCCCAAAACCTCCCTATTATCTGTACCTAGATCCAGATCAACCGCTCCTCCACCTTCTTGTTCTGATCCTGTTTGAAACAGAAACTATTCCATTGAATATCAATCTTTGGAGAAGGAGTGAACCTCGATTTGTTCTTTTTGGAAATCATCCTCGCAATCTGGGAGACAAGAACGCCTGTTTCCCCTTCGCCCTCCGACAGCGTGCGAATGCGCCTTCTCCATCCACCCCTCTACATGTCCGCCAACCTAAGGCGACATCGATTTGGAGTGATTAACCCTAGTGGATCTCCTCCGTCCTCCAATTTTCCTTGCTATTGTATCCTGACTCAGAACCCCCAACGCTACCTCCTCACTCCTCGGCAACACCTCTGTCGGCGGATCCTCCATCCAAAACCTCCCCAACCACACCACCTAAACAAGACTGACCACCAGAGGCAACAGAAAAGAGATAAATCTCAATGAAACAGTAACCAAGAACAGTGAAATCAACTCAGTGTGTGAAAAGGTGAAGACGTGTGTGCGAAAATCATGCCCAGTCGAGATCCAAAAAACTATGTGAAAATCGCACACACTCAGTGTGAAATCCGCTCCCTCCGTCAGGGGTATATTTTAGTTCATATTTAATCGGGAGCTTGTGATCTACACCACACACTAACTTATTCTATTTAAAACCTTATAATTTAATTTATTCAGGATTCCAAAGCATTTAAACTATTAATATTATTGTCTCATAATATCCTCGGGTTCCCACGTAGCCTCTTCTGCTTTGTGGCTTCTCCACAATATCTTGACTAGTGGAACCTTTTTGTTTAGGAGTTCTTTAACCTCACGAGCTAATATTTGAACAGGTTCCTCTTCATACGTCAAATCTGGTTGAATATGAACTGACTTTGCTTGTATAATGTGTGAGGGGTCTGATCGATATCTTCTCAGCATTGATACATGGAATACATTATGAATTCTTTCTATTTCAGGTGGTAAGGCTAGTCTATGTGCTACTGGACCAACACGTTCGAGTATCTCATATGATCCAATAAATCTCGGGCTAAACTTACCCTTTTTTCCAAATCGAAGCACTTTCTTCCATGGGGAATCCTTCAAAAAGACTTTGTCGCCTATACTGAATTTGATATCTTTTCTCTTGAAATCAGCATAAGATTTTTGCCTATCAGATGCTTCTTTCAACCTATTCCGTATCAGTCGAACTTTATCTTCGGTCTCCTGTATCAATTCTGGTCCCACAATCTTTATCTCATTCATTTCTGTCCAGCACAATGGTGTCCTACATTTTCGACCATACAATGCTTCATAAGGTGCCATCTGTATGCTAGATTGATAGCTATTATTATATGCAAACTCAACCAACGGTAAGTATTTCTCGCCATACAAATAATGTCTCCATATCTTCAAGGCGAATACTATAGCTGCCAACTCCAAATCATGGGTGGAATAGTTCTTTTCGTGAATTTTGAGTTGCCTCGAGGCATAAGCTACTACAATGCCTCAAGCGTCAAGCAAAAGTCATTCAATATGCTATGCAGCCTCAAGAAAATGTTCAAGAGGCCTGGAAAAGGTTCAAGTATTTGATGAGAAGATGCCCCATCCATGGTTTAAGCCCGGGACAACATATCCTAACCTTCTAAAGGGGAAACACTCCGGAGGCAATGCGCGAATTGAACATGAGCGCATGAGGATCACTCTTGAAGTTGGGAGAAGCTGAAGCACTTGAGGTGATCGAGAGAATGGCTTCAAATGATGAGGGGTGGAGAAATGAAAGGAACAAATCCTACAGGGTAGCCTCCACCTCTGACTTTGATAGTATGGAGACAATGTCCAAGCAGCTGGACTTCCTAACTAGCAAGCTTGGGTACATGGGAACATAGCCGATTGGGTTAGAGAATCATCCAGGAGTTGAAGATGTGAACTACGTTTACCAAGGTGGTAACAACAGAAACTTCAACAATTACCGCCCCAACCAAAGGGGTGGCAATTACAACAACTATGGGAACAAGTTGCATCCCAACTTGTCTTACGGGAACCCAAATAATGCCTTGCAACCACCACCCGGATTCCAGGTATCTAATGGCCAAGTCAAGGAGCTGAAGAAGGAAGATCTTGGAGATGTGTTGATGGCTTTCATGAAACACAGAGGCGAATGCATGACACAATCTAATAAGAGGCTGGACAAGGTAGAAACAAATGTGGAAAGTTTGAACAAACACATGAAGAGCATCAATACTCAACTCAGTCAGATTTACTAAGCTGTGGGAACTCTACCCAAGCCGAGGCAATTTCCTGGCAATACAAGCATCGATCCTGTCAAACACAAAGAGTGCAAAGCCATCTGTGCGACCATTCAACCCAATGAAGTGGAAAAAGAGGTGGATGAAGAGACTACAGAGGATAATGTTGTTGAGGAAGAGAAGAAACAACCTGAACCACCTCGATTGGAGCCATATACTCCTAAGATACCGTTCCCTAGCCGAATCAAGAAAAAGGTTGTGGATGAGAAATTTGAGAAATTGTTGGACATCTTTAGGAAGGTGGATGTGAATATCCCACTAGTAGAGGCTCTGCAACAGATGCCTATGTATGCAATGTTCCTAAAAGATGTGATCTCCAAAAAGTTAAAGTGGGTGGACAACGAAACAGTGAGCATGTCGGAGAATTGCAGTGCCATAATCCAGAAGAAATTGCCAGCAAAGCTTAAGGACCCTGGAAGTTTCAACATATCATGTGTCATTGGTGATGACAAACACACGAATGCACTTTGCGATTTGGGGTCGAGCATCAACTTGATGCCCCTATCCTTCTTTAGGAAGATGAAAATCGGAACTCTCAAGTCGACTAGAATCACGCTCCAAATGGCTGATAGATCCGTCACCTATCCTAAAGGGATCATAGAAGATGTGTTAGTACGGGTAAATGAATTTATATTTCCCATTGATTTTGTCGTGCTTGACATGGAAGAAGATAGGAATGTGCCGCTTATCCTTGGTCAGCCATTCTTAGTGACAAGGAAAGCAATTGGTTGATGTTTCAAGGGGAGAGCGATACGAAACTGGCGAAGATATAGTGTTTGATGAAATATGTGTTTGGAAAGTGTTTTTTGAAATGAGAGAATGGAACGAAAGCTGGGTTTGAGAAAGAAGAAATTGTATTTCCTTAATTCTTATACATGACTCGATCTATTGAAATTCCATAGTATATAGAATTCCCCCTACTTGGTTCGGATATACGACTCGGGAAAGAACCAAGAAGAAAACCCGAGAAGTGGACTCGATCTATCCTAACAAAGAAAACCAAATTTGAAACAATACAACCACGTTCAGTGAATTCTAACTTCCTTCCACTACTCACGTTCAGTGAAGGACGTAATCCCGGAACTTGCTAGGTCTTGACTTCTTCCTTGTGGGCTGAGTCTTATTCTTCTTGTGTTGGGCCTTTTTGACGTTGGGCTAGGCTTCCTCTCTGCCTAGGCTCGAGTTACGCCGGTTTTGGGCCTGCACTCCTACCTCGTCTTGTTGGGCTGGATCCGTATCAGAGAGCTTACTCTTCGCATGGGCACCAAACACCATATCTTGTCCATCTACAATGCCATGGGGAGTCCTAAGGTGGAAGAGCATGCTATGAAGAAAGAGTGCAAAGTTGTGCACGCTGTATAGGTTCAGAAGGATCAAATGGTGAAGCCCAAGGTCGAGAATATTTCCTTACCATAATGTCTATTTGGCCCATGTGGTGGATCAACTCATTGCAAAGAAAGACAGAGAGAGCCCAAGAAGGTGAAGGAAAATGAAGCAAGAATATCGATCACAACGAAGTTAGAGCTCAAATCAAATGATAACATGGTGAAGAAGACTTGGTGGAAGAAGAGGTTGGCAAGAATGTATCTGCTTGAACACGAATAAGAAGCCAAACAACCCCATTGATGCGAGAGTGAAATGATGAAAGCTGTGTGAAGATGTCGAGCCAACAACGATAACCACCAAAGGCACTATAGGGAGGTAACCCCTAGTAGGTAGCTTTTAGATTGTTTTCATTTTAGTTTGCGTATCATATAAGTCTCCCTTCTCCACCAACTTTTCAAACTTATTCTTTGCATAACCTTGACTAAGTTTGGGGGGGTGATATGGTGGATAGTGAGCCTTATAATGTATTTTACTACTTTATTTTTTTTTCAAATTGATTAGTTGTTTTTTGTTGCTTTTATTTATGTTTTAGGGTAGATTTGCATTGCTTTAGACCTCCGTGAGTTGCATTGGTTTGGTTGTTGTGGAATTGAATTTGAACTTGTTCGAATTCTCGTTTCTTGGGGTAAAGACTAGTTGTTAATGATAAAAACATCATCCATCTTTTAAACTATCATGGTCTTTGACTTAAGAGTTTGAGTGATAGGAGCATAAGTTACGAATTGTTTGTTTGCCTTGATTCATGGTATTACCCGAGTGAGATTTGAGCCAAAACTTTGGCTCTGTGTGATTTTATCATATGCTTGT